>NC_136068.1:729792544-730150044 GCF_964261635.1 Lissotriton helveticus
TCCCACCCGGTTGATATTTGGGGCCCATATCGTTCATACATTGCTAAGATAACTGAGGAACAACAATCTCAGTCGATGAGCTCCATTGTCCCAGAAGGGGTTGGATAGACGGACGCATCCAAATATACTAATGCTGTAAACCTTATTTTTCTTGCGTTCATCTCATTTGATGTGTTGAAAAATGTCAACAATTGCTCTGATGATGTATACTAATGGAAGACCCAAAACATTGGCAAGATTTTCTGTTTTACTTGTTTGTATTTTATATTATTTTGCATTACTACACGGCAATGTCAAAATTGATTTATGATTGTGTTGGACTGCGATCAGTGCCCGAGCGACCATTATGGCTTTAGTTGTGTGCTATGTGCTACTCTACCGTACCTATATTATTGTCCACCTATTATGATTTGTATTTTTGATGCATCATTGTAACATTCGCTTTGAACTGTTTCCTTTCCATTTTCCTTTTCAAAATGATAAATAAAATAAAAAATAAAAAAAGTCTCAACAAACTCATCCATTGTTTCACCAACCTCTGGTAATGCTTGGTTGAAGATGTATCTTTCATAGTTGACATTCGGCATTGAATTAAACTTGGCTTCCAATGCTTCTTTTATCTTTTGGTACAATTTTGCTTTAGTTGCCAATACTTTCTTTATTACTTCTTTCACTCAATCACCAGCAAAGTTCCTTAAGTATTTAATAATCTTCTTATCATCTTCTTCATTTAGTGCATCTATAAAGTCCTTAAATGTTTCAATTCATGCAGCCCACCTGGCACCCATGTTCTGTTTCTACACTGTGTCGAATGGCGGTGGAGATTTCAGGAAAACAGCTTGCTGTATATTTCTTGCTCCCTTCTGTCAAAATTGTGTTGGCATCTGCATCTTCTGCAAACACAACCCTTGTGTTTGTGATAGGGTCTCCACATCTGATCGAAGGTCGTAAAGTGCTTCACTCGCTTATGTCAGTAAGTAAGTATCTGCTTTCATACCTGGTTATCACTGCCTTTAGTGTTTGCTTTGCATGGATGACGCCTTTGTGTTATTGCGCAGCACAATATCTCTTTTTCCAGACTACCTGCAGTTTCTGGAGGGCTTTTCGAATATTCCACTGTGTCGGGTCTTCAACTTCTTCTAGGGCCATGTACGGGCTGGAGCGGGGCTTTGACTCCACGTATGCTGAACTCAGACTACTCCGCATAGATTTGGGGCAGACGTGGCATGCACAAGAAGTTTGCTGTACCATTACAATCTCTCAGGAAAAGCAGTCTTGTTTCATTGGGACACGTATCCCCTACTAATGGGCAGTTGTAGCATCCTCCCCAGTCCGTGAGCATGCAAATGAAACCCGCCACACAAGGAGCTCTGTAAAAGATGTCTTTATTTGACAGCATATGATCACTCACTGCACGCATTTGCATTTTAATACCCACTCCTTAACACCTCCCAGCAGCTTGTGTAATTCCTGTTTAACGTCCTTCCGGAACCGTGAGGGTCATAGCATTCATAATCTTAAGGACACTACACATTCTTTCATTATATATAACATAACATAGTTGACTGCAGGTAATATGGCTGTCCTTAGGTCTTCATCTGATCCAACGATGTTCCCTAAAGAGACTAACTATGGTGGAATACCCTTGGTGGTCCTGGTACTGGAACTCTGGAACAGCTCTAGACCTCGGCTCTAAGCGAAGTTTATTACATCCATTGCAGGAAAATCACAAAAAACGGACAGTTCCAATTCAGTTAAGTCTATCGTCTTTTTGTGAGTGATAGAAGAATATCATATTCCACATCCGGCTGTCAAAACTTTCAATGTAATTTTTGTTTTTCTGTTTCAGCTCTCTGAAGTAGCATAGGAGAAGTGCAGTCCTTAAAACAAACACAAAATTAATTAATATAAAACACAGGTGGAGTTCTTTTAGTTAGTGGCACACAGTAAAGGTGGCATGGGTCCAAATAATACCTTGAAAGATGGCACCTACCACTTTTTAGATCCTAAAACCACATATAATTGAAGTGCAGAGGGATCTCAAATCACAGCTTGAGTCCTCGTGCCACTGCACTGGCTGCACCATTGATAGTTGTGATACTGATTTTAAATCAGATGTTGGTTGATTGTTTAATTGTCTTCCTAGGAAACAGTGGAACACTGACACTACTTTTGTTGTTCCTTCTCTGCATAGGTATATATTCATTATATTTGCACTGTGCTTTGTTGCGTTCTGTGTATAACAAATATATTTGATCCAATAAAGATGCATGCCCTTAAAACAACACGGCCTTAGGTTTTGCACTGTTTTCCGGCTCTCCCTTTTTAGGTCAAGCCGAGGCAGCGCATGCGCTGTTTCTTGAGACATGCAGTATCTACTGTATGGGCTTTAAGCATGTCCATATGTTCTCTTTTGTTCCTTCATGTGCCTTTCGAAATTCTTTTGTTTTTGTTCATGAATAGTTTACATTTGTACCTCCTTTTGCTGTTTTGGTCATGTCCCAGAGACAGGCCCTGTGACATGGATTACTTCACTATCAGTAGTTTTGGATCACTACTTTCTTTTGCGTTGGCTTGTTAGGATTTCCGACCACGCTCAGTCAAGGGCTGCAAATCATGTCCTTATCTTGTTTTCCACTGTCTTTGTTTTCACGAGTGCTTTTTCAGCCGGGTGCTTTTCAGCCGGATGCTATGTTGTTTGTCATCCTATAACATTTTTGATTTCATTAGCTCAAATGTCCAAACCTTAAATAATATACTTAATTAATGGGAGAGTAGTTTAGAAGGTGACATACAGTAGGATCAACCTGTTTACATTGTGGTTTTGACAGCGTCATTATTTTGATATGATTAAAGAGGTAAACATGCTGTTATTACTCCATTTTATGTAAATGGAAGCAGCTTTAAGTTGAGCGTTTTCAACTTTTGATGCTTTCGTTTAGGTTCACTTCAGCATTAGCACAGAACCACATCACCCAGCCGGCCCCACCGCTCTTACCTGCAGCGGCAGCGGCTGCACCTCAGCATCACTTAGCACCAACTGAGCACCACTTCCTCATCAGTGCACCACCACCGGTCCAGCACCAACTCATCACCAGACCAGCACCACCTCAGCACCAGCGCAGCACCACCTCAACATCAGCACAGCATCATCTCATCAACACCTCAGCATCAGTGAAGCACCGCCTCTGCACCAGCACACCACCACCACCTCAGCATGTTATGTTAAGGTATGGGGTTTTTATAGAGTGTATGTTCACTGGGAAGGTTTTTTAGCACTAGCAACGGAGCAAAGCACAGAACAATTACAGCGGCTTAATCATAGGCTTGTTGGAAGAGCCAAGTATTCAGTAGCTTCCAAAATCTAATGTAATTAAAGGCGAATCTAATCTCTGCGAAAAAAGAGTTCTAGATGGGAGGGGCCAAAACAAGGAATCAAGAGCCCCCTTTTGAAAAGGGGGGTTGTGAGCAAATTCAAGTAGAGGACCTTAGATTGTGGATGGGGGCATCAGCATAGTAACACCTGAGCATTACCACAGCAACACCTCAGCATCAGCACAGCACCATCTCAGCAGCAGTGCAGCACCACCTCAATACCAGCACAGCACTATCTCAGCATCAGCACAGCACCATCCCTGCATCAGTGCCCCCCAACAAGCACAGCCCCACCTCAGCACCAGCGCAGCCCCGTCTTAGCAGCAATTCAGCACCAATGCAGCACCACTTCATCATCAGCACAGCACCACCTCAGCACCAGTGCAGCACCACCACAGCATCACTCAGCACCACCTCAGCATCACTCACACCACCTGAGCATCACTCAGCACCACCTGAGTATCATTCAGCTTCACCTGAGCATCACCTCCACACCAGCACACCACCAACTCAGCACCACCTCAGCATCACTCAGCACCACCTCAGTCTGCCCTCAGAATCTGGCATTTGTTGATTCTCTACAGTGTCTGTCCCCTGCTCGTGTTGCTATTCAGATACTATTTCCCAACCTCCACTCTACCCCACCATCCCCAAACAAAACAAAAAAGCTATAATAAACAAGCATTAGAAAAGGCAGGAGGAAGTTACCCACATTGCAAGGACAAAAAAACTAGAAGACATTTTTTAGGCTAATTATTTTTAATAGGATCATATACATAATGTATTCTTGGCTATATATATGGTAACAGAAATGTTTATAAAACTTTTTTATTATAATATGTCAACATCCTGCACAGCAACAACATAAACTATAGACATTGGCAAAGCCATTAGCTCTGGCTAAACACTTATATGGTCCCAAAGGCGAGACCTATTGGCTATGACAATGCTTCTTTTAGGATGCTAGTCGGAGTCCACCATGTCTGTCCATTAACAAATGAAATGTGTCCTTTTCAAATGGTGGCAGTATTGTGAAATGATACGAGAGACTGGACTTATAATGCATTAGCCATTCTTGCCCATCACAATAAGATGCCTAATAAGCAGAAGTAAATATTTCATGCTCTCAGCTCATGCATTGTTGAAGAGGTTTGCTATAAACTGAAAGGGATTTTAGGGCCTGTGAAGCTATGAGAAAACTCCCTGTGCATTTGTCAATCTCTCTAAAGAAATGGCCCTGGCAGCTCGCGTCGGGAATACAGATGCAGGGTGAGCGCACACAAACTGCGTATTTTATTTTGTAGTTTATAAGATTTGTACCCACTACGTCATGTACATGTTGATCAGCGGTGCAATGAAGTGCAGTGTTGAAATTAGTACTTCGAGTGAGTAGTTTAAGAACACCTTTTTGCCATAATCATGTATTCTTTTGTCCCCGTTGAATGCAGAACCTTTCATCAGCCAGAGCAAAAAATGAATTGATATTAGTAATTTTGTTAGCTTCTCTGTTCAGTGGACTTTCTGCTATAAACGTTATTTTTCTATGTGCTAATAGGCGGATATGACCTATGCTGTCAGCCCCGTAACTTGTAAGTTCCGACCCCCTGTGAGTTGTTGTTTAAAACTCTGAGGGCAGCAAAAAAAGAGGATTGTGGTAGGTTCTAGATGAAATAAAGGGCTAATGTAGACTGCTGTTGTTGTATCTGTTTGATGAATCTGGCTGTGATTGTCTCCAAGTATATAGCTGCTAAAGTGGGTTCTGTTCTGATCTCACAATATTCTAAAGCTATCTAGTTCCTGCTCGAACTGCCCTTTCAGCATCTAGGTCCATTTCCTCTGACGCTTTCCCAGTTCACTGGCTCCTATCTACTGCTTTGTTGTTGCTCAGGACCAGCATGAGCCACTCTGATGTTTCATTTCCTTTTTGAAAGTTCTCATTTGTGCTAGTGGCAGCAGACCGCGAGCATGCTACCTAAAGAATGGTTCTACATGCCTGACATATTCTCCTATCATATAGAGATTCAATGTGCCTGTGTGTTCTCTGACCCTGGACACAAGAATAGTGGCTTTAAATAACCCTAGGTATAAGAAGTGGGACAAACTGTAAATATATATGTGTTTATTACATTAAATGTGTGTTTTGGGACCCCCTTTTTTTCGGCCCCCGCTTGATGAACCACACCAATAACTTTCCATGGACAAACTAGGAAAAAAAAATCACTTTTCTTTAAAACTTTCATGGTGATTTGTCAAATGGTGCCAAAGTTATTAGTAACACAAAACATTAACACAAAAAATGCATTTCCTATGGAAATTTGACCTAACTATAACTACCTAGTGGTGACCACCACTAGATAATATATTTATTACTAGCTTACCCGTCACGCATTACTGCGATCTCCGAAGAAAGGAAATTCAAGGAAACTCGTTATGATAACATTCAATTTATATTGTGTCATTTTTATTGAAACTTATTCATTTTAATATGGACAACATTTCAAAGTGTTGCTTTAATTCTATTTATGTATTCGAGTGCTTGTGGATACACGATTTTTTGTTTTTCCATCTGTTGCGTACATCAGTATTCGAAAGATTATGAGGGCTCTGGGGGGGGGGGCGATATTTAAAAAAAAATGTATGCCAGAAACCTTCGCGGGAGTGTACTCAACAACTTCCCAAAGTTTCCTAGCGATCGGATGAATGCTGTTTTAATTCTATTTATTTATTCGAGTGCTTGTGGATACACAATTTTTTTTTCTCCGTCTTATGCGTACATCAGTATTGTAAAGATTATGAGGGCCCTGGGGGGGCCGATATTTAACAAAATGTTATGCCAGAAACCTTCGTGGGAGTGTACGTAACAACTTCCCAAAGTTTCATGGCGATTGGATGAATAGTGTTTTAATTCTATTTATTTATTCAAGTGCTTGTGGATACACGATTTGTTGTTTTTCCGTCTGGTGCGTAAATCAGTATTCGAAAGATTATGAGGGCCCTGGGGGGGCCAATATTTTTAAAAAATGTATGCCAGAAACCTTTGCGGGAGTGTACTCAACAACTTCCCAAAGTTTCATGGCGATCGGATGAATGGTGTAGTAATGCATAAAGGACAAACAGACAGACAGACATACATTTGTTTTTATATACATAGATTATATTATAGTTGACCCATATATCAGCAACGGCTGCCACTAGAGGGTGCCAGGGCACCACCCATGTTGTTTTTCAAGTTATGTGGATGATAATTGCAAAGAACGATTAACATCCACATACGTTTTTTTGGAATTAAATAAGGACTTTAAGCCCTTGTGGAGTGCTGCTTAAGTGCCTGGCTGCCTCTCGCACTTGCTGTGATGAATCAAGAAGCCAGGCACTTTCAAGTGGGACACATGCTCTAGTGAGCATATGTCCCTCAGCTGTTCCGTAAAAAAAATCTATATGCAGGCTAGGGCTGACCTAGCAGAAGCCCTGGCCTGCAAAGTTCGGGGGCCTGAAGAGACCTCCCAATCATAACGAAAGCAGTGTTATATTTACAAACAGTCCGGGCATCGAGGACATAAGGGGCCTTATTTATGAAGGCCTTGCGCCGCCGGTGCATCACTTTTAAAATGGGAAAAAGTGACGTACCAGCGGCGCAAGGCCTTCATAAATAAGGCCCAAGCTCTCTATTACTGGGGCTCTATATCAATCACTTTCACAAGCTGCAAGCAACACACCCTTTCCCAACTCATCACCTGTGATGTGTTGGGAAAGTGTGTTGCTTGCAGCCTGTGAAGTATTCCAGGCATGTGACTCGAGTTCGCAGAGTCATGAGACTCTGTGATCTCGAGCCATCGGAGACTGAGAGGGCAAGTGTGGCACTCTAAAGCCTGCCATTCTGGAATGGAACAGCAGCCCTGTTGTGTGCCGCCTTGCATGTTCCAGTGCAGGTAAGAGGGGATGGGTAATGGAGGGCTTCCAACACACCTGTCAGCCTGTAGTTAGTTTTTACTGTTTTTTAAACAATAAAACCGCAGGCTGGCAGAGCACACACCCGGAGCTTACAAATTTAAATGTGCTCCCTTTGTGTGCTTTTATCGTGGGGGGGTGTTTTACTTTAGTACATCAGTTTATATCACTATATTTAGAGGCATTTATTTAAACCATTGATAAATGCCTCTCAATATAGTGATATAAACTGATGTACTACAGTGAAACTGGATTCAAAAGAACCATTTTAAATATGTGAGTACAGTATGTGTGCATCGTGAGCTCACATATTTAAAAGTGCTCTAGTACCTTGTATGCTTTTAACATGCAGGAACGTTTTATTTTACATCAGTTCATATCACTACATTGAGAGGCATTTATTAACAGTTTTAATAAATGCCTCTCAATACAGTGTTATAAACAGATGTACTAAAGTGAAATGTTTCCACATGTTAAAAGCATACAATAGGTGCCCCACCCCTTTCAAATTCCACCAGCAGTCTCTGCCTTATATATTTACATATTGATATACTTTACCCAGTGGCTTTAGCCACTGGGTAGGTATTGTTAGAATTGTATTCCCATAGGAAAAGCCCTTTTGTGTTGCTAATAACGTTGGCACCATTTGACAATCCTCTCCAAAACTTTCCAAATAGTGCCACTTTTTGACTAGTTTATGCATGGAAAGTTTAAGAGTGATCCATCAGGCGGGGGCCAAGAACAAAGGAGGGGTCCTAAAACAATTTTTCCCCATTATTTTTCCGATAGGAACTTTAGAGACAGCTGCAGCCCAAACCCCTGAACGTATTTAGACCAAATTTGGCAGAAAGCTAGATCTTGATCCAGAATGGGTGCTTTCTGTGAATAAATGCAACTTACAGCGCACATAATTCACAATAAGAACTTGCAGTCCTCTGTCACTGTTCACTGTCTGAAACGTGTCTGTTTAAATGAAAGCAGCAATCAACATGCCCGTGAATGCTCCGTGTTTTCTTTTAGCAGTGTATATTTCGTGATTCCCACCCTCATGTTAAAAAATAAAAATAAAAAAAATAAAAAAAAAAATATATATATAGAGAGAGAGAGAGAGAGAGAGACAGACAGACAGACAGACAGACAGACAGACAGACAGACAGACAGACAGACAGACAGACAGACAGACAGACAGACAGACAGACAGACAGACAGACAGACAGACAGATAGACAGACAGATAGATAGATAGATAGATAGATAGAGAGATAGATAGATTACCTACTGGCGTTTGCCAGTAGATAGTCATAGTTATGACCAAGTTTCCATAGGAAGAGCATTTTTTGTTTTGCTTATAACTTTGGCATTGTTTGATGAGTCTTCATGTAATGTGCAAAACCAATTCTTTGTTCATATTAGCTCCTATGTTGAAAGTTTGGGGTGATTGGTCAAGGGGGGGACGAGATGAAAGGGGGGTCGCAAAACATGTTTTCTCTATGTTAATTTCCATAGGAAACTTTAGACAAGGCAACAGGTGAACGGAATTACCCCAAATTTGGCAGGGAGAAGGGTCTTGGTCTAGAAGGCACAATTTTGTTTATTTGTCGTAAATCCGTTCAGTAGTTTTTGAGAAATATCGAAATTTACATATATTGATATTTGGGAATTCTGCCATCTGATTGGCTGAGGCGTTACGAGCACAATTTTGCTGCTTATTGGTTGTGTACGCTGCGAGTGGTTGCAACTAGGAAGTGTTGGCCGCCATTTTGTGATTCCGTTGAAGTGAGTAAGGGGAAAAAAGGGCGAAAAAAGTAGAAAAGGAGGGTAGGAGCAATGTAAGCTCTGTGGGGGAGTGCGAAGTGAAGTAGTCACTCCTACCAGTCTGAAAGTGCGGTGTTGCTCAGAGTGACATGGTTGTGAGATGATATGCTGCTACACTCGGGTATGAAACCGAGAGCCTAAACCATAAGCTCATTGCTGTAAACTGATGTGCTCTGGTCTTTGTAGCATATATGTGCAAGTAGTGTTAGTAGGCGTTTATAACATACAGGGAGTGGGAAGCGAACTACTGACCACTATCGTGTGTTTATACTATACCAGAAGCAGGAAGCGAAGTACTCACGCCTAGCTGTGTGAAGACTTGGGGATCAAACCGAGGTGATTGCTGTAAAGGGATGGGCTCTGGGCACTGTAGTACACATGTGCAAGTAGTGTTAGGAGGTGTTTATACCATACAGGGAGTGGGAAGCAAACTACTGACCCCTACCGTTTGATTATAATATACCGGAAGCATACTGGTGTGAAGACTCGGGGATGAAACCGAGCTGATTGCTGTGAAGTGATGGGCTCTGGGCGCTGTAGGATACTAGCCGCTTTAGTATAACTGTGTAAGTAGTATTAGAATGCGTTTATAGTATACTAGCAGCCCGTCCCGACGTTGTCCGGGTATGAAATAGAATGTGTGTAATGTGTGTATTCAGATACGGTCATTCGCGTGTTCCCCCGCTTGAGGCCCAGCTGCAGCCCTGGTTCATGTAAGCAGGAGTGTGTGTCCCCGCTTGAGGCCCAGCTGCAGCCCTGGTTCATGTTAGCAGGCGCAAGTAATTAGTGTAGTGATCCACCGCCTGAGCCCGGCTACAGCCCTGGCTGATGTTAGCAGGCGCATGTAATTTGGTTTAATGTGATAGTTCAGTAACAGCGCGCATGAGAGGCTGCAGTAATTGTCCCCGCAGACACGCTCAGTCGCGTGTGCCCCCGCTTGAGGGCCAGCGGTGACCGTCTAACAATTATAATTTTGTGATTCTTGAATGATTGTTTCCCGCTGTTCTTATTTTTTTATGACCCACACCAACGCTCTTCGGCCCGAGTGCTTTTTAGACACACCCAGGCCAAGCCACACACTGCGTTCGGCCCTTTCAGATGCACCCAGGCCAAGGCACACACTGCATTCGGCACCTCCAGTTTGTGTGAGACAACGGGCAGTCCCCCAAGGGAGTCTTGCGAATGGTTACTTACCACGCTTCGAGGTGAACGCCTTTTTGACACCCCCAGCACACGGCCAGAGCAGACGATCTGATTAATGTACGACCCAGATGGCATGAAGTGAGGAACGTAGCACACGCCCCCAGTGTGCCCCTTGATGCGTCGCAATTGCGTAATTGGCGCTTCACATGGCATGATGGGTGGACACACCCCCACAGCGCGCACACACGCCCACAGCGTTTGTCATGGCCCCAGCGTGCCCCTTGATGCGGCGCAATTACGACTCACATGGCATGAAGGGCGGAACGTACCACACTCCCCCAGTGTTTGTCACGCCCCCAGCACACGCCCACAGCAAAACGCAGACACACCCACAAGGGACTACTTTGCTGGCACGGTTCTTATACCTTTTAAATGTATATGGTGGCCGTCGGCATAGCCTATATCCTTCTGCTGCAACTGCCCTTTCCAACGCTGTATTGGGTGTTGTGATTGGTGCTGTGGTTACTGAGATTAGCCGCCTCAAAGGTTTGGACTCTCTCTTTATAATATTAGTATGGATAGAGAGTGGGTAGCGAACTACTTTCTCCTACTGGTCTGAAGACTCGGGGATTAAAGCGTGAGCTCATTGCTGTAAAGTCATGTGCTCTGTGTAGTATTCCAATGTAAGACATAGTAGAGTATAAGTATGTAATTCTACTAGAATGTAAGTATGTAATGTTAGAATGTAGGGCTGTCATGAGGGGAACCTTGGGGAGTTTGTACACGGTGCTGGAGAAGACGGTTGCCTTGCTGTTTGCTCCTGTTGGTGGGTGTTTAAGGTGTCTTGTTTTCCTGCAATAAATCTACTTATCGGATCCACTGCTGTCTGCCTCTTCACTACATAAATTTGGTAACGAGTGGGAGAAGATAAAAAGAAGGCAGCACTCACCAATATTTCAAAGTTGTTTTCATTGTGCTGAAGACCCGTTTTCTTTGTGTAGCTATTTCTACTCATCCCAGGGTCGTCGGCTCATTGAACTATGTCATCTGACCTCTGGTAGGATTTATATTTTTAGATTTTGCGCTTCCTCTGCCTCTTCACTACACTCTGGTTGCTGTACTACACGTGTGTAAGTAGTGTTAGTATGCGTTTATACTAACAAATGCATCGTGGTCCTAGGGAGCGTGACCTTCCCGGAGCAGCTCATACAATGTCCCGGGGTGTGCATCCACGGGACATTTATGTTTGCTATTAGAGGGCGGGTGCATGGCTTCCACTCTGTGATAGCAAATTCTTGTTGGACTAGTTGAAGCGAGTGGAGCAAAACCTCGTATCGCTTTAATAGAGAGGATCCGGATGGTAAAAATGTAGAGAAAAAAGCGGGGCCTCACTCGTTGATTTAAATGAGGCTCCTGGTGGGTAATGTTCCGTGGCTCATCCCATTAATATATTGCGAGGTCTCTGTAGGACTGGGCATGTAAATAAGGCGCGGAAGGGCACAGAGACGTTTCACAGCCTAGGGGATCGCCTCCTTCCCGGGTATTATTTACTGGTTGTTTGGGGGCTTCGAGGCCAACTGAAATCTGGGGATTGCCACCCTCCGGGGCTTTACTTAAATATGTAGGGTGTGTCTCGGCAGTCTTTGAAGCTGCGGTGGTCCTAGGCAGTGCCTTATTGATTCTGTAATCACACTGGCAGTACTCATGGTGTTATAAAGTGATACACGCATAGAACCTTTGCAGTTGTAGAATTACCCAGGTTTCATTTTGTAATAGGCTGTTGGTTTATATTTGGTTGGTGCACCACAAAATTACAAATGTTTTCCTTCATAACCTCCTATAAACAGACGATTTTCGCAATAAACTACAGATAAGTGTTGTCAGAAAAAGAAGCCATATATACTCACTTATTTATTGGAAAAAAAAAACCTTTATTAAAATAACACAAATAGATGGAAACACAAGTTTATTAGAACAAACAACAGTATAACATGAAATACGTGGGTGCGACTCCTCCGGAAGCAGCGTACAATACCTGAAAAACAAAAATGAAATATAAGTATGTGTGCCATGTGGAAGAGGAAAAGAAAAGTAGTCCGAATGAAAGGAAGATAGTGAGAATGGAAGGGAGTGGGTGGAAGGGAGAATGAGAGGGAGAGAGGGAGAGTCAAAAGAACAGAGGGAGGAGGAGAAAGAGCGTCGGCCTACTGCACCCAGCCCTCAGTGTTTACGTCCCGTCACCCATTTGTCTAGGACGCTGGGGTCCGCGAGAAAGACTGTGGCCACAGATTACATTATTAGCTACGGGAACATCGCTTGTCTGCATCTGTGCACCCAGGGTGCTGCACCCCAGCACCTTCCCCCGCACTGTGCTCAATTGTAGGTCTTGTGCACCGAGGTTTTACTGCTCACCTGACACCACCGGTGTGTCCAATGACATGCCGGTGTAAGCTCCGACTCCGGGGTACCTTTGTAGGGTGGGAGAGCATGTCTCCGGTAGAGGACGATGTCTTGATACCACCATGGAAGGCGTGCGTGCTCGAAGCATAATGTGCACATGTAATGCAGTGGTGGAAGCCTGTGTGCATGTGCACTTAGTAATGAGCTCACTGCAGTGCCCTAAAAGCCAATGACACATGTCTGTAGGGCAGCACTGCCTACTGGCTCAGGCCTACAGTACGGTCCAGCAGGTCCTTAACCCCTTCCACGCTGATGAGGAGCCCAGCTCGTCACGTAAAGTGCGCTTTAGAAAATCTCAGCGTACGAACGGAATTCCGCCCGCACGCATGCGGTTAAAATGAGACAAGCATGTGACTGAATGAGGCCAGAGATCACATCATTACGCACAACAACATTGCTTTTTCCCACCTGCGCACCCAGGCTGCTGCAGCCCACCCCTCCCACAGCACTGTGCTCAACACGTGCCTGTAGGGCAGTGCTGCCCGCTGGCTCAGGCCTACAGTACGGTCCAGCAGGTCTTTAAAATGAGACAGAGATGTGACTGAATGAGGTCAGAGATCACATCATTACGCAGCGCAACTTCGCTTGTCCGCACCTGCGCACTCAGGCTGATGCAGCCCACCCTTCCCGTAGCACCGCACGCAATTGGAGCCGCTGTGCACCCAGGCCCCACTGCTCACCTGCTCTCATGGTTGTGTGCGCAAACACTACGGACAGTAGTGTTCACAATTCAGTTGCAGTGTTGATTGCAGGATGGTGTACGCCTCATGGATCCCTTTTTTTTATTGCGCATTGTGATATGCAAAGTGGATGCGGCCATATCACCTGAGGCAGTGTGGAAGAACTGGGACATGTGGCGTCATCGTTATTATATATATATATACGTACGCAAAGTGGGCTGGGCTTGCATACGCCAGGCCAGCGTAGGGGTGTGAATAATTGTTCTGGGGATTTGGGCGTTGTTCAGTTCCTGCGTGGCCAGGAAGTGTATTTATGTGTGCTGCTTTTGCAGTTTTGACGTCGCAGAATGCGCAATTTTCATTAATGTAGCATGTTTCGGTAGGGCGGCAACTATCGCTAATGAGATGCTGTTCAAAAAGATTGAATGGCGAACATCACATGTCGTTGTCAAGGTTGTGGATATGCGCAGACATGCATGGCAATGGTGTGCGGTATTATTGAAAGTGTTGCTATTGCGAAGCGTACACATGTGAAAGTGCGCGTATGGAGGGAGGATCAGCAGTGAGGCTACGTCATACACAGTGATAACGCTCATTACAGTCAAGCAATGTTTGTCAAAAGTGAATCTGAAAGTCTCACATATAACACACTACTATATTGTTAAAGCCTGACAACAGAGCGTACAGCAATACAGATTTACACATTACTGTTTACTGATTGTCACATGTGATGTAGGATGTGCACTCTGACCGCGGCTGATGATACTTCTTAGAGCCACCAATACCCAGGTCAAAAGGCAGCACAAAAATGTGCACGAACACACACACCAGATGCATCATGTAAGGAGAAGCCAATATGAATATTGATCAAGATGATCATTGCATGTTGTGTGTAGTATAAGATATGTGTATACAGCAAAAAACTTTTCAAAAAAGCTGTTTAAGGTGAAGAGGTGTTTCTCATCAAACGCTGTAGAGAGAATAACTAAAATGGGTGGGGGCGTCCAACTGTTACAATGGGAAATGTTATGAAGCAATCAAATACTTCTTTTAAGGTCACATGGCAATCGCACACCGAGCGTGCAAGGAGCCCGCACCCGAAGCGATTTTATTACAGTTAGAAACATATACATGTTTAAAATATTAGAGATTATCTCTTGCTGTCATATACTGTTTAAAGTTATTTAGATATAAAAAAGAGGAAATGGCGTACACGGCGCGACAGCATATGTCTGTGATGTAACACAGGCCCTGGCGGCATGCACTCGTCGCATACGCAACCTGCAGCGGGCGCGACCCCAAACGTACATGAGGTAACGCATGGCTTGGTACTGCATACACATCGGATACCAAAGCAGCAGCTGGGGCGACTTCATACGTATATGATGTAACGCTGGACGCGGTGTCACGAACCCGTTTAGCAATATGGTGGATCGTAGTCGCATGGTGATGGAGCTTGGTACGCTACCAGGATGGGAGTGCAGTTTTCACACAAAAAAAAAAGATACATATTTTTGGGGGAAGATATAAAACATTACATGATTTTTAAAGTAAAAAAAAAGTATAATAGAATTCCAAAATATTTTTAAAAATAATAGAAAAAATATAGGTTTTATAAGCATTAAAATATGGAATTAACATTTAAAAATCCTTTGAAATTCACCGGAAAAAAAACATAGGTTTTACGGACGTATAGTTAGGAATTAGCATTTAAAACACCTTAAAAATTCACTAAAAAAACCATAGGTTATAGTTAGTTGAACATTTGACTCATGTGAAACCAGAGAAATTCGCCTGTTATAGTTAGTTGAGCTAACTATGACTTGTGCGCCCGCAATGCACTGGTGATGACGTCACATATTACATCACTCATGACATGGACAGTGACATCGCTGAAAACATCTCAAATTACATCACTGATGACATCATCCATGTGCAAATCTGATGCATAAATTGATGCCCTAATATAAAGTTTGATACATGCACTCTAAAATACAGACTATTATTTTTGAAACCATACACACAACAATGCCAGATAGTGCATACCAACCACTATTTCCTAGGTCTATACACACATCCAGTCACTTATACATGCAGTTACTCATCAATTTAGTACTATAATATGCATTCATACACCTATACATACAGTAACACTCTGATACTCATCAATAGAGTTACTCACACACCTGGTCAGTCATGCAAAGAATCATGCAAAGAATCAATTGCAAACCAATTTACTCATGTATACAGTTATACACACCAACTCTGTTATTTATACACACACTACATCACTTATTTATGCAGATACTAACACATACTCACTGTCTTATACTGTGGTTCTGAAAATCTGGACCCTATTGTTATCCCAATATCGAGGTCCAATACCCGTGTCACAAAATATCAACGTACCATGACAAATTTAGTGTCCATGAACCGATAATGATTAGGACATCATTCCTATGTATTTGCGTCACAATCGAGGGTTGCCAACACCCCTAAATCGTAGTTTCCGTCCCAATCCCTTAGACTCCATTTTGTGAACGGCATCCATCTTACGTCTTGCCCTCATGTTAAGTCAATTAAAGGTCGAGCTTGATCCAAAGGGACACGTCCACCTTCCCTGACTTCCCCCTGACCTGTCCCAACTGACTCCATTGCCTTAAGCCAAACCTGTTTGGGCAGCTCCTCGCCCAGTGGCCGAATACGATAACATCGACACATAACATTCCACAAACCATTTACCCCATACAGAACATGCTTTCTACAAACATGCACCTGTCCATATTCCTTGTTTATGGCCAGTTTTATGACTGGGTGGTACCTGCCTTTATTGGTGTTTCATCGATATCTGATGGGAGTCCCGGATCTTGCTGGGTAATCTATCACGAACTGGACATCTAAAATGTGGGCTTGCTTACATGACTCCGCACTTTGTATTATTGCAGAAATATGTTTACAGCCATATCATAAACTCAAGAATTCTTGCTCGAAGCCATTATTTCTGTATAAAAGGAGAAGGCTGGTTCTGTAAAAACGAACACGTACAGTCTCCTGAGAATACATGACCCGTGTTTGTCGTGCTTCTAGGACACGTGTTACTTGGTAGCTACCAATAAAACTTGATCTCTGACTGCGACTAGAAGACTCATTGTTTCTGTGGTCCGGAACAAGGGAGAACCCAGAGGTCTTCGGGTGTTATCCCCTGGCACCACCGGGTTCCTAAAAACCCGGCACCTCAGTTGGCGCCCAACTCGGGGCGATATCAAGCGGCGACGGTCCAAGCCAGATGTTCGTGAGGAGCTTCGTGTGAAAATTCCGGAGGACGGCCAGCCACTTCAGCGACCCCTGTATGTCGACGTGGTTCCGAAGGTCTTTGCTGCGAGGTTCCCCGCGTCCCGACGGCTACGAAGGACTGCTGCCCTGACTATCGCCTTGTTTTGGACCCAGTGATCCTTGGTAGAGCGAAACGATAGACGAGTCTTCTAGCGACGTCACCGATCTTCAAATACTTCAGTTAAGTATAAGTGGAGCGTCTCCCAGTCCTTAGTTTGTCCTTAGTTTTTGGTATCCTTAAGATACGACTTGATTTGGCACTTGCAAGCCCCAAAGCCGAAGGACTCGTGTTTTCACAAGAAATATCGTAATAGATAAACCTTTGAAGTTTGAAGCTAGACTAGTGAGCGAAGATGCCTGGTTTTAGCAGACTTGGAAACTTGTTTTGTCTTGGTTATAATAAGGACTCCCGATTAGAGGATTCTTGTCCGGTTCCTCCAATTGGAACTCCAACGTATGAGCTCTATGTAAAACATGGCGTAGGTCCTATCACATATAATGAAGTGTGGATAAAATACACCCGTAAGGATGGTGTTTTAAAATGGCCCCAATATGGTAGTTTCGACTCAGAAATTCTAGATAACCTAGAGGTCAAACTGTTCAAGAAGAAAGCCCGACCGGCGATGTTTGACTCTTTCCGCTTATGGCTTAAAGAGGCCAAACAAAAGGAAATTAAATTAGAAAAGAAGAATAAGAGGGAAAGAGGTATTTCAGTAATGCAAGCCGCGATAAAATTTAAAGACAACGAAGAGGATCGAATAAGTGAGCAGTTGCACAGGCAACGTAAAATGGCAATAGATAAATGCTATCCTGTTTTACCATCTCTTCAGAAAGAGACAGTAAAAGAGCGTGAGAAAGATCCATTAATGGCGCATTTGCTAAGTTCGCCACCACCCTATGCGCAAAATGCCACAGCACCTCCGCAACCTTTAGTTGCACCTCTGGTAGCTGTTATACCAGCTCCTCTACAGCACTCACCAGCTACTCTTCAGCTGGCTTCTATTTCTCTAGTGCAGCCTCCTCAAGGCTCACCAGTCACATCTACTTCTCCTACTGTTCCTTCTACAACTTCGCCTAGCTCACCTTCTATTTCTTCTGATACTAGTTCTGCGAACGCTTCTGTTTCTGCTTTGCGTGACTCTGTTCTGCCACCAGTTATTCCTCCACTTTCACCTTCCGTCTGGCATAAAACGGCCAGCATTGTTACTAACATTCCTCAACCACTTTTTCGGTCACCTAAAACGACCGCTAATACGGGACAAAGACAGTTACGAAGCCAAATGCCTGATTATCAAGAGAGGGAATCCCTGAATAAGTTAGCACGGAATTGGGCTCTGGATACAGCCAGATATGATGTAGAGTCCGTCATGAACGTCTTCCGTCAATGGGATGAACCGACGCAAAGATATGTTTTTGAACAGATGTGTGTTTTTCTGTGTGAGTATTTGGAAGATAATGGTCAAGAGAGCAATGCTCGAGAGTTGTGTAATGTACGATTTAAATTTGGGGAAGGCATGATTGTAGGTCCCGATGTCGACAAAGCAGTTGAGGTATTATTATCATATCGAAGTACAGGTGGTAACTCTGGGTCATCGTCTGAATGTGGTACGTCTAGTGGGAAAAGAGCGAGACAGTACCCCATGAGAGAGGTTCCTCCAGTTTGGAGGGAAGGTGATGCGAATGCTAATCCACCAATTCTGCCCCATTTCCAGCGTGTATGGGTACATGTCCCATGGAAAAGATCGGAAGTATTAGCACTCAAGCAGTCACTACCTGACCCTCGTAAAAACCCAACTGGGTATTATAAGGAGTTATCGCAAACTGCAAGCTCATGTATAATGAATTTAGCGGATGTAGACATGTTATTTGGGAACGTTGTTCCACATCCTTTATGGAGCAAGATACGTCATACGGATCACGATCAGGAACTAGGTGACTCGTGGGCGAACATTGCGACTACAGATGCTAGACAAGTCGGTGGTTTTAAACCTGAGCCGTTAATAGCTGAACTTCCCGGTAGAATTATAGCGTACATGAAGACAATAATGCCTGAAGTACGCGTAAACTGGGACAAGCTATCAGCATGTAAACAAAAGAAAGATGAGAATGTGTCTGACTTTTTCACGAGATTTGAGGAAACATTCACCGACCACAGTGGTCAAGATATGGCTACCGAGGGTGGCCAAAGATTGTTTGTGGACAAGTTCGTACATAATTTGCTCCCTGAACTATGTAATAAACTAAAAGACTCTGAGAGTGCTTGGGCTGTCTCTACGTCAGCACAGATTTTAGCTACAGCCCAGTACTATGAAAATAGGCGTAAAGACGAGCTAGACAAGGCAGATAAAAAGACAAAAGATTTGAAAACTAAGGTTCTCCTCCAGCAGGCCTATCCGCCTTGCACGGCTAGTCAGCCCGACTATCAACCACGACAGCAGTATTCGAGGAACGCGCAAGGTAACGAGTTTTCCCATCAGCGTCCTACATATGGCCCGATCAATGTGCGTATTGCAAGGAAGAGGGTCATTTTAAAGGTAATTGTCCGGCTCTTGCGCGACGTTTAAACGGTGCTCAAGGTGTAAGGGGAAGAGGTGTACAGCATGCCCCTAGAGGTAGAGGCCGTGGAAATTTCACTCAGAATACAACTTCTTTTCCGCCTCAGAAGTCCATGAATAGCTTTGACCAACAGAATAATTCATCGTCTAAGTCAGCTCAGTACTATGCTGACGACTATTACGCCGAACATGAAAATGAGGGTAATGATTGCTAGGACAGCCATGGACAAAGAGAGGGAGTTGTCTCAGTTCCGGTAGATTAGAATGGACCTTATGTCGAGGTGATTACCTCAGGAGTGTCAGAGCCATTTCTGCTGGATACTGGTGCTACAAAAAGTTCTATTATGCACTCGAAACTTCCTGGCGCACCTTTGTCTGGCGAAATGAATGTCTCAGTAGGTTTCTCTGGCGCCCCTGTTAGAAACCCGATCTCTAGTCCTATATCGCTTTCTGTTGGCCCATGCAAATTAGAAGCACCCCTCATTTTGACAACAGGTTGTGGTGAAAATTTGTTCGGTTTGGATTTACTAAAAAGGTTATATGCGACCTTGTACTGTTCTCCCTCGGGAGTACAACTTACTTTAGGTAAGAAGGTCATTTCTTCGATGTATTTGTCAAAGGAAAATATTCCAACTGAATTGTTATCACTTCCTGATATACTTTGGGCTAATGGTTCTAATGATGTAGGTCGTTTGGAGATAACACCATATGTCATAACCTTGAAAGCCGACGTTAGGTTGCCACGTATTCCCCAATACAAAATATCTAGCGAATGCGAAAAAGCATTGTTGAAAATTGTTTATGATTTGATTGATAAAGACGTCATCGAAGAAACGACAGGAAATGTCTGTAACAGTCTGGTTTTGCCCGTCTTAAAACGCACTGATCATTCACAACCGCCTGTATACAGGTGCGTGATCGACCTCAGAGAAGTGAACAAGGTAGTTATTCCACAGTTTCCAGTCGTCCCCGACATTACTGCTTTATTGACAATGGTTCCAGCTTCAGCAAATTGGTTCTCGGTAATTGACCTGAAGAATGCTTTCTTCAGCATCCCGATTGCCGAGGAGAGTAGAGACATTTTCGGCTTCAATTTAGGAGGACGAAGCTTCCGCTTCAAGTGCGCTCCTCAAGGCTACTGCGAAAGCCCATCAATATTCAGTCAGGCCCTGAAAACACAACTGGACACGATTATTCTACCAGATGGTTCGACTCTGATTCAGTATGTCGACGATCTGCTGATCGCCGCAGACACTAAGGAAATTTGCAAGCAAGCTACATTGTCATTATTACGTCACTTATGTGACATGAAGCACAAAGTATCTCTTTCCAAACTACAATTTTGCCGACAAGAAGTAACCTACTTAGGTCACATCTTGTCGAAGGAGGGAAGGAGACTGACACCAGAAAGAATACAGGCAATTGCAGAACTAAGTGCCCCAAGGACACAGAGAGAAGTTCGAGCCTTTTTGGGCATTACATCGTACTGTAGACAATGGATACCGAATTTCTCACTACTAGCTAAACCCTTGCTGGCACTACTCCGTAAAGATACGCCCAATCCTATGCCCTGGTCTGAAGATTGTCAGACGAGTTTCCACAAGTTGCGTGATGCATTGTGTTCGGCTCCTGTGTTGGGAAACCCCAACTACAGTAAGCCTTTCACATTATATGTCCATGAGAAGGAAGGCTGTGCATTATCAGTCTTAACGCAACACTTTGGGGACAAACAGCGCCCATGCGCGTATTTTTCGGCAACTCTAGATCCTGTGGCTAAGGCACTACCAAGTTGTCTGAGAGCCACCGCCGCAGCAGCTGTCTGCATTCGACAGTCTGCTGGATTAGTCATGAATAATACTCTGATTGATATGGTTCCACATGCAGTAGACATTTTGCTAAACAGGACAAAGACACAACACCTTACTAGCGCTCGACTATCCAGTTACGAACTTACACTGCTAGCAAGTCACATACACATAAAGAGGTGTGATACACTCAACCCTGCTACGCTATTACCCATCCCGACAGAAACAGACACAGACAAGATTGATAAACATGACTGCTGCTTCAAGACAGAAGAAGAGACAAAAGGGAGAGTAGACTTACAAGACACTCCCCTTCCTGAATGCAACGATACTTTATGGGTTGACGGTTCATGTTTCAAGTTACCGAATGGTGATACGACTGCCGCATATGCCGTAACAACATTACACACCATTATAGAGACCGCACGTATTTCCCACAACTCTGCACAAGCTGCGGAAATTATTGCACTTACCAGAGCATGCGTGTTAGCAAAAGGAAAGCGAGTGAATGTGTACACGGACAGCCAATACGCCTTTGGCGTGGCTCACAGTTTTGGGAGATTATGGCGTGAACGTGGCTTCCTTACATCACATGGTGCAAAGGTACAACATGGTCAGCTAGTTAATGAGCTCCTTGAGTCACTGACCATGCCACTACAAGTTGCCATTATGAAATGCAGTGCACACAAGAAAATTCAAGACGATGTTGGCCGCGGGAATGCATTTGCAGACGAGGTTGCGAAAGAGACCGCAAGGAACACGATGAGTCGAATGTATGTTGCGGGTCCCGCTAGATGTATTGCTGATGTGGGAATGTGTGAGGACACCATTGAAAGCGTGAAATCTATACAAGCTGAGGCAACTGAGAATGAGCTGAATGAGTGGAGAGAAAGTAAGGGTAGATTGGATGCGAATGGTTGTTGGGTCGAATTATCGGAACACCAGCGATGGCTACTACCTAATGCATACGTACTTGCAGTAGTAACAATGGCTCACGGCATGGCACACATCAGTTCGAAAGGAATATGTAAGCTATTGGCCCCAGTATGGCAGAATAGCAATATGCCAAAATATGCAGAAAATGTGGTCAGAAACTGTATGATATGCCTGAAACACAATCCCGGTAAAGGAACTCCAACTCCAGCTGGTCATTTTGCGCCTCCTACGTATCCGTTCGAGGTTTTGCAGCTCGATTTCATCCACATGGAGAGGTGCAACAATCTAAAGTATGTGCTCGTTGTTGTTTGCGCCTTTTCAAGGTGGGTGGAAGCGTACCCCCTTAAAGACAATACGGCTTTGACAACTGCCAAAGCTCTTGTCAAAGAGTTCTTCCCGAGATTCGGTATGCCTAGAATTGTCTGGAGTGATAATGGAAGTGAATTCATAGGACGAGTGATGAAGAGAGTGTGTGAGTGTCTAGGCATACACCAGAAATTCCACGCTGCAAATCACCCCCAATCAGCTGGATTAGTAGAGTGCTACAATGGCACATTGAAACTCAAGCTAGCCAAGATCCAAGCCAGTACGGGTCTTAAATGGCCTGGCGCCTTGCCCCTAGCACTCTTGTCAACTAGGATGACTGTCCATTCCAGATTAGGTCTTAGCCCTCACGAGATAGTGTTTGGCTGCCCAGCCAACGTCTGGGGCGTGCCAAGACCAAAGAAACTCTGTGAAATAGAACACCCCATACTGCTTGATTATTTGTGCGAATTGACAGCTAAATTGCGTGTTTTACACCAACAGGTTCACAGTTCCTCTCCGCCAGCCTCTGACGATCCAGGTCATACAATCAAACCCGGCACGTGGGTCTTGGTGCGGAACTTCCAGCGCACCAGCAACGGACAGCCGAGGTGGACCGGACCGTATTTGGTGCTTCTTTCTATGAGGTCAGCCGTTCGGGTGGACGGCAAAAAGAACTGGGTGCATGGGACCCATTGCAAACGGGTCCCTCTGCCCCTTCCATACGACCGGTGGGTCGATAAAGGACTTGCCGACTCTGAGACTGAATCCGTACCTCGTTTCATCCCTTTCAGCGATGCACGTTTAAAAGAGACTGATACCGAAAAGGAGAGTGATCGTATTTTGCAAGGACTTGTGTCACCGTCTATGCAGTTGGACACTACCGAACCTGAGACATTGTTTAAAGACCACACCGTACCTGAGAAGCGACGGTACGACCTGAGATCAAGCCCCAGAGACTAATAAAACTTGATCTAATATGATTTCCCTTTTCCCCCAAGAACTATTTTTGATCTTTCAGCTCTCTCGTCCCAGGAAACTAGCTCATTTTTTGATTTTCGAACCGCCATCCGGTTCCGCTGCTAGGGTCGCGGTTGAAGTGTAAGGAGTGCAACCAAGGAAGTTTTAGGTCCACGGTTCTAGTTGGTCCGAGGGAGTCACCCCGGACTGAACGGAGCGCACTCCCTGGCAGAATCAACCTACCACCGCGGGCAGCAAGTAGAGGATGGAGTTTCCAAGGGTAGAGAGACCTGTCAAACTTACGAACTTTGAAAAACAATTGTGTACTATACTGTCCAAGAGAAGATTTTTAATAATATGTGTTCTAATGCTGTGTAGCACTGTGATGCTTTTGATTGGTTATGCTCTATTCGTATTTCGAGTTTCCCTATTCTCAAATGACACTCTGCCAACGCCTCCTCCCACTCTCTCCCCACACTCTTTTCACCCTCTACCTGAACACGAGTCTGCCAGAAGACTCGAATTTGTAAATAACTCTTTCATCCAACTCCTACACCAACACCAGTCTATAATGAACACATCAAACTGTTGGATATGCGGACTCATGCCGCACACGACTGATAAGGGTATCCCATACTTCATCCTGCCATTTAGTTATTATGGTTCTCTGTGGGCTTTTCAGACCATGTTCCTATTCGCCCTAGAACCATACCCGACCCGTTCCACTGAGAGCGATTCCAGTAACAAGGCACTAATAGCAGGGATAAGAAATATGAGTAGGGATATCGACACATATCTGACTATCCCCAAAGATGAACTCACTCCATACACTCGTTGGAACGTAACCAAACATGGCGTTTACCTGATCAAGAGCCAAGCAGCAAAGAAATCCCGCCCAGTTTGGATAGTGCCCCACCGAGGTCACTTATGTTTACAAGGTATTGGTAGGGATCCCACAGCACAGTTAGGAAAGAGCATTTGCACAGAAACATATGTGTTCGCCTCCCGAACTTCCCCAATACTCTTAGCAGGCAAAGGCACGTATTTCGTCTGCCACGACCAAGCCTATACATGGTTACCCCCTGACTTCTCAGGCACGTGTTTCATCTCATTTCTGCTGCCTCCCACCTACACGGCCCGAGCAGATTACCATCGGACAAGGACAGCTAGAGGTGTCGTGAGTAAAGACGACACCGCGGGTCAGGAATTCGCTGACTTCGCAAAAGGTTTTCTGCCATTTTGGGGGCCTATGGTGAACAGCAGGAATATTCGCCAGTTAGCAAGGATAGTTGAATCCGCCGTGACTACAACGGCCGGAGCACTTGGCAATTTGACAACCGAGCTTCAGTCGGATCGACTTATGACCCTTCAGAACCGAATTGCCCTTGATATCATACTCGCCGATCGTGGTGGTGTGTGTAGAGTCATCCAATCCAGTTGTTGCATATTCATCCCTGATAATGCGCCGACAGTATACCAGGCCATCTCTAAACTACATGAAATATCTGGTTCCCTTCACGTTGAGAAAGGGGATTGGTCCTTGCTAGGGTGGTTCTGGGGACTGATCGCTGCCTGGGGATGGAAAGCACTGATCTTCATTGGGATGATCTTAACACTTCTGTTTATGTTCTGCCTATGTGTACAGTGCGCTCCTGCACTCTGTGGCCTCTGTGCTACTTCATGTGTACGGAAGCCTGTGTCAAGGGACGAACTGAGCAACAGAATGATGTTACAGCAGCATCTCCACGAATTCCTTCATACAGATTTGGACTCGGATTAACATGAGTTATTGCCTTACATAAGGGCAAAAGGAGGGTCTGTGGTTCTGAAAATCTGGACCCTATTGTTATCCCAATATCGAGGTCCAATACCCGTGTCACAAAATATCAACGTACCATGACGAATTTAGTGTCCATGAACCGATAATGATTAGGACATCATTCCTATGTATTTGCGTCACAATCAAGGGTTGCCAACACCCCTAAATCGTAGTTTCCGTCCCAATCCCTTAGACTCCATTTTGTGAACGGCATCCATCTTACGTCTTGCCCTCATGTTAAGTCAATTAAAGGTCGAGCTTGATCCAAAGGGTCACGTCCACCTTCCCTGACTTCCCCCTGACCTGTCCCAACTGACTCCATTGCCTTAAGCCAAACCTGTTTGGGGAGCTCCTCGCCCAGTGGCCGAATACGATAACATCGACACATACCATTCCACAAACCATTTACCCCATACAGAACATGCTTTCTACAAACATGCACCTGTCCATATTCCTTGTTTATGGCCAGTTTTATGACTGGGTGGTACCTGCCTTTATTGATGTTTCATCGATATCTGATGGGAGTCCCGGATCTTGCTGGGTAATCTATCACGAACTGGTCATCTAAAATGTGGGCTTGCTTACATGACTCCGCACTTTGTATTATTGCAGAAATATGTTTACAGCCATATCATAAACTCAAGAATTCTTGCTCGAAGCCATTATTTCTGTATAAAAGGAGAAGGCTGGTTCTGTAAAAACGAACACGTACAGTCTCCTGAGAGTACATGACCCGTGTTTGTCGTGCTTCTAGGACACGTGTTACTTGGTAGCTACCAATAAAACTTGATCTCTGACTGCGACTAGAAGACTCATTGTTTCTGTGGTCCGGAACAAGGGAGAACTCAGAGGTCTTCGGGTGTTATCCCCTGGCACCACCGGGTTCCTAAAAACCCGGCACCTCAATACAATCACTGATAGAAGCAGACACTCATTTATACACACACTCTTCAAATAACTTACTCTCATGTATAGTCATTTATATATTCCAACACTCACATATACTGCCTTAAAACATATGTAGTTACTCAGAGATATATGCCTGAGACATTCATTCACTCACCAACACACCGATACACACACTAACTCACCCATTCAGCCCTTCCCAGATGCACTTTTGAATCCATACAACCAGTGAATCACCCATTCAGACATCTATGCACACTCCCACCCACTCACACAGACACTCATGTATCCATACCGATACTCAGAGAACAAAACAATAACTCATATAAACATGCAGCTACTCACCAACCCATGCAGCCTCTTACACACCAACTGAGAGACTAATTCAGACTTCCACACAGTTTAGTCACTAACCAATGCATTCAGAAAGACATGTAAAATCAGTCACGCACCTACTAAAAAATCCATTCAGGCACTTGTAAATCCACTCCTACAATACACCTTGGCATAGATATATATGAAAAATATTTAAACTTTCCAGAAACCCACATTCACTGGATGGTGTCATCAGTGATGTCATTTGAGATGTCATTAGTGATGTCATCAGTGATGTCACTGACCATATCATGAGTGATGTAATATGTGACGTCATCACCAGTGCATTGCGGGCGAGCGAGTTATAGTTAGCTCAACTAACTATAACAGGCGAATTTCTCTGGTTTTACATGAGTCAAATGTTCAACTAACTATAACGTCCCTGAAACCCTGTTTGTTTTAGTGAATTTCTAAGGTTTTTTAAATGCTAATTCCAAACTATAATGTCTGTAAAACCTATGTTTTTTCAGTGAATATATACATATATATGTAACACTTCCCCACATACAGAAATGACCAGGATACTCCGGGCTTTCTGAAAGAATTTATTCAGCTTAATGCCTCCTCACCAATGCGTTTCGGCTTTTGCCTTTCTCACGGTGTATATACATATACATACATAATCCAGTGGCAGTTGCGACTGTGCATTGATAGTTAGGTCACAGTTTTCATAGGGAGAGCTTTTTTTGTTCTCTAATAACTTTGGCTCCATTTGGGGAATCTACACAAAGCTTTACAAAAACAAGTTCATCCAACTTGGCCCCCTCATGTAAAGTTTCACACTAATCCATCAAGCAGAGGACAAGAAAAAGGTGGTGTCCCAAATGGGCAGTTTTCCATGTTAATTCCCATAGCAAATGTTGCTCTCCAATACAGAAAAAATGGCTGAAAAAATGACACCAAATTTGTAATACAGTTAGAACTTTACTGAAAAAGTGTTCTGTTTATGATTTGGTGTAAAACCGTTCAGCCGTTTTTGATGAATTTCCATTTAAAGAGGACCTTGAGTTGGGCATGATGGGGTTAAAAAGTTAGGCATGTCTTGGCTGTTGATGTTTAGATTTACTCCAATAGTCCACTTTAAGGTGGACTATAACATCCTAATTGTGTTGTGACAGCCCTTATAGTACTCAGGGGCAAGTTCCCTGCATCCTGAAAAATGAATTGAAAAAACATAAATGGGCAGCATGAACACACACATTGATCCCAAGGGGCACCTGGTGGGGTCCCAAATAGAAACCGCCGTGATTGGCAGGCCACAACATGTTATGGCAGCCGTTGCCGTTCTCATGGATATGGTCCCCATTAAAATGCATTGTAGTGTTTGCCAGGTTTCGGCGGTCACAAAAGGGCATATATAAAGGATGAAAGCAGATTTTAGTCACAATATAAATCATTTTTTGGTGTTGGTATACTCATTTTAGTAATTACAATGAGTTCACAGGTGATTTTACCCAGGGAAAATGTTTTGAATTTCTATTGGAATTTTATAAACCATGTTTGAAAAAAAAAACTATTTCTGTCATGAATTTCTAACAGATGGTATTGAAGATGCTCCAGAAGCTAAACTTAGAAAACATTTTCTATTTTCAACAGCAGCAGCTGCCTGTCAGTTGATTTTCTAGTGTTCTACTGCAGCTTCTCAGTGTTCTAACAAACAACTAGAGACCTAACACCCTCTATTTGGAAGAAAATTGTGGCACACCTGAAAGCCTCCTTAATGGAACCAATGCAGTGGAACCAATGCAATGCAGACGCAAGTGATGAAAGTGGCGGCTACCTGCTTTGCCATCTTGCGCTGGTTGCGAAAAATACTGTAGATGTTGCCACCCGACACCCAGAGGTCTGTGGTCAACGCCTTGGTGACCTCCCGTTTGGATTACGGCAATGTACTCTACCTGGGGGTTACTAAGGCGGTTACCCGTCGCCTTCAAATGGTCCAAAATGCTGCGGCGCGGCTACTCTGCTGCTGCAAAAGGAACAAACGTATTACACGACATCTCAGGGAACTTCACTGGCTCCGAGTGGAGAGCTGTGTGAAGTTTAAAGCGTTAAGCTACATGTATAAAATAAAAGCAGGCACGGCTCCAAGATATTTACAATCCCTGGTGACGACGTACTCCCCAACTCGCACACTGAGGTCATCTACCCAAGAATTTTTTTGTGTACCCAAGGTCAGACTTGCCAGGATGGGCGGGAGGTCCTTTGCCTCCATGGGTCCCAGGCTCTGGAATTCCCTCCCTCCGGCCATTCGTGCGGAACGCTGCTTCGGCCGTTTCCGGAAGGCAGTCAAAACCTGGTTGTTTAACCAATAACTTACCATCTACTGTATGTTGCTCCAGTCTTCATTAGCGCCGGGAAACCCTATCTGGGTAGCTGTCGCGCTCTACAAGCTGAAAATAAATAAATAAATAAATAAATAAAGTATTTCCTTTAGAAATTAATGAAATGCATGGGTTAGTTTTGTCATACAACTATAGTTAAGGCACTTAAAAGATAAAATGAAGGCACATTTTCCATGAGTTCTCAAGTATATTGCTCATTCGAATCAGTAAAACATTTTGACATGTAGACTGAAACATCTACTTTCAACACCAGCAGGTAACTCTCTAGTGAACAACTTCAGCATCACAATAGAGTTCTAATGAGCAATTAGTGCACTAACATTCTGATTATGACATCAGTGTGGCACACCTAATAATAATAATAATAATAATAATAATAAAGGGGTTTATAAAGCGCACTGGTGACGCCATCCCGGCGTGTCCCCGCGCTGTGGAGAGAGTGACGGAGCAAGCCACATCCGAGGCTACTGAGTGAACAGGTGAGTTTTTAAAAGCTTCCTAAATACCGTTTCGGTCGTGGCCAGCCTAATGTCGATGGGAAGACTGTTCCATTGATTGGCTGCCAGCACTCGGAAGGAGCGACCACCCATTCTGGCCTTCTTAATACGTGGTACTTTCAGAAGGCCCATGCCCAAGGAGCGAAGTGCTCTGGTGGGCTGGTAGGGGATGGCTAAGTCCTTCAGATAATCAGGGGCTTTTGAAACGGTAATCCTGTAGCAGAATAGCAATGCCTTGAACAGGATCCTTTTTTTTATAGGAAGCCAATGCAAGGCAGACAGAGTGGGTTTTGACGGCGTTCTTTTGGGGAGTCTGAGAACTAGCCGTGCTGCAGTGTTTTGTAGCACCTGGAGCCGCCTAATGTTTTTCTCAGTAGTCCCCAATAGCAGTACATTCGCATAGTCAATGCGGGAGGTAACTAATGCTTGGGTCATGGTCCGTCTGGCCTCCAGGGGCAGGAGGTCCAGGGTGCGGTTAAGGGTCTTCATTATCCCAAAGCACTTCCCTGCAGTTTTGTTGACGTGGCTCTCAAAGGACAGTTTCGGATCCACCCAGACTCCCAGGTTTTTAGCCTCCCTGCCAGGGATAGGCGTAGGGCCAAGGCATGGGGGCCACCAGTCCTGAGTCCAGCTGGCATCCTTTCCCCCTATCACTAGCACCTCAGTTTTAGAGCCATTAAGCTTCAGGCAGTGTTGGTTCATCCAGCCTGCAAGCGCCTGCATGCAGGCTTTAAAATTGGCCGCAGCTAACGTGGGTGACTGTGATAGGGAGATGAGCAGTTGGGTATCATCGGCATAGGATACTAATTCTATGCCGTATGATTGGACTACCTCTGCTAATGGAGCCATATAAAGGTTGAACAGGGTGGGGCTCAGGGCAGAGCCCTGGGGCACCCCCTGTTCTAAGGCTATGCTGTCAGAGAGAAACGTGCCTCTCTGGACCTGAAAACTGCGGTCAGAGAGGAAGGCCTTAAGCCAGCCCAAAGCCGCCTTGGTGACCCCAGCACTGCTCAGACACTGTAGCAGGATGGAGTGAGCCACAGTGTCGAAAGCAGCGCTGAGGTCCAGCATAATGAGAGCCATAGTGTGCCCTTCATCTGCACCAATCCGCAGAGTCTCGGTCGCTCGCAGGAGGGCCGTCTCGGTCGAGTAGTTCTTTCGAAAGCCAGATTGGGAGCTGTGAAGTGCCTGGTTAGCCTCAAGATGGTCCATGAGCTGTATATTAGCCAGTTTTTCGGTCACTTTAGCAAGGAAAGGCAAGAGGGAGATGGGTCTTAGGTTCTCTAGTATGTCCTGGCTAATGTTAGGTTTCTTTTTTATAGGCAACACTATGGCCTTCTTCCAGTCTCCCGGAAGGGAAGCCGAAGAAAACGAGAGTTGGATGATGTGCCTAAAATGGGGCTCGAGTACTTCCAGACTGGCTATCAGAACCTTCGGAGGAGCAGGGTCACGGGGAGAGCCCGATTTGACACTTTGGCACACGTTTACCAATACCTCTGGAGGAGGGACCAGGAAACTGTGCAAACATAACTCCGTGGGGCTAACCTCGCTATTTACCCCGAGGTCATGGGTGGTGGTAAGGTTACCAGGGAAGCTTGCGTAGATGTCCGAGATCTTTCCCGCAAAGTATCTCGCAATCCGATTGCAGGTGTCTACAGAGTCACTGGGCGACGTATTCTCAGACGAAAGTACAGAGATCTCCTTAAAGATTTTAAAAAGCTCTCTCGAGGAGTTCTCTGCCTCATCGATCCGATTTTGTAGTGGGCGGCTTTGGAGAGGCGAACTTCTCTGTAGTACTCCCTCTGCATTTTTTTATATTTTGTCTTCATCAATGGGCAGAAATTAACACGCCATACACGCTCCAGCTTTTTACAGGCAGATTTGAGTGTCTGGAGTTCAGGAGTGTACCACGAAGAGGTTTTCCTCATCTTTTTGGGATTATTGCCATTCCGGATGGGGGCGGTTTTATCAAGGGCGCCTAAGATGCGGGATTGTAGGTGGCTGTATGCAGTGTCACAGTCCGTGCCTCCTAACGGACCCCCTCTTATGAGATGTTCATTGAAGGCAGCCTGAGAGAAGGATTTCCACTTCCGCCGCGGGTACCGCTGCTCAGATTCTTTCTTAGAGTCAACCTCAGAGAACAGAATGGCAAACGGTATGAAGAAATGATCGGACCAAGGGACCGGGATCGGTGTAGAGGATTGTAATCTAGCGTGGTTACCGAAAATAGGGTCCAGGAGGTGACCTTGTCTGTGAGTGGGGTCCTGATTTATGATATCAAGCTGTAGAGAGTGGAGTGCGGCCCTAATGTCGCTCGCCTCTCTATCTAAGGGATCATCAAAGTGGGCATTCATATCGCCCAGCACAAGGAAGCTCTTTTTCCTGATCGCATGGTGAGCAGTGACCTCCAGCACGCTGGCAATAAAATCATGCATCCTACCCGGAGGTCTGTACACAAGGATGCCGGAGAGGGAGGTTTGCGGTCCCAAGTTTATCGTGAATTCACCAGCTTCACAGTGATCAATATTCAAAGGCGTTAGGGTGCATTGCATAGCAGCCCTCGTGGCAATAGCAATACCCCCCCCCTGCCATCCTTCCTATCGAGTCTAGCAAGGGAATAGCCAGGGGGCAGAGCCTCTATGATGTCTGGATCGGAGAGTTCACCCAGCCACGTCTCGGTAAGAAACAGAATATCGAGTTCCTCGTCCTCGAGTAGATGGTAGATTTGGAGACTGTGCTTACCGAGAGAGCGGCAATTGATCAATCCTGCTTTGGCCTGCCTATTTACAGGAGCGGCCAGTAAAGGATTGAGGAGTTTGAAAGCACAATGCGGGCAAGCATGTATTGATAGCACCTCCATGGAGTGCCTGCAGTTAAGGGAGAGTTCAGGACGCAGAGCAAGCAGCTCCTCTCTATCATAGCGTAAAGTGGGGGATGATGTAAGATCAGGGTCCCTGGCCCCGCGCCCCATCCGGCCACGGACGGGCGCAGACGGGCTGGACTTTGGCTCGACTTCGGCGCGCTTCCGGCGCGCCCGCTGCACGCGTCCGCTGCGCGGTCGCTGGCCAACACACATTTATAGGCCGTAGGGGAAACTAGAACGCTGACTTTGCCGCCCGAGCCCGGAAGTGGTAGGCTCCTCCTCGCCCTCCGCAGCAAACGCCCAGAAATGGACGCGGCGGACCGGGGCGGGAGTCGGCAAGCAAGTGAGTTACACACAAGTAATTTCAGCACACAAAACACTTTAAAATTAGCCTAAGTCGCTAAAAGTAAAAGTTAAAATGCACCGCTAGGAATCAGCGCTAGAAACAGTGTGGTACTTTCAGAACACAGAGCGCGAGCGGATAGAGCCTGCCACTGCCACCGGCAAGACTCTTCTCCACAGCGCGCCTGTGAGAGGCAGCAGAATATATGCCCACGCCTCCTACAGCGCTACTAGAACGCTGACTTTGCCGCCCGAGCCCGGAAGTGGTAGGCTCCTCCTCGCCCTCCGCAGCAAACGCCCAGAAATGGATGCGGCGGACCGGGGCGGGAGTCGGCAAGCAAGTGAGTTACACACAAGTAATTTCAGCACACAAAACACTTTAAAATTAGCCTAAGTCGCTAAAAGTAAAAGTTAAAATGCACCGCTAGGAATCAGCGCTAGAAACAGTGTGGTACTTTCAGAACACAGAGCGCGAGCGGATAGAGCCTGCCACTGCCACCGGCAAGACTCTTCTCCACAGCGCGCCTGTGAGAGGCAGCAGAATATATGCCCACGCCTCCTACAGCGCTACTAGAACGCTGACTTTGCCGCCCGAGCCCGGAAGTGGTAGGCTCCTCCTCGCCCTCCGCAGCAAACGCCCAGAAATGGACGCGGCGGACCGGTGCGGGAGTCGGCAAGCAAGTGAGTTACACACAAGTAATTTCAGCACACAAAACACTTTAAATTTAGCCTAAGTCGCTAAAAGTAAAAGTTAAAATGCACCGCTAGGAATCAGCGCTAGAAACAGTGTGGTGCTTTCAGAACACAGAGCGCGAGCGGATAGAGCCTGCCACTGCCACCGGCAAGACTCTTCTCCACCTCAATGTCATCTTGATGGAATCAGTGCTGTAAAGCTGAAAGGAGTTTCCTACAGAAGATGTTGCAGTAGATGAAGAACATTTGTCATAGAAATTATAGTTTTTGCTCCAAAATGCTAAAATGGGACATATTTTGTATAAGTTATCAAATATGTTTCTCATCCATTTCAGTAACACATTCTAAAATTCAGAGTGAAATGTAGTTCCAACATGAGCAGACGTCTGTTAGTTAACTTCGAAGTCATCGAAATTGTTCCCTTAATTCTATCCACTGAGCGGAATTGATACCGTCCTATCTTTCATTGTTCTGCCCTCTAGTTGGCCTCTTTCACCCTGTTTGGGTTACGTATCTGCGGATATTTGTCACTACTCCGCTTCTTATAATTATGATGCTTTATTTTTCCTGAGATATTTGTTACAATCTCATTGTTTTTACTCTCTGGTCCTCCAGTGGGCTTAGATATATGTGGTGATTTAGTATTAGTTTTGCTTTTTAGAGGGATATCTACCTTAATCTTTTTAAGAAGGGTAATATTTGTGAGGGTTTGTGTGTGATGTTTTGTCCCCAATTTATATTGTCAACCCACTATCACTTTGTTCTTGGACTTTCATTATTTGCCATCCATTAGTTACATGATAAATTTCACCTATTCATAGATCAACATATAAGTCCTCACTTTGGTTCAGTCCATACGGCGTGAGTGTTCGAAAGTTCAGAATTTGTCTAGACTCTCTCCTTCTTAGTTTTTTCACACAATCTCCTCCTCTTACATGAAGTGGGATTGATTCTAAAGCATAGAAAATTAGTTGCTTCCAATCTCCTTTGTGTTCCACTTCCACGTGGCAATGGCGTTACTTTGACCTTTGTTTGTAGTCGCCTGAAGGTGTTCTAATATCCTCTTCTTTAACTCACATACTGTACTACCTATGTACATTAACGGACACGAGCATTCAACAACGTATACAACAAATTGACTCTGGCTTGTTATTAAATCTCTGATTTGCACAATGGGGAGGAACAAGCGGTATAGACTGCCCTCGATGTGATAGTCATGGGGCTGATATAGTGCACATTTTTGACACATGTCCACACCTACAACCAACTCAGGAGGCCATAGAAGCATTTTTTAAGACATTGGGAATAGAAATCAAATTGACACCATCAATAGTTTTGCTTGAGGTAAACAATTATGGTGGACAGACTCAATTCAGTTATTTTATATTTGTAGCTATGGCAGTTCTGCGTATCTGCATCGCCTCTGCATGGCTTGATCGACTTCCGCCTACTTTTCATCAATGGCTGGTTAGACTCCTATCGGCTTACAATCTTGAAAAAGCAATTTATGCAAGGAGGAGAAAAAAGGGAAGAAATTAGGATTACAAATTTGGGAACCCATAGAAAGGTGGAAGGAGGGTCAACCCTAGCTTACTGAGGTAGTAGGTGAAAGAAAGCTTGATTGAATAAGTTAATTGGGGATAGTACTCAAATACATGTGTTTGCTTCACCTTATTGTTATGCTTTGCTATGTATGCTCATATATATGTACACGTATTTTCTTTGTTGTTTCTTTTTTTTTTCCTTTTTTTTTCTTTTCTCGTTTTGATTTGTTTTCTTTGTCTTAATGTTGAAATCTTCTTTTGTGTATGACTTGATGTGCCCTGTACAAAAAAGGGGGAAAATACCTCAATAAAAATTATTTTAAAAAAAAAAGGATGCACAACAAAACTGATGTCAACAGGCATTTAAATGTGATGTAACCAATGCTCACTAAGAGGTTTACATTTTCTGATTGCAAACATCTTCTTTAATCTGACATGTTTGACATGGTGGGTTGGAATAGTTGTTCAATGAATCAAGATGTGATTTCTCCATGGTAGTGAAGAAAAGGTTTGATTCATGGGCACATAATAAGATCATATATGAATTCTAACAGGTGACCACCTCTATAAGTAGGGGACTCTGCGTATTGAATAAATCATATTTTATGAAGAGGGTCAAATACTCTTTAGCCCAACTCCTAACTCTAGCAGAACAGTTGGTACTTGCTGGACCAGAGCAGCTAGAAGCTTGAACAGGTAGTCTTCTGGCATGGCACCACAGAACACCCGTCTAACAAAAGCAGATTCGTTTGAGCCAGGAAGTCTCAACTGCAACATGAATGCAGTAGTCAATGGGGTATATACACTTGCAGACATCTCTGTGAAAAGTCAATTTCAGTGCATTGGCTTTTTGCAGGGCTTTTGCAAACCTAAACAGTGCATGTTCCACACTCCTACAAAATGTTCCTGAATATCTCCAGTGTCTGATTTCGCCAGCTATAGACCGATATCTAATATTATTAGTTCACTTGATTAAACAAGTTGAGCATCAAAATCATGCCCTGGTACCATTATGAACCAGCATTGGGAAAGTCTACAGGTCAAGCTTTTTATTATAAAATGCATTCACTGGCGATGTTATGAGAAGTTAAGCAGATTAGTGCATGGGTATATGTGAGAATAAGTTAAAAGGAGATAAATGCCTTGCTTGGTGGGTTAATTAATGGATAAATACATGGTTAAATGAGTAAATGCATAGATGACTGGGTGAAAGGGTGAGTGACTGAGTGCACAGATGAATACATGGGTGATGTCTGGTTTGATGCATTGGTTAATCTGTGATTGGATGGATGAAAGTGGTGAATGAGCACATGGAAGGATGATCAAGTATGTTGAGTACATAGATGGCCAAGGCCAGCGTCCTATGGTCCCATTTGTGGAAGGGGGCTGGTCTGTACATCAGCTGCTGCTGTTCACTCACTACACACATACTCATCCATTCATTCATTCATCTGACAGTCACTCAGCCATTCATGCACCCATGCACACACTGATTCTCCAGCTTTTACATTTACCCATCCATTTTGTTAATCCATGGCCACATTCGCATATTCACTCATATATTTGCTGGGAACTAGAGATCATGGTGTAGCTTTACGCATTTTAAGATCAGATGCAAGATCCATATATGCTTGTGCAATTGCAAAGTTCCTGGGCCGTATGTGGGGAGTCAGAAGGAAAGCCCAAAAATCAATTCTGTTATTCAATCCATCTGCTATAGTATGAACCTTTTTAGGCACTGTCAGTGGTGACACCTTTCTGTGTCTCATGAAGAGTGGACACTGAGCGGTATTATAAACCAGAAAGTTAGGTCCACTGTGTGGATTAATGTTTTACTACACTAATCAAATGATACATTTTAATTGGTATCGGTTTTAAATGGCTGTATTTTAGTATTATGTTATATGTATCGATTGAATATTAGTGTTATACCTGGGTATAAAACTGCGTTTGTCTATGCTGGAAATTTTGGATGTTAATTGGGGGGATTTAGTGGCTAATATTAAGAACTCTCTTGACAAATGGTCACGATTACATCTTACACTCATTGGCAGGGTAAATGTGGTTAAAATGAATGTATTAGCAAAGGTGTTGTATTTATTTAGAGCAGTACCTTTAGAGTTTACTCTACCTCGAATCCAACAATTACAAGCCATCTGTTCAAGATTTATTTGGGCCCCGGGGATACCAAGAAGAGCTATGCGATTTCTAACTCTTCCAGTTGATCGTGGGGGATTAGCTATGCCAGATTTTTTGTTGTATTTTTATACATCTTTTCTTTTAAGGTTGAGGATAATGTTGACTGGAGAGGATATATCTAATGTGGCAGAAGCGCCCTCAATATATCAAATGCAGTTAGGATCAGAAACCAGACAATTATTATTCAAAGAAATAGATGGCAGTTATTTTAAACGCACCAGATTTAAGGTCTTAACATCAGCTTTAAACGTCTGAAAAAAGGTTGGAAAATTATTACAAGTGGGGAAGCTGTCTTGGCATACTCCTACCAATGCTACTAAATTGCTACCTCCAATCTTATGTGATGTTTTAGCAAAAAGGTGGCGGGTACAAGGGATTGCCCAATTAGGGGATTTCATAGGAACTGATGGGGCTGTAATGTCTTTTATTGAGTTATCTCGTTTGTTTAATTTACCAAAACAACAATTCTTCAAATATCTACAATTCCATGATTTTATGATACAGCGAAGGATTGTATGTACTCCCAATTCAGTTATAAATCCTATACAACGTCAGCTAAAAATTGGGGTGGTATATCAGCAATTATTAGCATATAGGAAAGACGATTTGCAGAAAAAAAAGGATAAATGGTCCGAAGTTCTATCGAGGGAGGCCCCATCCCTAGAATATGTTATTGCCTTATCTAAAGAATCCTTATTGTCAGCCAATTTGCGTGTACAATGCTATAAAACTATTTTTAATTTATATTACACTCCGGCTTTTATGGCCAAGTGGAAAATTGGACATGATGGGAAATGCTTCCGTTGTAATGATGATAATGCGGATTTGTTATATATTTTTTTTTAATTGTTGGAAACTGAAGCATTTTTGTGCTGATATTGAAAAAATTTTAAGTGACTTAACTGGCAAAACAATTATTACAACTCCTGTTATTATGCTTTTGGGGACTGATACTCAATTCAGAAGGGGTGGGGAATTCTTTAAATATCGTCATCTTATATTTTTTGCTATGACTGTAGCAAGATTGTGTATTGCCTTTGCTTGGCTCCAAGTAGACCATACTTCTTTTTTTCAATGGAAATGTAGAATGTTTAATCTTTTCAATTTAGAATTTAGCCTGTTTGCTGTTAAAGGGGCGAATAAACGGAAAATTGGTAGGGACCTGTGGGGGCCCTTTTCGGATTATATGAATGTACCAATATGAAGAACTAACGCAATTGATTTTTGTATTGTATCTCTTTTTTATTTTATTTTTCTGAATTGCTGTGGTAACAATAAAAAAATAAAAAAATAAAATGAATATTACTTTTTAAATGAAACCGAAGAATTTTGTATATCGTATACTTCAATAATCTGTATGTATGCTCATTTCACTATTATGGTCTGGTGACCAAAATTAAGTTTATTGATTGACATTCACTCATATACACAACCACACACTTATTTGACAATTCATGAAGAAACACTTTCACTAATGTAGTACATGAGTGGGCAACTGAGAAAGGGCCTTTGGGACTGCTATCTAGAGAGCATAATGGAAAGACAGAGGACTTGCAAAAAGTAGATGTAAATGGGTCTCACAGGATACTGCATGAAGATAGCACCAGGAAGAGGGTATTTGAACATGCCTCGGGGGCAGAGAGAATGAGGATCACCCCAAAGAACCTATCCCATATGCCCTGGGGAGCATATGGGATAGGTTCTTTGAAGACACTGACTTTGAAGAGTAGTTGGGATATGGTCTTTGAGTTTACTGCAAAGAGAGGGAGTAACTGAAATACAAGGTCTAAGGTACAGCATGAGCCAAACATTTGGGGGGGGGGGCGTTGCCCATCTAAAATACTTCCTTGGAAGGGCACTGTTTTCTCCTCCATCATTCTTGGCCGATTCCTTGCATTATGAAGCTTCCTTGTTACACAGACAGGATTCACCTAGTGAATGCCCTCACGTTGCATGGGCTGCTGGGGTTTATGTTATGCTTTGGGTGCTACCAGCACAGAGGGGGCACAGGAATGGATCTGTGGCATGGGCCCCACTCCTCCCAAGCCCGGCAGGTTAAGCAATGCCTCTCTTTGTTACATCTAGGTTAAAGTCAGAAAGAAAAGGACTGTTGTGGAATCACCTGTTTGGGGACCCCGACTGGTGAAGCATCACGGGTAGTCTGACTACTTCTTTCATACTCATGCATCACAGCCATTCGACAGGTGGCCTTGGAGGAGAATGCCGCAGAACCAGGATGCATGAAACCCAAATGCAGCCCTTATGCTCGTTGCTACTGAATACTTCTGTAGACTGACTCAGGGGATGGACTATTATGGGAGGGTCCACCGAGGTCTAAATTCATTCCTTCACCCTGCCTTTCGGATAGAGTCTTCACCCACTCCTGAAATTAACAAAACTCTAGCATGGCTACATTAACAAAGAGTGGCTTGCTAAAATGTAACAATTACTTTATACATTTCTTTATAGCAGTGTCAGTCTGTCACACTGTCTACACATACAACACAGCCAATTAGGACAGCCAAGATGAATAGCAGAGGCGCCGCCGGAGGGCCACTTAGACCATGGGGTCTTTAGGGGATGTGTGTTATGCACTTTCATGTGCACTAAGGAATGCAGATCAATTCACACACATTCTGTTCGGTCATCTGTCTCTTCTTAATCATGCTCGCTTTCTCCAGTGCTTAAGTTGAGCCAGTGGTTCCCGGTGCTTGGTGCCGGTACTTAATTGTCAACACCAGCGCTTGTGATAGTTTTTCACAAGGTGGCACTGTCTGTCTACTTTGGAGTTGACCACAACAGTCAGTAATTAAATCAATATACATTAAAGATGATTATTACCAGCTACACAAGCCATTCTTATAGCTTTGTAGGCCTGATATAGTCAGAATTGACACACTTGTGTGATGGTTGGTAGTTGTTTTGTTACTATCATTGGCTGCATGGCAGGGGCAATGTCAATCAATCAATCAAACAATCAGGGAATAGTAAGGGTCTCAACGCGCTGGGGGGAGGGTGCGCAGATTCGTTCAGCCGAAGAGCCAGGTCTTGAGGTTCTTCCTGAAGGTGTTCAGGGAGGGGGTGCGGCTGATGTCTGCCAGTAGCTCGATCCAGGTCTTGGTTGCAATGTGGGAGAACGATCTTCCGCCTACTCTGGCTCTGTGGATGCGCAGGGTTCCTGCCAGTGTGAGGTTGGCAGATCTGAGATTTATTTTGGGTACGTGGAAGTTTATCCTGTCATTGAGGTATTTGGCCTTGTTGTGTAGGTATTTGTAGGCGTGAGTGAGGATATTGAAGGTGACTCTCTTTTCTCCACAGGAAGCCAGTGGAGTCTCCACAGTTGTTGGCTGTTGTGTTCATGCTCGGGGGATGCTCCGATAAGTCTGGTTGTGGTGTTCTGTATTATATGGAGTTTGCGGAGTAGGGACTTGTTGATGCCGGCGTAGAGAGCGTTTCCATAGTCTAGTCTGCTGGTGATGAGTGCGTGGGTGACTGTCTTCCTTGATTCTGGGCGGATCCATTGGAAGGTATTGCGAAGGATGAGGAGGGTGTTAAAGCAGCTGGAGGTGATGACATTGACCTGTCGGTTCATGGCGAGTAATGAGTTGAGTACAATGCCAAGGTTTTTGCCGTGGTCTGAAGGAGTGGGCAGGCTGCCGAGGGCGGTGGGCCACCAGGTGTTGTCCCAAGCTGAAGGGGTGGTTCCAAGAACGAGGACTTCTGTCATCTCGGCATTGAGTTTTAGGCAGCTGTTGGTCATCCAGATTGCAACGTCTTGTATTCCTCTCTGGAAGTTTAGTTTTGCAGTGGTTAGGGAGTGGATGAGCTGGGTGTTATGGCAGAGGATATGATGCTGAGGCCGTGTTGTCAGACAATGGCTGTGAGGGGGGCCAGGTAGATGTTGAAGAGGGTAGGGCTCAGAGATGAGCAGGTAATTTCCATGGAGGCAGAGAGGAAGGGCGGAGAGGAAGAGCGGTAGTCTGATCCTTTGGCTTCTTCTGGTGAGGAGCGATCAGATCCAGTCCAGGGCAGTTCCATGTATGCCGGCATCATGCAGTCTGGCGACTAGTGTATGGTGAGAGATGGTGTTGAAGGCTGCAGACAGGTCGAGGAGTATGAGGGCTGTGGAGTGGCTTTGGTCCAGGAGTGTGTGGATATAATCTGTGGTGGCGAGTAGGGCTTTATCGTGCTGTGGTTGCTTTGGAATCTGGATTGGGACGGGTCGAGGATGTGATGAATCATGTCAGTTCCCTGTTGACTGCTTTCTCTGCCACTTTGGCTGCAAAGGGGAGGAGCGAGATTGGCCGGTAGTTCTTGAGGTCGGTGGGGTCGGCTGTGGGCTTCTTGAGCAGGGGTCTGACCTCTGCGTGCTTCCAGTCATCTGGGAAAGTGCCTGTTGTGAAGGTGGTGTTGATGGTGCATTGCAGTTCAGGTGCGATGGTGACCGTGGCTCTGTGGTAGATGTGCGGGACAGGGGTTGGTGGGGGCTCCCGAGTGGATGCCTTTCATGGTGGTGGCAGTGTCCTTGTGTGTGATAGGTGTCCAGTTGGAGATGGAGGGCTGGCTGGTGTCTCTGGGTGGTGGGGGCAGGCTGTAGCATCTTGTGGGTGGTCGACGAAGTTGTCTTAGAGTGTTCTGATCTTGAGGTAGAAGTAGGTTCCAAGCTTGTCCAGAGGTCTTGGGACGGGGTGACGTCTGTGGCTTCGCTGCGTGGGTTGGTGAATTCATGGACGACACTGAAGAGTTCCTTGGAGTTGGTGGAGTTGGCAAGGATTTTTTTGTGGATGAAGTTCCTTTTGGTTGTTCTGATTTGATTGTGATAGTCCGTCATGGCGTGCCTGCAGGTGGAGTAGTTATCGGTTGTCTTGGTGTTCCTCCAGTTCTTTTCTAGGCATCTGCAGGTGCGTCTTGGAGATCGTTGGTGAACCAGGCGGCTTTGATGGGGTGCTGTTTGCCAGGGTTGCGTAGCGGGCAAGATTGTCTGCGCATTTGGAGATCCAAGTGTGGAGTCCTCTGGCTGTAATTTTTGCGTCAGGTGCCCAGCTGACGTTGTCTTAGGTGAGGGTGGAGTTCAGTTGCTCGTCGGTAACCTTGCTCCAATTCCTTCGTGGTGGATTGGGGCTGGTTTTGGTGCCTTGGGTTTGTAGACGTGTGGTGCAAGCTGCAGTGGCCTCCTGGTGATAGCCCTGGCACTTATTTTTTCACAAATTAAGCACTGGCTGTCTCTCACTCTAAGCAGTCTTTCTATAATGTTTCTTCTCTGCTTTGCCCTTTTGACCTTCTCCTGGCTGCCGATCTCCTGATCTTCTTTCTTGAATCATTGCTCATTTTCAAAGAGAAACACTGGCTTATGTTTCCTTCCAGGACTAGCTTCACTTGCACAAAACAAAAGTTACAAATTCCACCTTTGTTTGCCCGTTTCTATCTGAGATTTCACCATACTAGCACTTGCCTAAAGAACCACTGAAGTTAAACAGCACATTGCACTCACTACAGTGGGGGTTGAGGCAGCCCAATCTAGTGTGGAGAAGCCCATGGGCCCACACACTGCAGAGGCTGTGGGTGGGGAGGTGGGAGTGTTAAACCCCTGATGGTAGATTACACAAATTCTTACACAGATATCAGTCAAAAGAAAGTTGACTAGAAGAGAATCTCTCTTGTTGCCCTGTTTAGGCGTGACCGCCACCTATTTCATGCTGGTGGCTATCTTGAAGCAATAAAGGTCACGTATTAAACAATGTCATGTATGTAAAATGTTTAAAATATTGAGAACTTAGGCGTTACCTGTCCCTCCTTGTGCCCCTGGCTGTTTGTGCTTCTTCTTTTCTGAGCCCTCTGGCAGCCTTTGCTGAATAACCAATGAGCAGGGTGGAGTCTGGGTAGGAGGAACCAGGAAACCTTTGAGCCGAGGCCCTCCTTTCACCAGCGGAAGGATACAACGTATTCATTCAGGTAATTGTGAAAACTAAATGCTCTTGGGCAGGACAAAGAATTGAATGGAGTGGAAGGACATTGAATTAAGTGAGGTAAGCAACAATGGGCCAGATGTAGGTAAATACCATTTACCGATCCTAAAATACCGAATTTTACCGTTTCGGTATTTTAGAATGGGTAAATGGTATGTAGGTATTAATTCGGTAATTTTTACTGAATCTGTAAAACTCCAGCCCATAGGAATGAATGGGGAATACCGATTCAGTAAATACCAGATCGGTATGGGGGAAGATCTACAAGGGTGGCAGAGTGTCACATTGACACCCTGTTGCACCCTTGAATAGTGCATGGGTGCACATGTGGTACACATGCATGCCCTAAGGGCATGTATGTCTGCCACATGGCACTGTTAAAAAAGCACAAAATTGCTTTTTAACATTTTTCGTTATTTACCACCAACTTGTAGTTGGTGGTAAATAACGAATCCTTACAGTGAAAACCATTCACTTGAGTGCTTCCTACATTTCAGATTCGGTAATTTACCGAATCGGTATTTAAGAATTCGGTAATTTGCCGAATTCTTAAATACCGATTCGGTAAATTACCGAATCTGAAATGTAGCCACCTACATCCCGAATGCCTAATACCAGTCGGTAACGGCCGAAATTCGGTAATTTCGGCCTTTACCGACCGGTATTAGGGTTCCTACATCTGGCCCACAATCATGAAACAGTGAGCATTGGGTTAATCCAATGCCCGTCCTAAGTTTATGTATGTATTGGAAACAAGAGGCCTACCTACAAACAGCTACAAATACCTGTAGACAAGACCTAAAAACCAGCTTGCATTAAGAAACAACATTCAGGGACCTCCTGCAATACAAGAGGAGCTTTTCTGTTTGTTGGAAAACAATTGTATTAAGCGCTGAAGATAATCCTTTGAAAGGGAGAGAACGTGGATTCAAAAGATACTATGTTATGTTATGTTATGTTAAATGACATTTTTAAAGCGCGCTGACACCGGAGGTTTCCTGGCGCTATATGACAGAACGAGTAAATGAGTGTAAAACCAGAGGAGGAGGAATTAGCCTAGGGATGGGAAGAGGTGGGTTTTGAGCATTTTCCTGAATTGAAGCAGAGTTGGGCTGGACATGATGGTAAGAGGAAGAGAGTTCCAGTAGGCGAGGGCTAGGTCGGAAAAGCGACGACCGCCGAATTTCTTGGTTTTAATTTTTGGGGTGGTTAGCAGGTGAAGATATGCAGAGCGAAGGTTGCGCGTAGGTCGGTGTGGAGTGATGAGTGAGTTAAAAAAAGCGGGACTGGTGCAGTGGAGGGCTTTGAACGTAAGACAGCCCAATTTGAAAGCCGCCCTTTGTTCTATTGGTAACCAGTGGAGTCTATGAGGCATAGGTTTAGCTGATTGCCACTTGGGCATTTTGTAAACGAGGCGGGCCGCCTGGTTCATTACTACCTGAAGGCGACGAAGCAGAAATTGAGGGAGTCCGTAGTACAGGGAATTGGAAAAATCCAACCTGGATATTACCAGTGAAAGAATAACCTGAACCAGTGCGGAGTGAGGCAGTAAGTGTCTGACTGGGCGGATTTTTCGGAGTTGGTACATGCAGGAGGAAGTCACAGCACTTACTTGGGCTTTGAGAGATAGCTCGCCATCAATGATCACACCCAGGCTTTTTACAGATTTCGCCGGAACTGGGGGGGAACCCAACTCCGTAGGCCAGAATTGTGGGGCCCAGTAAGTAGGACCAAATCCAGGGAGAAGGGGCTCTGTTTTGCCAGGATTTAATTTGAGTTGATTAAAATTCATCCACTGTTGGATGTGGATCATGGCGGTGTGAAAGTTGCTGACGGCATTAGGGGAATTAAGTGGAAAGACAATTTGTAAATTGTCCGCATAATTGAACACTGTGATGTTCCATGGCTGAAGAGAGTGGATCAAGGGCCGGAGGTAGAGGTTAAACAGTAATGGCGAAAGGGAGGAGCCCTGGGGGACACCACAAAATGTGGGGGTTTTGTCTGCAGTGTATGGACCAAGGCGGACGGCTTGTGTTCTTCCAGACAGGAAGGACTCCGTCCATTTAAGGGCGGAGCCCTGGATGCCAGCCTGCTCGACACGGTGGAGCAAGATGTTATGGTCCACCGTGTCGAACGCGGCCGATAGATCCAGCAACACAAGAGCTTGGGGAATCCCTGCATCGGCATTTCGTCTCAAAATATCGAGAACAGCTAAGATGACGGCCTCGGTAGAGTGACCCGGCCGAAAACCGGCCTGATTGGACTCGCGGTGGCCGGTTGTCTCGATGAAATTGGACAGGCATCGGGTGACATGGGCTTCTATTAATTTAGAAAAATAGGGTAGCAGGGAGATAGGACGAGAGTTAGAGGGTACTAGGAGGTCCACGCCGGGTTTCTTAAGGAGGGGCGGTAGAATGGCCTCCTTAAAGGATCTGGGGACAGTGCCATTGCTGAGAGAGCCATTCAGCAGGGGTAGGATGCAATCAAGTAGATTGAGACAAATATCCCGCAAGACCGAGGGGGGGCAGCAGTCTCTCGGGGAGCCCGATTTAACCCGGGTCGCGAGTTCCGCAAGCGTGTTGGATTTGATAATGGGGAATTGAGTAAAGGAAAATAAATTGTCAGGGAGGTCCAAGGGTTGGATCTGGGGGGTAGAAGGTATCGAATCCTTGATTTTGATAATTTTTTCAATAAAAAAGAGATTGAGGGCATCACAAGTCGCTTGGGTGGGAGTCTGGGCTGGGAGGGTTCTATCATCAGTGGTTAACTCATTCATAATTTTAAAAACCTCCTTGGACTTATTATCAGCTGACGACAGTCTGAGAGAGAAATGCTCCGATTTGGCTAGAGTAATAGCAGATTTGTACTCTCTACGTGCCTCGATATATTGCAGTCTAGCTGGGTCGGAGTAATTACGTCTCCAGAGCCGTTCTTGCTGGCGCACTTTCAACTTGTGCTTCTTAAGATTATCAGAGAACCATTTATGGGAATTATTATGTCTGGTACAAGGAAATTTAGTGAGGGGCGCAAATTGATCGCTGGCCGACTCTAGCCAAGAGCTAATGTCCTCTTCCAGTGCGTCAATGTTTGGGGGGGGTGGTGGTGATTGGGTAGCTATTGGCCAAGGTGGTAAGAAAGCATTGGGAGTCATATAAACTCCATTTACGTGATAGGCCACCCGCCATCAAGGGGGCAGAAGTTCTGCCAGCGACGGTAATGGTGGTGTCAACAAGGTGATGATCAGACCAAAGACAAGGGGAGATGGATGGCGAAGATAAGGCTAAATTGTAGGTCCATATCTGATCAAGAATATGGCCTTTAATGTGAGTTGGTGAAGAGACTTGTTGGAACAGGGTGAGGCTGTTAAAAGTTTCGAAGAGTTCTGTGGCATGTGGGCCAGCCATAGCATCATTAAACCAATAGTTCAGATCGCCGAAAAGGGCGAAACTAGAGTGCAGTGTTAGCAGATTGGACAGCTGTTCGCTCATGATGGTAGAGAACGAAGGCATGGAGTATGGGGGCCGATAAAGGAGTAGAAGCGTGAGGGCACCAGTGTCAGTTTTTAAACTGAAAAGCAGGTTGTCAACCTCCGGAAGGGTGAGGGAGGATGAGGAGATAACATCCAGGTGTTTAGATATAATGGCCGCTACCCCTCCCCCCGGCAGGTCCCCAAGGCGGTCGGCGTGGAGAAGGTAATAGTCGGGGGGAGGGCCGCCAGTATGTCAGGTAGGGAGTCTGCACTCAGCCAGGTTTCTGTGAGCAATAGTATATCCGGTTTATTAGAAGATAACAAGATGAAAATATCTTCTTGATGTTTGACCAAGGAGCGTGTATTCAGAAATAGCGCGGTGATAGGTGTGATGCTCTTGGCTTCTTTGGGTGGGCGTATGCCGCCACTAAGGGGGTGTGGGACTGTCCGTGCGAGGCCGGCTGTGTTGATGCGACTGATGGTTGCAGGGGAAGGTGGGGGACAGGGGAGCTGTAGCTCCTTAAGGAAATTGTTCGAATAAGAAATAAATTGCTCATTATGGTCAGCCCCTAGACCCAGTCTGCCGCGGACGGGCGCAGACGGGCTTACCTTAGGCGCACCTTCGGCGTGCATCCGGCACGCCCGCTGCGCTCGTCCGCTGCGCTTCCGGGGGGGTAGACACATTTGTACTGGTCAGGGTGGGAGGGCCGAGCAATTGTTCTGCTCGCCCTCTGACTCACCCAAGATGGCGGTGGGAGTGGGAGGAGCAGCGCCTAGTCAGCTGCAGAAGCCTCGAGTGAGAGCGAGTACCATGGGCCAGGAGGTAAGAAGTGCCTCGTGGGGGGGTTGAGGTCTTAAATCACCCCAATCCTACAAAATACAAATTACGCAGTAAAATCGCACTACAGCGAGTAAGGTCAAAATACAAGTTTTACAAGTTTAAAAAACGGCGTCCCCGGCTTCCACCTCAGGGACCTTACGCTCTGTTTAAAGGTCTGTCAAGTAATGGTGAATGACAGGACACGCAGCGCTTTTGTACTGGTCAGGGTGGGAGGGCCGAGCAATTGTTCTGCTCGCCCTCTGACTCACCCAAGATGGCAGTGGGAGTGGGAAGAGCAGCGCCTAGTCGGCTGCAGAAGCCTCGAGTGAGAGCGAGTACCGTGGGCCAGGAGGTAAGAAGTGCCTCGTGGGGGGTTGAGGTCTTAAATCACCCCAATCCTACAAAATACAAAGACCCTGGGACCTAAATTAAAACACAACTATAATGGCATTGCTTTCAACTGGGCAGTGAATTGGGAAATCAAGACGTGCTGTTTCTTTAAATCTTTCTGATTTTGGCTAGCTAGAGTCAGAAATAATTTTCCAGAGATCGAAAAAAGACCCATATACTTGCACATGATAAGGAAGACCATCAGCCTTTTGGATTTTTCTTTACTTGAAGACACTGGTAGTAGTAGTAGTTATTTAGTCCATCATTTTAGGACCATTCACATAAAATACCGAACAATTCGAATACACAGTAAAAACTTTACAAAAGAGAGTAAAATGTTAAAATGTTAAAACACATCGTAATAGCAGCAACATGACAGTTTAATAGCAACAATAAAATAACAAATATTTTGGGTGTGAAGTTTCAATTAATTCCAAATTCAGGGAGGAGTTCATGTAAATTTCATCATAAGGAGCCACCATATATGAGAGGACTGATATGATCCTTATTACAAGATGTCAAGAACTGGCCATTCCTTGCCACAGACATAGCTCATATTGGTTCCTAGATAACAGCCTTATCCTTATACGCAAGGCATAAAGCAAATATCTCGTTATTATTGGACACTTAGTGGTAATAGTCCGCTGAGAAGCCCAAGATCCCTAAGAGTAGCCCATAGTTTAGCACGATTGAACGAATCAAATGCCTCTTTGAGATCCACAAACACGACATACAGGTGTCCCTTTTCAATTGTCACTTGCTTCTATGTAAGCTGAAGGAAGCGAAACACCTGATCCAAGGTGGTTGTAGATGTCCTGAAACTGTGGGGCAAAATGTGTTTTTCCTTCTCTCCAGGATTGCAAGTGGGACAACATTATTTTACAGAACAATTTCTGTGTTATATCCATGAGGCTGATGGGCCTGCAGTTGGAGGGATCCCCTTTATCTCCTTTCTTGAACATGGGGATTATTTCAGCACCCCTCCGGGTCCCGGGGATACCCCTCTCCCTTGCGCAATACCATTAAAAATGATGTGAAATAATACTCGAAGACACTAATGATCTCAAAGATCACCTTTATTAGCTCAGTGCTCAGTGCTACAGTATGTCATTTCTATCCTAGGCTTTAGCTAAAACTTCACCTAAGAGAAAGAGTTCAACATGTGTTCATCTCCACCTGCAGCAGAGCACCTCGATTCCGCCACTTTAATAGGCCAGGGGGACAAGAGCTTCTATGCCACTTTCGAAGTTCTGAAGCACCTAAACCTTTTCTATGGCGTGCAGGTCCCCACCTTCTCTACCCTCTATCAAAGGACTATGGAAGATCAGATAGCCGCTCTCTTCTCCCCTTCTGCATGGCTGCCTACACCAGGGTAATCCAAGAGTGAGATTTGAGTGAGTATGGCCATTGGGACCGGCCAATACTGGCAGTAGCCATTAACTCTATAGACCCATGGTGCTATGTAGCGTAATATTGCATATTGTACCACTGTGCTGTTTCGCTTCATTTATTGTGTGCAGTAAATACTGCTGTTTTGCAGCGGCAAAACTCATTTTATTTTGACATTGCGCAAAATAGAATAATTGCTATCCCGAAACCGCAATGACCGCCAATAAATGAAGTGACAGATAATAGCACAGCATTACACTACAGCGCTAAATGGCACCCTGATGCACAATAAACCTGCAAAGGCATTGTATGAATATTGGCCCATTGACTCATTTTAGGATGACCCAACTGGACCCAGGGGAAATTTAGTTTACTCCAGTGTAATCTCAGATAATTTCTGGCATTTGCTTGTTATGTGAAATGCAAGAGCGCATGCTATTATGCGATGTCACCTAAATTGAGATATCTTTCAGATAAAAATCCTGTTGCTGGCGGTGGGGCTGACTGGGGGGGCGGTATTTCGAGAGACAACCACGAGAGAAAATCAATTATTTATTTAATTTTCCGTTGTGGTCTTTGTAGTGTCTTCACTGCGTCCTTCACAGCAGGGGTGGCCTAAGGCATGTGCAAGCTGTGCACCTGCACAGGGCCACCAAACCCCAGGGGCCACCACGCCAATATATATCCTTACTATAACAATCATCTGAGGATGGATACATATTTGCGTGGCGGCCCCTGGCAGGGATTTGGCGGCCTCCGGCTCTGTTCCACTTCCAAACACCCTCGTCACTGACCTCCGCGCTCCGCCCCGCCCGACCCCCTCTTCTGGGGCCGCCTACCTACGCTCCCTGCCCAGGGCCACCATGAACCTAGAGCCGCCCCTGTTCACAGCCTCTGACTTGTTCCTGTAGAATGTTCATATTGGTATGATGCATTAGAATGTTCCTTGACTCCCTGAAGTCAGTTGAGAGCTGAAGCTGAGTGGGTAGGAACCAGCTTCAGGTGGGGCTCATTCTGTTCCATCACTACAGTCGTCTCTCGAAATACCCCGCCCCACCCTCTCCAGCCGTCCCCACCGCTCTTACCTGCAGCGGCCGTGGCTGGTTGCGGGAGCATAGGAAAAATGTGGATGAACAGAATTGAAGATGCTGTTGTTTACACCAGGTATGATGTTACACTATTTTTCTTAGCACACATGGTGTCCTCGTGTCCAAAATGCATGGGAAAAACAAAGCAGATGCTATGATTTAAAAAAGTGCTAAATGGTTGACTCGCATTATACATATTGTTGTAATGTTTGGGTATCAACTCTAAAGACCCAAGGTGCAATGTAGCACACTATTATAGATCATTCCAGAGTGCTACATTGCTTCATTTCTTATGTGCAGTAAGTACCGCTGTTTTGTAACAACAAAGATCATTGCATTTTGACATTGCGCAAAATATTTTTTTAAAAATCCAATTCAAAACTGCAATACCTGCCACAAAAAGAAGTGGAGCAAAATGGCACACAATTGTAATATGGTGTTACGGCACAGCAATACTGGAATATCAGGTTATCATTTTTGGTTCATTGACTCATCGACCGATGATCCAACTAGGCCAGGGCAAAATTTAGTTTAGGCCAGCATAATCTTGCATATTTTCTGGCAATTCATGTTAGGCTATTATGTTGTGTAATTGAGATGTCGTTCAGCTAGAAATGTGATTGTTTGAGCTCAGGAACAACATGAACGAACAGAATACGAGTGACTGTTTGCGTCAAGCATGATTTTGTACAAATTATTTTTAGACCCAAAATACACCCTGTCCAGAATGAATACTACAATACCTTTTAGCGAGGAGGAATTTTCCACTAAAAAGAGGTAATTCTCAACTACATTCTGCATAATTTAGCTAATATAGCTTAATTTTGTGGTATTTTGCATAATTTTTTTTAATAAATTAGAGAATGCAAATTTCGCCTGGTCTCGACCCAACTCATGACCTGCCAGGTAAATTGCCGGGCAGGGGGGTGTGCAGCAGTCTACCAGCCAGTTTGGTGGCTCAGTGAGAGGTTTACTTAGCACTGAGAAAGGCACAAGTTTAAATTCTAGCAAGACCCATTCCACCTTCCACCCCTCTGCAGGCCGTTAAATTGACTACCATCAATTGGATAATAGTGACATATTTTATTTGCAGTGCTTAGAACCAGCAGAAGCGCTATGCAAAGTACGAGTTACTATTATTACTGAAATCACTCGCCCTTCGGTGGTAGGGAGTAATCTATCAACAGGGTGCAGTTACAATCGGAAGAAATGACTAACACATCCTTTGTCGATAATGTTAACTTTTACACTCTGCTTCATTGTAATACCTGATGCAGATACCGACGTAAACAAGGTGCTTCTAATGCCCAGTGGCACGTGCAGTCAAATTCTAATCTACTCACACGGCGCCTCATTTATGAAAAGTGGCGCACTGTTGCGGTAAAAGAGCAATGCAGCACTTTTCATTGTGCCCTCCTTGCGACACCATGAAGGCGCCGTATTTACTGTACGGTGCTCCTTGTCGCAAGGATTAGCGGATACATCAAGAATCCTGACATATCTGAAGCCACAAAAATGAAACATTGCTGGAGTGTGTCTGAAAACAGACGCAACTCCAGCAATGTGACCTTTCATATTGGGGCAAGCCCCATGTGAAAGGGCGTGTGTCATCTTACGCCCGGCTGTGAGGCCGGTGTAAGGATTTAATGCAGTTGCATCCTAGAAGTGTCGAAGTGAAATCTCATAGATTTCCCTGCAAAACTTCTACGAGCCTTTTTTGCGGGGGAGAACGTCCACCCTGCATATATTATACCTGACGCAGGTCTAATGTAGTGCAGGGCTTTACAAAGTCAGGCATCTGCTTAGATACGTCACTTTGTAAATATGGCGCAACGCTGCACATTTTTTATGCTGCCGCAGCATCACAAAGAATGAAGCAATGGCGGGGCAAAATTCTCATAAATAAACCCCACGTATATATCTTCACCTTATATTCCAGCGTCGCCTTATCAGCAGACGTTGCATCAGCTCTTTGGGTACTGTGATGCGCCAGCGTGAGTAAAAGGATGCAAAGACATGTTTTTCTCCCAGACAGTCATGATGCATTTAAATGTCTCCGCAGCACACAATGAATACAAATCATGGTCTATAAAAGCTTCACTCAACATGTGACCTTTCCAGAAACTTCTAAATGTAAATGTCCTAGGCATTGCAGTACAAGGCCGATGCAATGATGCATTTGTAAAACACATTGTTTCTGAATATCACCTTGATAGTTTGTCTCGATTATAGTGTCGCCTCAAATTATATAATGTCTGATTATTTAAGTATTTTGGAAAATGGTTTCAGCGATTTTTTAAGAGTGGGTTCACGGAGTCCAGCTTCTATTCATCATTTCTATTATTTGAGTTACAGCTAAAAGCTCAAAGTGCTTGGTTTGTTAAAAAGAAAAAATATTAGCATTAGTGGAGAGAAGCTAATCTACTCAGAAGTCAATAGGAACAGAACATGTCTCGAATGAAAAAACGTTTTAAGAACGCGTTGAACTACACAAAACAACTCCGTCACTTTGGGCATCACGTACAGTGCATAAAGAGACCCAGAAAATTTTAAAGTAGAACAAAACACCGAAGGTGTTAACCAGTGCTCGACCGTTGGCTAAACCTTTCAGACCTGGACTAGTTTAAATATGCGTCTGGGCACTTTTGTGTTTGTGTGCTTTGTTAAGTCATTCATGCCGAACTGAGTGAGACCACATCCGTGGCCTTGTCCACTGGCTTTAAAATATAGATTTTTTTCATCTCTAGTCGATTAGCCCTGGTGATTACTGCCTCAACAACTCATGAATGTTTCAACGGAGAAAGAGTTGACAGGAAGCAAAGAAAGAATCTTATTCATAGTTTTGATATACTCAGTTCAAGGTTCAAGTAATCTTTATTATGTCAGTAACATGACCAGAGAAGCACATGTTAAAAACAAGTACAAACAGATCACAAAAATCTGTATCACAAATTTCAATTACTAAAAGGTAGGATATCATTGGCCTTCCATATCATTATAGCTGGATCATGCCGCATTTTTTCCCCTTAAGCTCATCATTGCCTGAGTAATAAAATTCTGTGGAAGCAATAAACCTTCTTGATGTGTTTTAAAACATTTCCCAGATGAAAGTGGACATTTAGTCTTAATTTGGAGATTCTAGGAAACTATTTTGTATGGGATTATGTGGAATTCCTCGGAGACCCGCAATCCTGATTTTTTTTTTTTACTATAATCTACATGAAAGACATGGGTAGGGAAAGAAAGCAGTCTCAACATCTGTTATAGCTGGCTAAAGGGGCCTCTGTCCTCAGTGGCTAACAATTCCAAATCAACTCACATAATTTCACTTCACACCACATACAGCCACTCTACTCCATGACATGTAGGTAAAACACATTTAGAATGCCAAAAGCTTTAACTCGTGTTTTACTTAGTTTTGTAAAGCACATACTTTTTGCCTTAGGGCACCTGTATTAATGACAAATCATGTGTTAAATCCTGTTTGGGTGTCATTTTGTAGACCTTATCTGTTAATTTTTTCAAACTTAATACATTTTGTTATTTGGAAAAAGTTTAAAAGGTTTAAATAAACATACCGCACAAAAACATTTAAAAATGTCTGACTCCTATTGGTGTGCGGGAGGAAGGGTTAGGGTATTTTAAACTTAACAAAAAACATCTATTATTACACCAATTGCACAGATCTACTCCACACAAATCAACTCAACTCATTTCCATTATACACCACATAATTCAACAAGAAACCACATCATACAAATCAACAACACAATTATATAACACACCACATATATACAATCCACACCACATAATTAAATGACACACCACAAAATTAAACAGCACACCACATAATTAAACTCCACTACATAGCAATCCACAACACAAAATATCATACCAGATAATTACTCTCCATAACACACAATCCCACTCCACATAATTCCTATACACTAAATACCACAACATTTCTCTCCACATAATTCAACTTCACAACATATCACATAATGCAACTACACACCACATACATCCACTCCAATCCAAAACACATAAGTGAATTACAACACCAATAGCTGTAACTCTCGCAAATGCAAGACCTATTACATTGCGAATGCTTGTTCATTATCAGACTTTAAGGCAGGGGAAGAGATACAAAAGACAGAAAGGATGCTGAAGATATTGTCAGGAAAACAGTGACAAAGGGAGAAAACAGGGTTGAAAAATTACTCACATTAGTGAAATGCGGAGACAGAAAGTGTAGGGAGGTGGAAGAAAGAGGCATGAGATGGAACCAAGACTAGGCGGCCTTGGTATTTAGCAAACTCATCTGCAGTGAGCTACTAAGACAACCTTTGGGCCTCTGCAATTACACTTTCACAAATTAGGCAGTAGTTTGTTTGGTCTAAATCTGTCATGAAGGCATCTCCTTAGCTCTCATCTGTTTGCTGTTCTAGGATTTCCCCATCCACGTTTTCTGTCACTGTATAGTCGTCCCTCTTCTGTTGTATGTTTTGTTTGTACAGAGGGAGGGGTTTATAAGTGTACTGCATAACAACCAGACTATGGTGTCTGTGTCACCAAAACAAGGAGTTTAGAAACTTTGAATTTCCGCAAACGTTTGGCACATGGTAAACAAATCCCAAATCAATGGGCAAAAACAACTACACTTACTCCTAAAATCAACATGGCATTGGCAATCCCAATCCAGGATTACACTCTGAAGAAGCTGAATGTCAAGAATTACTGAGTTACTAGAAGGGGCGTAGCTTGGTCAGTAAGATTGGAGGGATGGGGGGGGGGGGCAGCTTCAGATTTTCCAACAATTAGGCTGGCATATAAAGTTAAAATACATTATACGACAAGCAGAGGGCATGAAAGTGGCCTAAGGGGCAGTGGAATGGGAGGGGAATGTGGATTGGTAGGAGTACTAAGAGAAAAACCACAATATTTGGTAATATAATCAACCCCTTTTTGAAGACTTTCAAAACAGAGGGGGAGAGTGTGTGTGCATTTTTGATTGTGTGTATGTAAACCTCCTTGGTGAAATCCTACAGACATCTCACCATACGCGACCAAAAGCACCTGCACCCAACTATTTATCACAAAGTACATTTATTAGGTGGGTGTAACACCCCAAACACTCTCCTGAAACCAAGCACCTGGCTACCAGCAGCTGCAATAGCATTAAAGCAGCAATAATCTTGCAAAATTGTGATGTGCATGCTTTTTAAAATGTTGCTGCTGCAGTCATTTAGTACTCAGCCGGGCCCATAGCCAGGAGCATTTGTTAAGGGGAGCATGCCCCTGGTACCAACAACATAAAATGGAATGAAGAATCTTTATTGCTTGATTATTAAAACTGTTGCAATACACTACACAATAAATATCTAAAACATATATTCATAAGTTACATTTAAAAAAAGCTTTTAAACCAAAGACATGGTCCCATCGCCATTTGTTTTTTAAAGACAGAACCCCGGAAAGAGACATGCTGCATACCCTATAAACTCTTCGACGCTGATGACGGAACCGCTCCGTCATCAGCCGCGGTTGCGCGGTGCTAATGACGGAGCGGTTCCGTCGTGGCCCGCCCGACGCGCCTGCGCGGCGCTGATTTTGCGCCTGCGCGGCACGTTCTATTGAGCGGGTGGGGCCATGACGGAACCGCTCCCTCATCAGCACAGCTCACCCGAGGCTGGTGACGGAGCTGTTCCGTCACCAGCGTGTGAGCGCCGCTTGGCCCCCCCGCTCCCTTAGCGCTGCGGCGGAATAGCCGCCGCAGCGAAGGTGTTAAATTAAGATTACAAAAAACTGTGGTAAAATTCCCCCAAGTCTGTTCATTCCATTCTCCTCACACTGGGGGGAGGGGGAGAGGGGCAAGAGGAGCAAAAAATTAAGAGGAGCCAGTAAAATATGACAAGTTCTCTTGATAAACTCCTCCTGCCCCAAGCATTGCTGGGTCAAATAAGCAGGTCAATGTAAACATTGAACCTAAAAAGTGCGGGTACGGCAGAAAAGTGACGAAGGCTGTTGTCATTGAGAAGTGCCTATACAAGAGATCCAGATGTCTAGAGACGTTTGGCAGGCCTGCACAACAAATAAAGTACAATATGACAACTAGAATAAAAAAGGATTAACCTATTAACACTAACTAAATAAAGGGCAGTGTGCTTCAAAGAGGATGGTTTAAAATTTTAGGCTATTATCACTAAAACTGGTTACGTGCAGGGTCTAGACATGTGGGGCTGTAGCCAAGCTGTACCTACAAGGACCTGATGAAACCTTAGGTGCAAGGGCTTTAAAAAAGATATCCAGGTGATGAGCATTAAGGCTACTATGACCAAATCTGTTAATTGTCTAATTGTACCCCTTCCCTTCAGATGCTGGAGTCGTGGCCTTAATTTTTTTTTTCAAAGCGATGAAAAAATTTCACTAGTGCACAATTAAGTCCAATGTCTGATGGTTCAAAGCATGCCAACACCACATCCCTACAAGACCTTATGCCCCGGGCGATCCGTGTTCTTTGTAGCAGCTCCTGCCTGTCCTCCAGAAGGTTGGGGCACAAGCATAGTATATGAATTATATCTTCCTTGGGCTGGTCGCAGAGCCGACAGTTTGCCTGATCATCACATCTTTTCCATGCAGGATAATAACCTGGAATATGAATTATCCCCATCCTAAGTTTCATGAACTGAACATTTGTCCATCCAACATAAAATAGATTTTGGATATGATGGGGTGGATTCTATCAAGGACGTTTGTTCAAATATTGTTCTTCGCCATTGTCAAATTTTAAAGGAGATGATAGAACCCACAGTATTTTGTAATTAATGTCATTCTCCCCCAATAAATATTTGCTGATAAAAATTAGCAATTCATGCATTGTTAAGCATTTCGCAGCAAACACATTCAACAAAAGATAAAAATGTTGCTGTGGACAGAGGTTCTCATTAGAATTTGTTTTAAAAGTTCTGAGAAATCAAGGGGCATATCAACAAGCAACGGCGATAAATATCGCTAAGCTAGTTTAGCGCTACTTCAGCTATTGCAGGCTATCGCTGGATGATATCGCCCAGATGACACGTTATCAACAATGCGTTTCTCTAGGGCGATACAAAATCCAGTAAAAGCGGCAATATGCGGGAATATCGCTGAAAATCCAGCGATATTCCCGCAGCGATAGGGGAAAGCTTGATGATAGCCCCTGGTGGTCTTAGCCCACCAATCCACCCCCCATTACAAATATAGCTAAGTCTCAATTTAAACAGACGTAAGCTTACGTCGATAATCGCGGTTAGCGCGGGTTTTAATACCGCCATAGGTGTCAGGGCACAGGCTTGTAAATACCGCGATGTGCGGTTAGCGACTTTTTCGATGTTGTGTTCCACAGGAAGGCCTACTTTGCATCTCTTTAAAGATGCAATGCAGGGTGTTAGTAAAAGCGGTGCTAGAACGAGGAAACACGCGCTAATACTGCAATGCCATTATCGCCGCTTTTCGGCCGAAAACAGCCCTGAAAGCGGTGGTAATAGGCTTGATGATATGCCCCCATGTTCTTAAAGGACCCTGGCCAGCAGCACTGCTCAAAGTGGGAATACATTTAAATACAGGTTTATATGCAGGAGATGATTGTTTCCTTCAGGGATATTTTGGAAAAATGAGTATGTGCACTGTGGAGCAGGATCACTTGTCGAAGCAGGACAGATTCTAAATATAACTTTACTCTGGATTTGGAAGTTTTCTCTTACTTTATTGCAAATTATGCATGTTGGCTCTATTTGCTACACAGAATGAATGTAATGATGTATTTATTCAAGATGAATAGCCTAGTCTGGTGGTTGACTTATTTAATACATCTCATGCAAGGATCTGTTTTCCACCCCAGGGCGACTGGTTTGAGTACTGGATAGCTCACGCAAACGTATATCTTTATGGAGAACATAACATGAGTACCATTGTGTTGGTTAACAACTATATTTTATCTGTCAGTTGTGTTAAGCACCCTACAGTCAGAACATATACTTTAAAACGTACATGTAATATCATGTAACAACATGTTATATTAGCCTCTTAGGTGCTCAGGACAGCCCACAGCCGTCGGACGTCAAGGTGGGCGTGTGCTGAGGACGACCGGGGGCTCTCTGAATCCCACCCACTTATTAAGTGGGAGAATTTGTGCAGCACCGAAGGGGTTAACACAGCAATGTTGTTTATACTGAGGTGTGCGAACAGAGCTGGCAACCAACTCATGTTAAGAGCTTCACCCACACTCAGTTGTTATCTTGAAGCCAACAGTTTGGATTCTGGGATTATGAAATTCCAATTTTCTCATTAAGAGCAAAGTCCAAAGGGGTGAGACTGGTCATGATGATGACCGGGTGAGTCACATTGCTGCGAGCTCTGCCATATTGCCCTGGATTCAATTACCTTGGGGGTATCCTGCTCCCCCCCAGTAGCTGCAAAGGTACAGACTCTTCTGATTTCTGTCTGACTCCCGTTGTAGGCCCAGAAGAAGTAATTGCATTTGCCACCCTGCCACTTCCAGTGGTGCAGCCTAGTAACAGCTCCTATAGCTGTGGACTATAGTAGCAGACGGCCACACTTGCACAAGACGAGTGACATGTACAGCGTGGCTGCAGTGCGTTCGGCCTTCCTCCCCCTGCCAGTACTGCAATTCCTACAGCAGTGCCAGAGGCTGTGTCAGGTCTGGTGTCGCTCCCTGGTGGCCAGTTAGGCGTCCTAGAAATAGCCTCAAAACTGTGGCCTGATATACTGTAGGACTTGCCTGGGGAGGTGCAGGGGCGTGCACTAACCACTGTCAGGTCTTCTACAGGCGGGGGAAGGACTAATTGCCCAATTTCTTCTGTGTCGGGCCTCACTATTAGATCACTGCTGGGCCCATACCATAAACCTTTTTTGGCCTTGAAGGGGAGGATATCCGGGTTGCACTTGTGCCCATTGACCTGTGGATTTTAAATTTGAGTTTCCTCAGCAGTGCAGTGGACTCAGGGGAATCCCCTCTTTAATAACCTTTTATCACTCTTGTTTAACTCTCCTCCTTCGCCCCTCCCCTGTTGCCTGCATTGCCCTGAAGCAGGCACCCTTTGCCACTTCCCACATCTGTGCAATTTGGTGGTCTCTATTGGCTCAGCTTGACCGCAATTCTATGGCGTGTCTGCCCAGGACCCAGACTGGGCCTTTGTCAACTCCCGGCAGGAGGGCTATTGACATCACAATGCTGGTGCCCTTGCATTGACACAAAAAACAAGACAAGGACTCTGGCAGCACTTTCTCTCCCTCTGCAATGTGAGGCTGGTCTGTTCAGAAAGGAGCCCTATGAAGGAATGACCACTGGGAGAATCACCCAATACCCTCCTTCAACCAATCGCTCGTTTGTTGTGATCTTGTGTACAGCAGTGCCTTGACCTCAGTTGAGGGATACACACTTACCAGTCACCTGATGGATCTACGACATGATGATGCTCAGAAGCACAAACACTGCTGCATTGGTGGGAGACACAAGGATCAGGGATATAGACCATGGAACATCCCCCACTCCTACTAATGCAATGGAGAGAACGCCACAGGCGCCTATCAGGAAATTTGATAAGATTCTCATGGTCATCCTGGACTTTAAGACCTCACTTGAGCCAAAAATTGATACCTTGAATATAGACATAGGACATTTACGCACAAATTATAAGAAGCTGTGAGAGAGAGTGAACAAAAACAAATCCTCTCTAGCAACCTTGTATCCATCCTTAAAAGAGGTACACACTTAGACCAAGAAGCTTCAAGATGAGGTCCGCTTCCTGAAGATGAAGGTGTATGACATGGAAGGATGTTCACGTTGAAATAACATAAGGATAGTGGGGCTTCCGGAGTGAATGGAGGGTCTGAGCATTTAGCTCCTTTTAGAGGACTGGCTGGTAACAACAATGCTGGGGCGGAAACAATTCACATTTTTCTCTCTGCTCACAGGGTCCTGGGCAGATTGCCTCCATCAGGGGCTCCCCTCAAGTTGACAGGGACCATATCCTCCAGTTGGCAAGGACAAAGGGCCAATGGCTGGTGGAGAAAAGTAAAGCCAATATATTTCCAGATGGAACCTCGAAGTCCAGAGGAAGAGGGAGTCTTTCTTCGAAGTGAGAAAGCTCCTCAGGCAGCTGGATATGGCCTATGCTCTGATATTCCCTGCTAGATATAAAGTTTTACATAAAGTTATACATGACGATAAAATATGTCCTTTGTTGCACCAGAGGAGGTCTGAGTGTGGTTGGAATCCAGAGGCGAGTAGGTACTGGCAGTTCACTGACCCACCAATGATAGATTGTCCACAGTCTGGAAATAATGTCACTTCAACAGGAGGCTGCGGGTGGGTTATCTAAGGAACAGGTGGCCAAAGATAGGGCGATGGTTATTTCGGAGGCAGAGAACCATGACACCCAACCTCAAATTCCCCAAGATCATCATCTGATATGTCTAAGGGACTTGGCTTGGCCAAGCTTGAATAGGCGGAGACAGTTCCCCGTAATGGCCCGTAACTGACTCCAATACCTGCAGACTTTATCTAATGCTGATTTTTTTGTCCTTTTTCTCTTGTATTTAGGTAGAATAAACCATTTTAGGCCCCTTTACACAGAAATTGGCAACTGGAAAGGCCACTTGTTGCTGATGATCGCTGGGCTCTTCGGGGGGTGTCTTTCACATAACTGCGGGGCAATGAAAGCTCTGCCATGTTTACTGGTAGGGTATTGTTGCTTGCCATGTCTCTCCATCAGCCTACATGGGATGGTGGGGTACATGTTATTCTTATGATACTGTGTATCTGGCTGAGCACTTGTTGGCACATTGGTCTGGGAGCAGGAGTTGGGATATTGTTCATGTTTTGCTTATTGTTTTGCATATTTTTTTATCTAGGCAATATGTTATCATGAGAGGGCCACAGAGCTGGATCATGTTCATCATACTTGCACATGGGGAGAAGCATTACTTTGTGGATGAAATGGGTGAGAATGTTTACGGCAGTCCACACTGCTATAATTCTTAAACTTCGAATGTGACATGAATGGCTAGCCACACCAAAAGATACAGGGTCCACCACTATCTAAACCACTGACATTGACACTTTGCCTGAGCCACGAGTGACAGCTCACTTCCAACTAATTCTAGAAACTCTGCAGGAGGTGAAGGGCAATAGTGGTGGGGGCTACATACTCTGGATATGCAAGGGGCCTAATGATATGGACTGCTCCAGGAGTTCCCTTCATGGTGCAACACTCCAAAATAAATTCTGAGGGCAGGTAAGTGGTGATCGAGGGTATACTGAATGAGGAAGTACTATCGCTGGTTGCTCTGTATTCCCCTAACATTAATCAACCAGCTTTTTTTGATGCACTTATACCGCCTCTTCTCACAAACACATTGGCACCTTTGCATATATGGAGGAGACAAATATGTGACGTTACAAGGCGGTCGTTACACCGTGGTACGTTACCTCGCAGTTATTACAACGCAAGCCATTACAACGACTTGCGCTAGAGGTGCTGGATTTAGGAATAGTATGGCTTACTATTCCAACTCCAGCCTACGTAACAGTAGGGAAGGTGTTGGAATAGTAAATCATATTATTCCTTAGTGTATAGCACCATCCAGCGCAAGTAATTGTAACGACTTGCATTGTGCTGACCACAATGTAAATGTATCGCGGTGTAACGACCGCGTTGTAAAAGTCGTTCGCCAAGGAGACTTTAGTAGTGCACCAAATGTAATTATGGACAGGCCCACACCACTCCTAGAGAGTTCAGTCAATTTCAATAATGAAGTACCTTTATCAGTGGGCTGTGAACACCCAGGTGCCTGACATATGGAGCTTAATGCACCTGGAAATGAGAGAATTCTTATTTTACTCCAAACTGTATGACCCACATACTAGAGTTGACCTCTTTTATTGTAGCATTGAGAATGGCATGAGAGTAGCATATACCAAATAGTTGGGTCAGATGTTGTCTGGCCAAAATCCCCTCAAGTTGGTACTTAATTGGGGAGGAATGCACTCAAATATACCCTGATGGCATCTCCCAACAGAGGTACTCCGGGACGGAGCCTTTCGTGCCACGTTAGCTGACAATATGGACCCGACTGCATTAAATAATTAAGAGAAGCAAGACTAGACAATGGGTCGACACTTGACGGGTTGAGTGCCTTTGCTTTTAGTGAGAAGGATGCAATCAACACTAGGAACACTGCTGTTATTTCACATTCAGCTGACTCTCCGGTCTCGCCTGAGGAAGCCCCCTTTCCCCATCATACTCAGCATTAAAACATCAACTCTTCTTGAAGTGGAGCAAACCCCCTGATGCCCCTGAGACCACCTTCTTGCTGCAAATGCTTCTTACACACAGGCGAGGCAGACAGGCAGTGAGATGCTTATACAGTGCATTGCAACACCATGGGGGGGTTTGAAATGAACCGAAAATTCTTTTTATGTAGCACACTATTTCCAGAAGGCATCTAGGTGCTGCTTGCCACGGAGAAAGAGGGAGCCAAAAGTATGGAATTGAGTGAAGAAAATCCTAACAGGAAAACAAGCATTTGCAATGCAATAGGTCTCGCATTATTAAAGTTTGAGCTATTTGCATTGCTAAATAATGCAACACCAATAGCTTTTGTTGCAGTTGGTGTTGCAATATTCAGCAATGCCAATAGCTCAAACTTAATTAACCCGAGACCTATTGCATTGTAAATGCTTGTTATTAAAGGCGTCGTAGAACGAACGTGTAAAAAATAAGATAAAGTCTCTTCAACATTTTTAAAAAGTGTATTTCATTAACATGTGGAAGCGTTTCACCATAGTAAATCAGATCAAATTGCTGCGTTTAGAGCTTTCTAAAAAAAATAATTCTTGCTTCCACCCACCCAGACACAATGCCAATAGGGAATTAGGAGGCAAGTTGGTTGTCGTGGGCATCCTATGGGTGGCCTGGAGTGCTATAAAACAGGGACAACATTATAATGTGATAAATCAAACTCAAGAGAAGGTTTTGTACAGCACACATCCTGAACTTATGTATGTTGAGGTTCTCTTTTAAGTGATGATGAAGAAAAAGGAGGCAAAGTGAAAAATATAACTGCCAACAATCACGCAAGTTGGTCAATTGGGGAAGCCAGGATTGATCCTCGGTTTTTCGATTACACATTGTGCAATTAAGCCACTAGATGTACATGCTTCGCCTCCCCTACAGCCACCTTACACACATTCCTCACCCCAACCTACACCTTGCTGGCATCAGTGTGCCCCTCACTCACTTCATAGACCATACTTTGTGGCTCTTAGAGAAATGTTTGAGTACCTATGATCTAGAAGACGTTCAATTTGTGCAGCACTGAAACCAGTCACGTTTTAAGTCAATACTCATCCAGACGCAGGCTCTGGAGTGCAGTGAAACAGACTTGCACCGAAGCAAAGTGCTCCCACAGGTCTGCAGTTTGATACTTAAGTTAATGGCTGCAGCAGAGGAGTGGCATTCACTCATGATGCACCAAATATGGGTGATCCCATTGGGCTACACTTTGATACTTGAGCCAATGGCTGCAGCTGAGGAGTGCCATCCACTCACGATGCGGCAATGCTGGGTGCTCCGACTGGTCTGCAAATTGACACTTAGACGGCGGACCAAATCTCTGGCAGGTTTTCCTCATCTAGGCCTACCACATGAGCACTAGTCAAATGAACACTGCATATAGTTCATAGAATCTAGGAAACTGAAGGAATGGTGAACTCAATGCGCCCAAAAATCCGGCTCGCCAGCACAGACTTCTGCCATGTCTTCGTCAGTAACTGTACAATCAGAAAAAAAACACCAATGTAGATGTCCGCCGATCAGACAATATTCTGTTTTTTCCCCCCAATATTTACAGGTTCAGGAATATTTGGCCTGATATACTATTCTCTGCCTGCAAACCAGAGCATTCAAATTGCAAACAGACTTGTCGGCGAACAGGATGCAGTTTGTGATGTGATATATATCCACTATTAGGTCACACTGCAAAGTGCGTATCCTTAGAGGGTCTCAAAATAACCTGCCTAGTGAATAATAATCATTATGATATATGGGGAACCCAATTAAAGTCCTAGGACCTGGGTATTGGTTATTATAGAAAAGGTGGTCCTAGACATCAAATTCCACACACAATGTTTGATATTAATTCAAAAAACTTTTTCAATTCTTTTTATCATGCAGCATAGATCCTGCAATGAAAAAAAAAATTTTAAGAACAGAAACACAAATAGCCCAAAGAGAAACAAACAAACAGGTGTCCAGTATACACACAAACAATCGATTTAAATGTTGTAAAAGTAGAGGAAAGAGAACTCTACAATTTATTCTCAGTGAAAATATATATATAAAATTCAAATTTTTCAAAATGTAATACACAAATATACAATCATTGCAAAAATCAAATGGGGTTACCAAAAGAAAGATAGAGCATATAGGGTGGGAAAGTCAGTGCTCATGTGAAGGAGAAAGGAGACCAAAAGGTCGGGAAATGATGAATCACAGAATTGTTATTGAGTCATTGGTATTGATTAAAAAAAGAGAGAGCCTGCCCTCAATGGTTATTGCAAAGAAGTGTCAATTTTTAGACTTTGCGGCGGTCAGTTTATTCAAAACTTTGTATCTTCAGTGGGAGTGGAGTGGGCAAGGGCAGTCGAGATGCAGGCTCAACAAGAGGGAGATTGTCGACGTTTCGACCCAAGGATATGAAGGGCAGTTTGTATCCTCATGGACGGGTCTTCATAAGGACGGGAAAAAGGATAAAGGGAAGAAGCTAAGTTACATTGTATGCATGTAACCCCAGCCGTGTAGACGGACACCTGTAACAAAAGAATTTGAGGGCTCAGTGTTTGGAACCAACACGCATGGAGGTTTACCAGAGATCAGTACTACCAAGGCACTCACCCTTTAATGGTGTGCCACTTTGCATAAATCAATTCGGTTTTAAGAAAGCCGTCCGTGCGTGCTCTCGAGTACTGGAGAGAAAATGAAAACACATTGCCATCAGTGCTGTGTTTCAATTCAACATAAAAGACATGGGCTGGACTAAGACAGTACTACATATAACGACGTTACATGGAAACATTCGACCACGCTGGTGGCACTCACCCTCGCTGTTGTGCGCGACCGATGATGAGCGATCAGTCCGTCAAACACAATACACGCTGTGTCTGTAGACAATAATGTGTATTTCAGTAAATAGAACACCAGTCCAAAAGTTAAAAACAGGAAGGGAAATTTGTTTACCCAAGCGTACCTGCTCAATAGCACTGCGTGGCCTATCTCTGGGGGTCTGTTTGTCAGCGGCTGCTGCATTGAGAACACTCCAACGTGCTAGTGGCACTCGCTCTCGCTTTGTAGGGTAATCGATTAGTCCGGTGAACCCAATACACGCTGTGTCTGTAGACAATAATGTGTATTTCAGTAAATAGGGCACCATACCAAAAGTTAAAAACAGAAAAAGCTTGTTAACCCAAGCGTACCTGCTCAGTAGTACTGCGTGGCCTATCTCTGGGAGTCTGTTAGTCAGCAACTGCTGCGACGGGCTCAAACGGCGCCAAATTAAGCAGTGGACGTTGGGAGAGCGTGCGCGTCACTGAGACGGCATGTAAGAGGCGCCGTCGTTGCCTAGCAACATGTGTAATTGTTTGGAAAACAGACTTCACGTGTCGGGAAGATTTAGGAAAATGTATGACATCAAAAATAAATAACACAAAATAATTCGTTTTACATCGTGTAAAAATGTATTGTGTTATTTATTTTTGATGTCATACATTTTCCTAAATCTTCCCGACACGTGAAGTCTGTTTTCCAAACAATTACACATGTTGCTAGGCAACGACGGCGCCTCTTAAATGCCGTCTCAGTGACGCGCACGCTCTCCCAACGTCCACTGCTTAATTTGGCGCCGTTTGAGCTTGTCGCAGCAGTTGCTGACTAACAGACTCCCAGAGATAGGCCACGCAGTACTACTGAGCAGGTACGCTTGGGTTAACAAGCTTTTTCTGTTTTTAACTTTTGGTATGGTGCCCTATTTACTGAAATACACATTATTGTCTACAGACACAGCGTGTATTGGGTTCACCGGACTAATCGATTACCCTACAAAGCAAGAGCGAGTGCCACTAGCACGTTGGAGTGTTCTCAATGCAGCAGCCGCTGACAAACAGACCCCCAGAGATAGGCCACGCAGTGCTATTGAGCAGGTACGCTTGGGTAAACAAATTTCCCTTCCTGTTTTTAACTTTTGGACTGGTGTTCTATTTACTGAAATACACATTATTGTCTACAGACACAGCGTGTATTGTGTTTGACGGACTGATCGCTCATCATCGGTCGCGCACAACAGCGAGGGTGAGTGCCACCAGCGTGGTCGAATGTTTCCATGTAACGTCGTTATATGTAGTACTGTCTTAGTCCAGCCCATGTCTTTTATGTTGAATTGAAACACAGCACTGATGGCAATGTGTTTTCATTTTCTCTCCAGTACTCGAGAGCACGCACGGACGGCTTTCTTAAAACCGAATTGATTTATGCAAAGTGGCACACCATTAAAGGGTGAGTGCCTTGGTAGTACTGATCTCTGGTAAACCTCCATGCGTGTTGGTTCCAAACACTGAGCCCTCAAATTCTTTTGTTACAGGTGTCCGTCTACATGGCTGGGGTTACATGCATACAATGTAACTTAGCTTCTTCCCTTTATCCTTTTTCCCGTCCTGATGAAGACCCGTCCATGAGGATACAAACTGCCCTTCATATCCTTGGGTCGAAACGTCGACAATCTCCCTCTTGTTGAGCCTGCATCTCGACTGCCCTTGCCCACTCCACTCCCACTGAAGATACAAAGTTTTGAATAAACTGACCGCCGCAAAGTCTAAAAATTGACACTTCTTTGCAATAACCATTGAGGGCAGGCTCTCTCTTTTTTGAATCAATACCAATGACTCAATAACAATTCTGTGATTCATCATTTCCCGACCTTTTGGTCTCCTTTCTCCTTCACATGAGCACTGACTTTCCCACCCTATATGCTCTATCTTTCTTTTGGTAACCCCATTTGATTTTTGCAATGATTGTATATTTGTGTATTACATTTTGAAAAATTTGAATTTTATATATATATTTTCACTGAGAATAAATTGTAGAGTTCTCTTTCCTCTACTTTTACAACATTTAAATCGATTGTTTGTGTGTATACTGGACACCTGTTTGTTTGTTTCTCTTTGGGCTATTTGTGTTTCTGTTCTTAAAAAAAAATTTTTCATTGCAGGATCTATGCTGCATGATAAAAAGAATTGAAAAAGTTTTTTGAATTAATATCAAACATTGTGTGTGGAATTTGATGTCTAGGACCACCTTTTCTATAATAGTGAATAATAATCAGGCAGGTCACTATTCACAACCTACTTCAATTGGCTATGAATGAAGGCAAGGTGGCATGTAAAGGGCACAGCCAGACCTTCATCCCTGTATTCGCTTTCCCAAATGAGAAAATGTTTTTTTTAAAGCAGCTCTTGCTGATTTAAGAGATAGGTGTTGCTTATAAAAAAGAAGATAAAAAGAAACTATGTTTTCAATTTGGAACTTCCGGTGAGGGGGGTTGAGGTGGATAGCAGCTTTCCTGCGGTTTCCAAGCAAGATTATGAAATGGAAAATTGACCCATGATGACCGCTTCTCCTCAGCAAATTGTCTACCACTCCAAATCAGGTGCCAGTATCCAATCATTGGCGTGCAATTGCAAAGGAGGTTAAAAAAACACCAATATATCCCACCATAACTCTCCCTTTCATATCTCTCTCTTAACTGCAAACCGGAGAGGGTGGTAGTAGCCCCTTTTCGGAGTTCAGAGGACTTTTTTGACCCACAAAATGAGTTTTGTAATCCTTACACTCCCAGCAGGCAGTGCAGCTGCGGGCAGTGCTTTAAGTGAGATGAAAAAATCCAGAGGATCTCTCAAAGGGGCGTTGCCAATGTAAATAAGGGTGTGGCTTAAAAACACATAAGCAAAAAAAACTGGGCTTAGCATAATGTGCCGCCCGACTTGCATTTTGCTGTTTTTGTCACTGTATCCGGATATATGATACAATGATACAACAAGTAATATCATACCTACAACAAGTCAGGACTATTGGCTTTGTCACTGGTTGTTAGCTGCACAAGATAAATAAGCAGCAAATATAGCTTGTATATGATATTTAAAAAGCTTCCACTTAAAGCTCGGGTGACACCAGAACAGTGTTGCTGCTCCGGAGTTTCAAAAAGAGAAGGGAAATCCGGAGAGAAAATAACTCTCTTTAAAGGATTTCCCTTCACCTACAATGCTCACCTGGAATGACGTCATGCCGTGACGTCTCCACTAGTAAGAAGTGAGCAGTGTGAGCGCGTGCACATCGAGGTGCCTGTGCCAGGGCACAAAACAGAGCCTGATAGAGACCCGTTTCGAGCCCCGCTTGAAAGAACTACCGGTGCCCAGCACCGGTGAGACCCGGCCCATTTAAAGCCCACGAAGCGGGAGAAGAATTTCCCGCACGCCATGTCCACTTTCCGGTTCCGGTGATCTCAGCACCCTGCACAATTTAGTAACTCAGGAACAGGTGACAACTTAGCTACACCGAGAGGAAAAAAAGACAAGGAAAACTGGGCAACACTGCAAATATAGATCAAGAGAATCCCATTTCCAAACAGAATATAAACCTGCTGCTGCTCTTCAAGACGAGAAAAACAGTACGGTGGATTCACACCCTGACAAAAGTTATTTATTCCTCTGGGTATTTCTGCCCCGGCCGTTATCACAATACATCATGCCAAATGCTGTACTCCTACAAAAGAAACGCAAGAAACCAAGGCGCCTTTGATGGCTGTGCCAAACTGCAATGAAATATGTCAAATGGGGGCGCCGAGGTTTAAAATATAACTACACGCTGCTCTGCCTCGAAGAGCAATGGCACGTACGGGAAGCACAGAAAAATTCCTGCCCGAAGGCAAACACGCCCGTCACTTGAATCAAAAATACTCAAATTAAACAACAGTGTTATGAGTATTCAGCGTGAGATTAAACCCTCTACTCCCCCTGCGCGGCATTAAAGACGACATAAAAGAAAGAACATTGCAGCTCGAAAACTGTTCAATTAGCTTCAGAAATAAAGTTGGTCTTTGAACACACTGCGCACCGTACTCCATAAAGCATGGCGGCTGCTTGGAGAGGGGGGTAATTCACGACTAGCAAACATACATACATACCTCTTTATCTGCCACAAACTTGCATTTTCTCTGTCGCTGTTAAACTCGGAGAAATCCCCCATGAATATTTTAGCAAAGGAAAAAATCTTAAATTAATAAATACATAAATAAACACGACGTGTGCGTGAGGAAAACTGCCGTGGGGCGGGACTTCCGTTTCCTGCTGGAAGCCTGCGCCCATGGATTGGCTGGCTAGGAGAGGAGCAGTGGTGACGCTGGGCTCCCATGCCCGAGGGAGAGCCCCGCGGTGGCGGCTGAACTCCGGAGTTGCGCCGATGCGGTAAGTGGGGTTGGCGGCAGGGGAGGGGGGGTGTGCGCACGTGTGTATGTATATGTGTGGCTGTGTGTCTGTTAGCTGTGCGTGTGTATATGTGTGGCTGTGTGTCCCGATGCATTGTGCCTGCGTGGGTGTATGTGTGTGTGCGCATGCGTGAGTGTGGCTGTGTGTGACTGAGGGAGGCTATGAATGGGAGGCAGGGGATGTGCACGGCACCGTGCGCGCCCTCATGGACAAATCTGAGACAGCAGAGGCGCGTGGCCGAATGCTGTCTCAGATTCCCAGGAAAGTGAAAGCAATAGGTCTTTCGCTGACGCTCGACCTAAAAAGAGAGGGCTATTGATTAAAAAAAATGTCGTTTTAATGTCTTTCATGAAAGAAAGAAGGTCTGTACATTTTTTCAAATGGAGAGGAAGGGAGCTCCATATTTTGGCTGTACAATGAACAAAACTTCTGCCTCCCCAGCGGACTCTCATAAACTTGAAGATCATCATATTATAGGCCAAGGAGGACCACAGCATTCTAGATGGGTGGTACCAGATAACATTCTGGCTTTAAAAAGAAATGCCCAGTGCTTTGAGGTTAATGCTCTTTTGGATGGGTAGCCAAAAGGCTGAGCCAAGGCTTGTGACCCAGAGAGATGCTTGGGAATCCTAAGTAACATGTGCACTGCAGCGTTCTGTAGGACTTGTAGTTGGTTTATGCATCTCTGCTGTAATTTGATATATAATGGATTACAATAGTCAAATTTCGAGAGCAAAAGAGCGGTGACCACCAGCTTCTACGTATGTTGCAGGATCAATAGGTAGGTCTTCCTCAGGATCTTGGGGACAAAAAAAGATGAGGAGGTGATTAATGTGTTTATCAAATGACAGTTTGTCATCCAAGATGATCCCTAAATGTTTTGCTTTAGAGACCAGAGTAGGTAGACTTCCTGGTTTCTGTGGCCACCAGGTTGGAGACCAGAAAGATGTATTGTTGCCCAGCAATAGCACCTCAGATTTACCAGAATTTAGCTTTAGGCAATTGTTGGGCATCCAATCACTGATGTACAGCATGCAGCTATGAAATCTGCTAGCTGTGTCCTCTAGGTTACTGGTCACTGGTATTACTATCTGGATGTAATCGGCATAACTAACATTCGAGAACCCAAGCTTTTAAATGAGTGTGCCTAGCGGGATAATATAAAGATTAAAAAGCATAGGGCTCAAAGATGAGCTCTGCGGAACCCCGCATGGTAGTGAGAAGGTGCTGGAAGAAAAGTCCTCCAGGACAGCAAATTGTTCTCTCTCTGAAAGAAAGGTTTTTAAAAGTACCACAGCAGCACCCCTAATGCCTTAGGAATAGAGCCGGTCAATAAGTACAACATGATTGAACGTATCAAATGCAGACAAAAGATCCAACAGGATCAAGGCTGCATTGGACCCTGAATCTAGACTAGTTATCTCTTCTTTTAAAGCAACGATCAGGTCTGACTCAATGCTATGTTCACCTCTAATGTCGAACTATGAAGGGTCCAGCAGGTGATAAGACTCAAGAAATCTGAACAATTATTTGGTAAGTGCCTTCTCCACAATCTTAGCTGAGAAAGGAAGGTGTGAAATTGGCAAATACTTGTTTGGGTCCAAAAGAGACAGATTACATTTCTTGAGTGGTGGCGAAATGGAAACTATTTTCCAAGCCTTCGGAAAATAGCCTTTGATGAACATTTCATTGCAAATAATTATCAGCTGGCTTCTATTTACATTAGGGACTAACTATGAACTCTTGGGAGGACAGAGATCCAGAGTAGAACCCAATGTTACTGATTGGAGTAAGTCTAGAACTTGATCCACTGATAAGGCTGAAAATAATTAAAGAAGTACTAAACCAGAACTGGTATTGCCTTTCTTATTCTGAGACCAAGATGGCCTTCTAGTACAACCTCCGGAAAATCTAAACCCAGTAGTGGTGGTGCCGATAGACGTTTGTGGTATAGATATTATAAATATCTTCAAACTTTTCCAAGAAATAGGATGCATTAGTGTAGGAAGGTCCCCTTTTTGGATGGCCCCTTTCTCCACTTTTTGCTCTGAATGCTGTGGTATTAGAACTGAAAGTGCACTGGCCTGCTAATCAGGCCCCAGTGCCAGTGCTCTTTCCTTCAAAGGAAATGTGAATTGGTACATCCAAATGGCAAGATGCTTTAACATCCCCTGTACGTCCCTAGTATGTGATACCAGTGGTACCCAGGGCAGGGAAATTAAAGTGGTCATTAGGCTGCCGCACTATTTTTGCCACCCTGAGTAATCCAAGGAAAAGTAAGGCCTGCAGGTCTGCCATTGTAGCCTGCATGAGCAGCTGTGCTGATCGAGTTCGACTATGCACAAACCAAGTGTAGTAGAGTCTCCTCACGACCAGTACTAGACATAAGTCAACCCTAAGGTAGGCCTTCTATAGCCCAGGAGGCAGGGTCCAGTATAGAAATGGTGCAGACATATATGTGCAAGCATCTCTGTCTCTACAGTAACCTTGCCATTCATGTTTACTGTAAGTAAACAGTGGTCCATAGGTTAACATGAACTGGCTACTGAACGACCCTGAGATAGCCAGATCCATTATGATACCACCGAATCCCATCATGTTTGGTATCAAAGATTGTGCCTTTTCACTCCTGACATGACCCTATGGTCAAGGGTGGCCTCCAAGTTGCAGCAGTTTCGCTGTGCTTTGGGGTTTTTTCAAGCCAGTTACCACCAAGACAGACATAAGATCACTCCCAGAGGACAAAGACAAAAGGCCTGGGCAGGAAGGAGGTCACACCTTCACCCTCCCAGGATGGCTAGTGAATGACATGTCAGGGTGGTGAGCCTCAAAGGCCACACCACCTCTTATAAGTAAGTGACTTGTCTCCCAATGGAGACAAAGGCCCCCCTGGCTTCGAGCACTTGTGTTTGTAAGCAGGCAGGAAATTAGGTATTCAGGAGGCTCACAACCCCCGAAGGCTAGCCACATCTCTAAGATGGGCTAACTGGCCTGTACAGCCGTGGATGGCTTGTGCCATCTTGAAAAGTTCCCAAGAATAGTGGGTTCTGGGTAGTTTGGTGACATATGCCCCCCGGATGTGGGCACCTCAGGGGCCCATGAAATCCCACTTCCTGGACATCTGGTACAAACCAAAACCTGGGCTAGGTTGGTTTCCCATTTTTATTGGTGCCAAACGTCCCCAGAAAGTAAAGGAGTTTTGTTGCTCCTGTGTGACCTGTCAAGCCAGTGGCAACACAGGCACACAATCAAAGGCTCCCTCAATCCCACTGCCCTTTGAAAGGGAAGGGGTCGACATGGTTGGACCACTTGACTCTCCTACTGCATCTGGAAACAGATGTATTCTAGTGCTAGTGGACAATGCCACTAGGTATCCAGAGGCACTTCCCTCAAGATTGCAACTGCTCCTGCAGTTGCAACGGCCCTCCTTGGAATCTTCACCAGGGTTGGGTTTTCTAATGAGGTGGTCAGTGATAGAGGGACAAATTTCATGTCTGCATACCTAAAAGCCGTGTGGGACGAATTCACCACCTTCTATCACTCCCAGACTAATGGTTTGGTGGAGAGATTCAACAAGACCATTAAGGGCATGATTACTGTCCTCCAGACAAACTCTGAAGGAAATGGGATGTCTTAATGCCATGCCTAGTGTTTGCTCATAGAGAGGAGCCTCTGAAGGGGGTTGACTTTAGCCATTTTTAACTTCAGCTTGGCCATCTTGTAAGGGGTCCTCTAAGTTTAAAAAGGGAAGGATGGGAGATGCCTCTCAAACAACCCAAGCAAGACATAGTAGGCTTTGTTTTGGGCCTGCGTTCATGTATGGCTGAGTACATGAAGGAAGAATCGGCAGGCCAGCCAGGAACTTGTCAATTACTGGTATGACCAAAAGTCAGCTCTGGTTGAGTACCAGCCAGGTCAGTACCTATCTGATTGACCTACGCAGCCCTAGAAGTACTCACAGAGTACTACATGTAAATCACCAAAAGACACACGAACATAGGGCTGACATGAACATGCTGATGGTCACTGATGCTGGACAAGAGAAGGAAAGTGAGCACATCCTTGACCTGTTAACAACCAACCCACAAGATGGAACAGTGAAAGGTATAGACCTGTCTGACACTCTCACTGTACAGTCCTCAGCCAGTCCGCAGAGCACTTCTCTTTGACCCCTGGACAGACAAACTTTCGACCGATGTCCCTGCTTCCGTTCCCAGTGAAAGTCATTGAGAAGACCGCCAATAGACAACTGACCCACTTCCTTGAAGAGAACAACATCCTGGCCTCCTCCCAATCTGGTTTCCGAAGCAATCACAGCACCGAAACCGCCCTCATCACCGCCACCGACGACATAAGGGCCCTGCTGGACAACGGCAAAGCCGTGGCCCTCATCCTCCTGTACCTCTCGGCCGCCTTCGACACCGTCTGCCACCACACCTTGTGCACATGCCTCCACGACGCAGGGATCCGCGACAAAACCCTGAACTGGATCACCTCCTTCCTCATTGGCAGACCCCAGAGAGTCTGTCTCCCCCCATTCCGACCCGAAGCCACCACGATCACCTGCGGCGTATCCCAAGGATCTTCCCTCAGTCTGACCCTTTTCAACATTTACATGGCACCTCTTGCCAACATCGTCTGGGGGCACCACCTCAACATCATCTCGTACACCGACAACACCCAGCTGATCCTCTCCCTCACCAAGGACCCCGTCACCTCAAAATCCAACCTCCACAAGTGAATGAAGGCCGTTGCAGAGAGGATGAAGACCAGCTGCCTGAAACTGAACTCTGACAAGACGGAGGTCCTCATCCTCGGCTGCACCCCCTCCGCATGGGATGACTCCTGGTGCCCAGCCTCGCTGGGAACTGCCCCTGCACCCACCAACCCCGCTCACAACCTGGGGTTCATCCTGGACTCAACGCTCTCGATGACCCAGCAAGTCAACGCTGTCTCCTCCTCCTGCTTCAACACCCTCTGCATGCTCCGCAAGATCTACAGATGGATCCCCACCAAAACCAGAAGGATGGTCACCCAAGCCCTCGTCAGCAGCATGCTGGACTTCGTCAACGCACTCTACCACTGGCAAACTCCAGAAAAGATTTCAACGTATACAAAACGCCTCTGCATGCCTCATCCTCAGAATCCCTCGCCGCAGCCACATCACTGCCCACCTGAAAAACCTGCACTGGCTTCCAGTCAACAAGAGGATCACCTTCAAACTCCTCACCCACGCTCGCAAAGCACTCCATAACACCGGACCGGCATACCTCAATGAACAACTCACCTTCTACACCTCGAACCGTGGGCTTCGCTCCGCTGACCTCAACCTCGCCACCGTCCCACGCATCAATCAAACGACCACAAGCGGCAGATCATTCTCCAACATCGCTGCCAAGACACGGAACACCCTCCCCACCCACATGCGACAGACCCAGGACTTGCTGACCTTCAGGAGACTTCTCAAGACCTGGCTGTTCAATCAGTAGCTGCTTCCTCTTCCCCCTCCCTTTAGCACTTTGAGACACTCACGAGTGAGTAGCACGCTCTACAAATGATTGATTGATTGAATGATTGACCTCTACGAAGCAGCCAAAGAAGGGTATTTGGACCACACGTTGCCCAAAAAAATGCCTTTGACACCCTGAAAGCAGCTGTATGCTCCACATCTGTCTGAAAAGCACCAGCTTACCGGAAACAGTCCATTGTTCAAACAGACACTTTTTAACATGGGATTGGAGCAGTGTTGTCACAAACCAACGATGAGGGTCAGGATCAGGCAGCAACCTAATTAAGCAGGTGTCTCCTCCCTGGAGAGCAGTATTGGAGTGCCATTGAGAGGGGAGCCTTTACTATGGTGTGGTCCCTGAAGAAGCTGAGACCCTAATTGTTTGGGACTCACTTCCAGGTTCAAACCGACCACAGGCCTCTTAGATGTTTAATGCAGTTGAGAGGAGAGAACCCCAAACTGTTGAGGTGGTCAATTTCCCTACCGGGGATGGATTATGCAGTGGAACACAGACCTGCAACTGACCATGCCAATGGCCTTTCCAGGCTCTTCCACTTAGACAATGAGAACTAACAAGAGGGAGGTTAGTGCCAGGGCTGGGCAGAGTTTCACTTGGTGGAATTCTGATGAGTTACTGAGAAATTCTGCGGAATTCCGCAGAGTTCTGCGAGCGGGCAGAGCATTTGCTCGGCCACCCCTAGTTACAATTCACCTACGACTAGGCGGATTCTAATGATTACTCATTGACTGAAAGACAACCATACAGATTGTTTCCAAAGTCACCTTGGAGATAATGACCCCTTTTTGTGTGTTCCTTCCAGCATTGGCTTTGAAGCGCTCTTCTGTGAATTGAGGGTAAATCCTTAAATGCGGACAGGGTGTGGCGGAATGTGTCACCTTGGTGTTTCTGTGCACACCTACAAACTCGCCTTGGATAAAATCAATTTTCTGTCTCCTCAGCTGAGATGCTGTTTCTTTAGCAAGTACTGCAGGCTCCAAATGGCACTGCAGCAAAGCTGGCTGAAGCATTCCTCGCCATCACTCTGAAACTGCAGGAAAACTGCAAAACCTACAGCAGAATAAAGCTCAGCAAGGTAGATGGACTACCCCGCCACCAATAGACGCACAAATGTGCATAGGCATGCATCGTGCAATAAACAATAACAATTGTTATTTCAGTGTTATTTGCAGAAATAATTATTTTTACCAACTGGAACAACGCATCACAAATAACATATGCAAAAGTATAGAACATACCATTACATTTATTTAAAGATTCTAGGTGCCAGGACTCACTGATAAGTCCTTACCTGAACCATTCATAAAACATGTTCTTTTACATTGTTGACTGGACCTGTGTCAGCAATGTCAGGTCATTTCAAGCAGTGTTAAACCTTGCCATTCAAATTTACTGTAACTGGAAGGCGTTCCATAAGTTAACATTGACTGGCTACCGGGCTGTCACATTCAATGCACTCTGAACATTAAACGCTGCCATGGGCCTTTAAGAATGAACACCGGTAAACATGGGCAGTCTAACTCTGATGAAACAAAAGCTCCCCCTGGCATCACAGATAATATATAGGCAGGAGTATTGATTATATAAATGGCAAATAATCCTATGTGATCACAGAAGACTACATGTCCCATGATGCTGGGCTGACATTGCCTCCGCGCTTCCATATCCTCAGCAGGAAGTGGAGGAGCCAGGACTATGAATCATGCTTCTGGCTTGCGGCAGGTTGCAGATTGTTTCTTCAGCATGGATCTCAACGGTGGGTACTCGTAAATCTACTTTGGTGGGGTGAGGGTGCCAGTGCATCTTTTTTTTTTTTTATTTCAAAATTATTTTATTGAAAAAGAAGATTTTACAAGTATAATACAGTACAGTAGTGTTGCGGGGGTAAAGACATATGATCTCAAGGCATTTGTTGTATGTAGTTACATTTGGTACTGATTGTTGATTTGTGTGGCAGGTGTTACGTTTGCCCCTAAGTTCTCTTGGCTGAGAGAGAAAGAAGAAAGAAGAGAGATAGAAGGGGGGGGCAGTTGAGCCCTGGCCTTTGTTGGTTCTACTTTTGTCTTGCTCGTAAGTAAGTGAGGGGAATCCTTGGTAACAGGGTTCCATGGCTCTCCTTCAATTTCTTTCTATTTTTTATTTTCTCAGAAAGCCTAAGAAAGACAGTAGGGTATCAGCTGAAAATTCATATTAACGATTGATTAATGGGTTGTCTGTCCTTTCAGTTGACCTTTGTATTCATTGGAGTTAAATTGATAGAAACTGAAGTTGTATTTCATTTCTTTCATTTATCGAAACAATTCTTTGGGGCTCACACTGAGTAAACAAGCAGTGTTTTGATTTGATTTGATTGATTTATATGTTTATAAAATGAGCGATTGCCCGGAGGCGCCTTGGCGCTGAAGTTCAGCGGCAGATTACTGATAAGGTGGTGTGTGTGAGTTCAGGACAGTAATGAATTCGAAATAAAGTGCTATTTCTGATGCTGTGTTTTATTTGGAACAGTAGGAACACGTTTTAAGAAAGAAATATACTTTTCCTGGGGTTTACAGATAAAGCCATGAGGAATAAAATAGCTTTTTACAACTTTGGAAATGCAATCACTATGAAGTATGATTATGACATCTTGTAAGAGGAATAGCAAGAGCCTTCAGTTACAGGAGAATTAATTTGCTTTGTTTGTTTTGTTGTTACCATTTAACAGAAAATGCCAATAGAGTGAGGTTTATGTTCTCCTCCCCTGTGAAGCCAGGCAAGATCTTTCTTATGGTGGGAAGCACTCAATGTGAATTGTTTACAGAATATTTGACTAAAGAACAAAAAGAGGAACACATTTATATAATCCTAATTCTTGATCGTGTGTTGTTTTTTTCGTTTTCATATACCTAATTTGTAACAAACTTCCATGATCTAGATATATCTATCTACCTACATACATATATGTTCTACAGACATCACTGATGATATTTATATTATTTTACAGGAATTTGTACACGGAGAAATGATGACTATAATTCTAAAATAAACTATCATTAATGGTGTTAGTTGATTCTAGGTCTCCTTCCCTGCTATTCCCATCCTTTTCTTCTGCTGCTTAATCATTTCAACATTCTTTGCTTTAACCCGTTTCATGCGTTTCCGTTCATCTGCAAAATGGGCGGGCCGCGTCGATCATTGGCCGACGGCAGCACTGGGCAGGTAGTGCTGCCGTCGGCCAATGGCCAACGGCAGCTTGGAAGGGGTTAACAGCAAACAGAATTGAGGTGATTGGGTTGTAGACCCTTTATGTGCAGTGAACCAATCCTGAGGTATGAGCAGGCTGACACAGGTGACTTCGAGATATCCAGCTCCACTATGGTACCACCAAATCCTGTTCTGTTTGGCATCAGACATCATGTTTTTTCACCCCTGACACGATCCTTGTGTCTAGGGTGAGATTGCATGTACATGTGTGGCATCTTTAGAGGTTGCCCCTAATTTTCCACAGTCTCCCTGTGCTTTGGCAGGCTGTCCAAGCCGGTTGCTGCCAGGACAGAATTCGCCCTCCTGCTGGGAAAGGCTATCACTCACAGAGGACGGAGACAAACGGCTGGGCAGGAAGGAGGTCACACCTCCGCACCCACAGGATTGCTAATGAATGACCCATCAGGGTGGTGAGACTCAAAAGCCACACCATCTCTGATATATAAGTGACTTGTCTCCCAATAGAGACAAAGGTCTTTCTGCCACAGGCACTCATGTTTGTGAGCATGCAAGAAACTAGGTATTCAGGAGGCGTACAACCCCCAAGGGCTAGCCATACCTCTAGGGTGGGACAGCTGATCTGTACAGCAGAGGATTGCTTGTGCCATGTTGAAAAGTCCCAAGAATAGTGGGTTCTGGGTGGTACGGTCACATAAACCCCCCAGATGTGGTCACCTCCGGGGTGAATTATCCGCAGGATCAGTAGCCCATTGGCTACCAGCCCTCACACCCCTAAAAATTCCCTAAATCCAGGATTTAACGGGGACCCCTGACACCAGAACTCCAGACCACCTCTGAAGAATAAAGGACAAAAAAGATACCAGTGTCTGCACTCCACTAAGACAAGGCACTAAGTTATTCACCTGTGGCCGTACCCTGCACCCGCTGGACTATGACTTGCCCCATACCAGAGACCGGCTCCAACAGGACGGTAAACCCCTCTGCAACCGAAAGGCTTCACCTGGACTCCCCAGGACTAGAGGTACGAGTTTCCTGCAGTTAATAAGCACAAACCACAAATCTGAAGATCAATATTGACTGTCCACCGGGGCCCGTCAAGGACCAGTCCAAAAGCAACCAGCCATGTGCCTTCTGATAAGTGTAGTCCTGAACGCCAGTGAGTCTCAGCTCACTACAGCATTCCTACGACCTCCAGAAGATTTTCTCAACGCGCTGCATTGCCGTGGCCAAGGATAGTTGGCACTCTCACGCAGCGCGTATTCCAAATAAGATATACTAGCATGCCCACCAAAATTGGAAACAAGAATGCAAGCCAAACAGGGGACATTATCGCTCACCCACAGTGATGATCTATGCACGGTACAGCACGCACCTTTGATAATGTACAAACCCAAGCATACTCACCAAGTCGCAAACGAGCATGACAAATGCTGAATACTTTATATATGTATGAGTGGCTATGCACGCATGAGTGACACCGACTGTTTCTGTAACCACATGGGCAATAAGAGAATGATGACAACAAACAAATGAACAACAGTTTTTATATATTATATGTTGTATCGTCTTGTCCACATTTCTCTTCACAGGCACTTTTACAACAGTGGACATGGAGGCACGGTCAGTCCACTTAGCATGAATTGTACACCTTGGCGTATGTGCAAATATGCGTTACCACGTGGTTATAATTTTTACCACTCACTTTTTTCACTTTTATAGAGAGGTCCTGAAGAAAGCTCCTTTAATATTTTTTGAGAGCTGAAGCATGTTGACCAGGGGATAAATCAGGCGCACTTAGTATTTCTGACACATTATTCATCTCATTCGTTTTTCGGTCGAGCCTAGAGCAGCACATGCACTGCTATAGGTAATCGACCTCTTGCAATCACTTCAGCTTTCTTCAGCTTTTGAAGAAGCTCGTGCATGTGGTGCTGCACATGCTATTGGCCTTTGCATCTGGCTTTAGTATGCAATAGGCCAAAGGCGTGTGGATGTCCCAGCTTCTTGGGAAATGTTTCCTCCCAGAGCATTTTGCTCTCAGGAGCCAGCAGCGGCCATCTGGTTTTAATTAGCGTGCCTGCGCTTCTCTGTTTATGCAGTGGCGTGGGAAGGCTCTCCTCACGCTTAGCAAAACGAGTATTAACATACCTGTAAACCTTGTTTCTTCCTATTAAAGCCCTGTCTACAGCGGAGCATCTCGCACACCCTCTGCAGACGTGTGCCAGTGTTGGGTGATTTGTGGTATCTGACTTGGAACATCAGCGAATTGGTTGAACACCAGTGGTGGTTCAGTCTGCTTTACATGAAAATGCTCATTATGGGGCTGTTTGCGTAAAATTAAACGTTTTATAAACACTTCAGGAAAAGTAAGGAGTGCCGATGAGAGAAGGGACCTGAACCACACAGACAGGTCTCTTGCGGAAACTAATAGGAAACGGTTTGTATATACTCTATAAAATAGCATTATTAAAGTGAACAGGAGGGGATATACTGAATGTCGATGCAGATCTGTGCAGAGGGTACAACGAGACCCTTTCTTAATTACTAACCTGCCGTTCTCACCCAGCTGCACAACCCAGCCCCCTGCGGAAGCTTCCCTCCGTGCCAAGGTACTGCAGTCCAAACACTACACCAATTCCACGGAAGACTTCACAGCGCCATATTCCCCCTCTTTTCGCAGTAGTGCAACCGACGGGGCACAGCGGTGATGACGTCTGACAAACAGAAAAGGGACTAAGAACACAATTGGTGAAGTTTCATTGCGCATTCCAGAGCATTCTTTCCTAATTTGTATTTCCTTACTAACATTTCATAGCGCAGTGCAACAATTAAAATGTACACACGTGGGGACAATTCTTAATTCAGGGAAGGATCAGGTAAGGGCCACGGAGTCAAAAAGGGTAATTAAAGTAAACGTTGTGTCCTTTGCTCATTAGTGGCTTATGAGATCGGGCATAGTGAATTATAAAGAGATAGAGGCGACAATAAACAACATTGATCAGATTTTTCGTTTTTCTATAGAGAGGTCTGCATTTAAATGGCAGAGCGATTCATAAAATATGGGCGGGATACAGGGAGTCTAATCAGTAAAAATTGTAACACATATAACGGGTAATGATGATGTGGTGGGCCAGGTGAGAAATCCTGACCTAATCAGTAAGTGCAAGCAAACACATTACAAATCATTTAGCAGTAAAACAAACTGAATAAGCTCAGTGACAAATTCCATGCACAAACCATTTGACGAGTCGGCGATAACATAGCCACAAGCGAGAGCATACACAACCGTTCAAAGTGGTTTCTCAAGGAACACTTTCTTTCGAAGTGATTTATAATTTAGAAAAGCAATGTCCTTCCTGATGGGAGGAATCGGAGCATTCCAAATACTGGATGTATTAACTCCTTTGGATCTGTAAACCTCTTCTTTAACCGCATGCGCGCTAGCGGTTTTCCCGCTGCGCGCTGCGATTTTAAAAAACCCGCGTTACATGACGAGCTCAGCTCGTCATCCGCGTAGCGCAGGTTACGCTCATGACGAGCTCAGCTCGTCATGAGCGTAGAAGGGGTTAAAAGAGGAGGGAAGAACCATCTTTTGCTTTTGCTGTGCAGTGTATATGAGTCTCCAGATTAGGATCATGTATTGGGATAGATATTTTGAAGTGTGGAGTTTGTGGTCTTTGTAAGCGAGGCATGAGGTTCTAATGGCACAACACGTCTCAATCAGGAGTGATATGACGACATTTTTGGTGCCAGTAAGAGAACTGAAACAAACAAGCATTGACATAGCCAATAGGTCTCGCCTGTGGGACCTTATAAGTGTTTAGCCATGCAACAGTTAATGTTGTTGCACCAAGGATATTGTGCTGGATAACTAAACACTTATAGAGTCCCAAAGGCGAGACCTATTGGCTATGCCAATGCTTGTTTTAATATACCCTGGGCCACTGGGAATACAAGTACCAGTTAGTGAGTTTCCCAGAGGTTTTTTTATTCTCACATCACCTCCAGCACCACCTCCTGAAAACAAAAAAAACCAGCTCCACTGTAATCAGGTGTTGCAGCACAGCTGGGTAGCATTTGGCTACCCAGCTGGAAACCCTATGATGAAGCATGACACCAACTAGGTTGGTGTGTGAGGGTTATTTTAAAAAACCTTGGGGTGCCAAACACCATGGTGTTGACCAAACCACTATCTACTGACTACTTTCCTCAATGCTCCTAGAAGAGGGAATCATCTGCTTAATCAACCTCCTGCTTCTGTGGTGCAGTTGTCGAGTACTTGCATCGCAAACCTGTCTGCATTGGCACACCTGGGAAAGCCACCCCTGCAGTTCTATTCAGCACAGCAAATAGCCAAGTAGACCGCTGCACCCGAGGCGCCCGAGCTGGGTAACACTGTTCTGCCTTGTGATTCCTGGTCCCAGGGCCCCTCCAACCTTAACCCTCATGGAGCTCCCCTGAACTCAACCTGCAAGGACCGAGTGTCACAAGTACTGTTTTTGACTGCTCCTGTGGCTTCTGTTCCGCACCAATGATGGCTAAGTCATCTCTGCACCCGGACTCCCATGGCAAGCTAAAATGTTTCTGACTGTCGAGGCTTGGTCTGTGGACACGCAAGCCCTTACCGCCAAATGGGGTCCTTTGAACTCACCCTGCAAGTGACCGAGTGTCATCAGAGATTTTCCCCGTTGACTGCAATAGTAAAGTTTGACAGCTCTGCAAATTAATGATTTACTGAACACTTTAAAATCAATAACTCCTGTTATCTGCCTTTTATTGATTTTTTTTAGGTGTCTAAATTATTTTAAAATAGCCTATATTTTTATAAATTGATGTTGGATTTCTTTGGATTCGAGTCATATCAATTACTTATGGTCCATGTTGATCCTCCGAAATGCTTAATACATGTCCACTCTATCAAGATTGAGCTAAGGAGGGGGAACACATTTTTTCCTTGCTGCTGCCAAAAGCCACAAATCTTTTCCTGACCCTCGGTGCTTGTCGCGGACCCGTGAGGAGCAATGAGTCAAGGTGGGCGTGTGCTGAGGACGACCGGGGGCTCTTTGAATCCCACCCACTTATTAAGTGGGAGAATTTGTGCAGCACCGATGGGGTTAACACAGCAATGTTGTTTATACTTAGGTGTGCGAACAGAGCTGGCAACCAACTCATGTTAAGAGCTTCACCCACACTCAGTTGTTATCTTGAAGCCAACAGTTTGGTTTCTGAGATTATGAAATTCCAATTTGCTCATTAAGAGCAAAGTCTAAAGGGGTGAGACTGGTCATGATGATGACCGGGTAAGTCACATTGCTGCGAGCTCTGCCATATTGCCCTGGATTCAATTATCTTGGGGGTATCCTGCCCCCCCAGTAGCTGCAAAGGTACAGACTCTTCTGATTTCTGTCTGACTCCCGTTGTAGGCCCAGAAGAAGCGATTGCATTTGCCACCCTGCCACTTCCAGTGGTGCAGCCTAGTAACAGCTCCTATAGCCTTGGACTATAGTAGCAGACGGCCACACTTGCACAAGACGAGTGACATGTACAGCGTGGCTGCAGTGCATTCGGCCTTCCTCCCCCTGCCAGTACTTCAATTCCTACAGCAGTGCCAGAGGCTGTGTCACGTCTGGTGTCGCTCCCTGGTGGCCAGTTAGGCATCCTTGATATAGCCTCAAAACTGTGGCCTGATATACTGTAGGACTTGCCTGGGGAGGGGTGTGCACTAACCACCGTCAAGTCTTCTACAGGCGGGGGAAGGACTAATTGCCCAATTTCTTCTGTGTCAGAGCCTCACTCTTAGATCACTGCTGGGCCCATACCATAAACCTTTTTTGGCCTTGAAGGGGAGGAGATCCGGGTCGCACCTGTGCCTATTTACCTGTGGATTTTAAATTTGAGTTTCCTCAGCAGTGCAGTGGACTCAGGGGAATCCCCTCTTTAAAAACCTTTTATCACTCTTGTTTAACTCTCCTCCTTCGCCCCTCCCCTGTTGCCTGCATTGCCCTGAAGTAGGCACCCTTTGCCACTTATCTTAAGCGTGAAACACACTTAACCTCAATGCACTGTTGCTATTGTTGTTCTACAACGAACACCACAAAGTTTAAACACCCTCTTTTCAAAATAATAATCAAGTTTTTTTCATTTTAAACTATTCAAATTTAATTCGAATACTATCACAAATGTCAATCAACAATAGTAATACACTCTTCTGTGTGTGAGTGTATTACTATTGTTGATTGACATTTGTGATAGTATTCGAATTGTATTAGCTATTTTTTGTGATTTAAACAAAAATTATGCTGAAGCCAAATGTTTATGAAAGTTAATTCTGTGAGTCTTTGAAGTACATTTGAATTAAATTTGAATAGTTTAAAATGAAAAAAACTTGATTATTATTTTGAAAAAAGAGTGTTTAAACTTTGTGGTGTTCGTTGTAGAACAACAATAGCAACAGTGCATTGAGGTTAAGTGTGTTTCACGCTTAAGATAGGTTCTTTCAGTTCAGGCACGGTCAGGACAAACGTGCCACCTCGTTTGCACGCTTATGTTAAAAATTAAATAATTTAATTATCTTCAGTAAAACATTTATAAATTGGAGTACCCCTCTCATTCACTAAACACCCTTTGCCACTTCCCACATCTGTGCAATTTGGTGGTCTCTATTTGCTCAGTTTGACTGCAATTCTATGGTGTGTCTGCCCGGGACCCAGACTGGGCCATTGTCGACTCCCGGCAGGAGGGCTATTGACATCACAATGCTGGTGCCCTTGCATTGACTCAAAAAACAAGACAAGGACTCTGGCAGCACTTTCTCTCCCTCTGCGATGTGAGGCTGGTCTGTTCAGAAAGGAGCCCTATGAAGGAATGACCACTGGGAGAATCACCCAATACCCTCCTTCACCCAATCGCTTGATTGTTGTGATCTTGTGTACAGCAGTCCCTTGACCTCAGTTGAGGGATACACACTTACCAGTCACCTGATGGATCTACGACATGGTGATGCTCAGAAACACAAACACTGCTGCATTGGTGGGAGACACAAGGATCAGAGATATAGACCATGGAACATCCCCCACTCCTACTAATGCAATGGAGAGAACGCCACAGGCTCATACCAGGAAATTTGACAAGATTCTCATGGCCATCCTGGACATTAAGACCTCACTAGAGCCAAAAATTGATACCTTGAATATAGACATAGGACATTTACGCACAAAATATTAGAAGCTGTGAGAGAGCGTGAACAAAAACAAAACCTCTCTAGCAACCTTGTATCCATCCTTAAAAGAGGTACACACTTAGATCAAGAAGCTTCAAGATGAGGTCCGCTTCCTGAAGATGAAGGTGGATGACATGGAAGGATGTTCACGTTGAAATAACATGAGGATAGTGGGGCTTCCGGAGTGAATGGAGGGTCTGAGCATTCAGCTCCTTTTAGAGGACTGGCTGGTAACAACAATGCTGGGGCGGAAACAATCCACATTTTTCGCTCTGCTCACAGGGTTCTGGGCAGATTGCCTCCATCAGGGGCTCCCCACAAGCTGATAGGGACCATATCCACCAGTTGGCAAGGACAAAGGGCCCATGGCTGGTGGAGAAGAGTAAAGCCAATATTTTTCCAGATTGAACTTCGAAGTCCAGAGGGAGTGTTTCTTCGAAGTGAGAAAGCTCCTCAGGCAACTGGATATGGCCTATGTTCTGATATTCCCTGCTGGATATAAAGTTTTACATAAAGTTATACATGACGATAAAAATATGTCTTTTGTTGCACCAGAGTACGTCTGAGTGTGGTTGGAATCCAGAGGCGAGTAGGTACTAGAAGTTCACTGACCCACCAATGATAGATGGTCTACAGTCTGGAAAAAATGTCACTTCAACAGGAGGCTGCGGGTGGGTTATCTAAGGAACAGGTGGCCAAAGAGAGGGCAATGGTTATTTCGGAGGTAGAGAACCATGACACCCAACCTCAAATTTTCCAAGATCTCCAAGATCATCATCTGATATGTCTAAGGGACATGGCTTGGCCAAGCTTGAAAAGGCAGAGCCAGTTCCCCGTGATAGCCCGTAACTGACTCCAATACCTGCAGACTTTATCTAATGCTGATTTCGATGTCCGTTTTCTCTTGTATTTAGGTAGAATAAACAATTTTAGGCCCCTTTACACAAAAATTGGCAACTGGAAAGGGCACTTGTTGCTGATGATCGCTGGGCTGTTCGGGTGTGTCTTTTACATAACAGGGGGCAATGAAAGCTCTGCCATGTTTACTGGTAGGGTATTGTTGCATACCATGTCTCTCCATCAGCCTACATGGGATGGTGGTGTACATGTTATTATTATGATACTGTGTATCTGGCTGAGCACTTGTTGGCACATTGGTCTGGGAGCAGGAGTTGGGATATTGTTCATGTTTTGCTTATTGTTTTGCATATTTTCTGATCAAGGCAATATGTTATCATGAAAGGGCCACAGAGCTGGATCATGATCATCATATTTGGACATGGGGGAAGCATTACTTTGTGGATGAAATGGGTGAGAATGTTTACGTCAGTCCACACTGCTATAATCCTTAAACTTTGAATGTGACATGAATGGCTAGCCACACCAAAAGATACAGGGTCCACCACTATCTAAACCACTGACATTGACACTTTGCCTGAGACACGAGCGACACCTTACTTCCAACTACTTCTAGACACTCTGCAGGAGGTGGAGGGCAATATTGGTGGGGTCTACATACTCTGGATATGCAAGGGGCTTAATGATATGGACTGCTCCAGGAGTTCCCTTCACAGTGCAACACTCCAAAATAAATTCTGAGGGTAGGTAAGTGGAGATCGAGGGTGTACTGAATGAGGAAGCACTATCGCTGGTTGCTCTGTATTCCCCTAACATTAATCAACCAGCTTTTTTTGCTGCACTTATACCGCCTCTTCTTACAAACACATTGGCACCTTTGCATATATGGAGGAGACAAATATGTGACGTTACAAGGCGGTTGTTACACCGTGGTACGTTACATCGCAGTTATTACAACGCAATTCGTTACAATGACTTGCGCTAGAGGTGCTGGACTTAGGAATAGTATGATTTACTATTCCAACTCCAGCCTACGTAACAGTAGGGAAGGTGTTGGAATAGTAAATCATACTATTCCTTAGTGTATAGCACCATCCAGCGCAAGTCATTGTAACGACCGCGTTGTAAAAGACGTTCGCCGAGGAGACTTTAGTAGTGCACCAAATGTACTTATGGGCAGGCCCACACCACTCCTACAGAGTTCAGTCAATCTCAATAATGAAGTACCTTTATCAGTGAGCTGTGAACACCCAGGTGCCTGACATATGGAGCTTAATGCACCTGGAAATGAGAGAATTCTTATTTTACTCCAAACTGTATGACCCACATACTAGAGTTGACCTCTTTTATTGTAGCATTGAGACTGGCATGATAGTAGCATATACCAAATAGTTAGGTCAGATGTTGTCTGGCCAAAATCCCCTCAAGTTGGTACTTAATTGGGGAGGAATGCACTCAAATATACCCTAATGGCATCTCCCAACAGAGGTACCCCGGGACGGAGCCTTTCGTGCCACGTTAGCTGACAATATGGACCCTACTATGCACAACAAACAAAATAGCCAGACAGATTTACTTTTGGATTTTTTGATGATACCACCCAGCCTATCAGTTCTGGGGGATCAACTGTTTTATTTTAGTATTTTTATATATTTTTAGCAAAGCATTTTCTCATTTGGTTCACATGTGTCATCAAACAGACAGCTATCAAACAGTGAAAAATACATACAGACAAAAAATTTGCATAATATATACAAGAGTGCAAAATCCTTACAATCAATACTATCACTTTTTTATAATAAACAACACCAAGGACAATTTAATCAAATACCTAACAATTATTCCACACTAGGAACCAGTCCTTTGTATTAGGTACAAGAAGACAAGCGGACAAACAGTTTATAAGCACTGCCTGCCTGTCTTACTAGGCCGGGGATCAGGGAGTGAATTATAGGATTGCACAACGAGGGAAAGCAGAATGTATTAAGTTTTGAACAACCCTAGTGGCACCCTTTTCTTTTTCCCAGGCTTGGGGTCAACGCGTTTCAAACCACAATATTAGTATGGGTTCTTCTCAGGACACGGACTGGATGGAGCCGAAGCTGTAATTGATAATAATGATCGAAGTTGGTGTAAGAATTATGTGGGACTATTAAAAGGATAAAAAACTCAGACTCGACACTCAGATCAATGATATCAAAAGGTACCTGAACATTGCACTTGAACGTCACTCGTGTATCGTTGCAGTTAGATGGCCTCAAGAATGCCGGACTTCTGTAACCGGACAACAGTAACAATAAATGCTTTTCCTTCTACCAGGTGCTGCAACATTCTAAAGGATAGCTTAAACATGGAAGAAAGCATACCTTCACAAAAGGATGCGTCCTAAACGCTCTCAATAAGGGAGTTTTCTTGAAACTGTGAGTATAGATGAACGGCCTCGTAGTTCATTGGCATGTATCGGGGGCAAGCTGTTCGAAAAAGAAGCGGAGAGTGTTTTAAAATCTACCGCCTCGTGTTCGCTGCATAGATGCACATCTAGTGGCGTTATCACTGACATATAGACTTACTTGTACAAAAGGAGCGGCCGGCTTTGTTAAATCGAAGACATCGTCTCACCTGGATGACGACCTCATAGTTTTTGGACAGATTTCTTAGTCAAGCTGATCTGAAACAATAGCGGGGAGTATTTTTTAGATCAACCGGCTCGTTATTGTTGCATACATGCCCACTAATTGTCATGTATTACTGGCGTTTTTACTTACTGTACGGAGGGAGCGACCTGCTCTGTTTGCTCGCGGGCGGCGTCTGAAATGAGCACGCTGTGAGCAAGAGAGATTTAGTTAAAGGGGCCACGTGTGAACGGGAATGCTGGTACACGCAGTCCTGCTTGCAAGCAGATGCGACGGTCGTCTAGCGCGAGCCCCGGGGTTGCGGTTGGTAAACTCCGGGGGTTACAGTGCATAGGCATTTAGAACCCCACAGTTTAGAAAGTTTTTAAAAAAAATATATGGGAGGAACATGTCAGAACTGAAGCCACAACGGACGTGCATGTCGCGTTGTGATACTACCTTGCGTTGTTACAGTGGAGACGGGTGCAAGTGTCTCATAGGTTGTTTACTTCGGACAGATCATTCAGTCCGGAGTTAGCTGTATCACATTTCAGAATGAGATAGGCCTCACTCTGGGACAGATGTATTTCTGGGTCCCCGCCTCCGCCAACTTTTATCACTGATAGCACAGTCCATTTCAGTTCTTCCGCCTTATGGTTATGCTGTAAAAAATGAGCCACTAGTGGGGCAGTGAGGGTTTTGTTGTTAATTCTAGACCGATGCTGGATGATTCTTTGTCGCACCTCCTGTGTTGTTTTGCCAATGTACACAGTTTGGCACGGGCATTGGATAGCATATACTACGTACTTGGTTTTACAATTCGTATGTTCTTCATGCCGCCAGGATTTCTTTCCATCTGTGAAAAGGGATCCTTCCATTGTTAGATTGCACACGGAACAGGTGCCACATTTTCGATGGCCCTTCACCGGGGTCGTACCAAACAATGTGCTCTGGGTATCACGTTTTTTTTGGGGTCTCGTAGAGGTGATCTGCTCCCCTATGCTCCGATTCTTCTTGAGTGCGAATAGGGGTAATCCGACCTCAGGTAGGACCTCTTCCACTAGGTGCCAAGAATTACGAATGATTTTCTGAAGAGGATGTGTGTGGGGTCCAAATGTGGATATGCACACCATCCGCTGCGTTGTCGGTCTCAGTCTCTTCTCGAGCAAGTGCTCCCTGGGCGTCCATCTAGCCCTTTTCATAGAGTGTCTAAGAAGCTTCCTTGGGTAGCCTCTTTCCTGTAGTTTTTTTACCAATGCTTGACCATGAATGTCAAAGTCTTCAATTCTTGAGCAGTTTCTTCTTACCCTAAGAAACTGTCCATAGGGAAGATTGTTCTTGAGGCTTCGAGGATGATAACTTCTAAAATGCAGGGCATTGTTTTTATCCATCTTTTTTTGGTACAGAGAGCATACTAGCCCATCAGACCATCAACCTTTCTCTTTGCCCAATATGGACCCTACGGCATTAAATATTTAAAAGAAGCTAGACTAGACAATGGGTCGACACTTGACAGGCTGAGTGCCTTTGCTTTTAGTGAGAAGGATGCAATCAACACTAGGAACACTGCTGTTATTTCACATTCAGCTGACTCTCCGGTCTCGCCTGAGAAAGCCCCCTTTCCCCATCATACTCAACATTAAAACATCAACTCTTCTTGAAGTGGAGCAAACCCCTTGATGCCTCTGAGACCACCTTCTTGCTGCAAATGCTTCTTACACACAGGCGAGGCAGACAAGCAGTGAGATGCTTATACAGTGCATTGCAACACCATGGGGGGGTTTGAAATGAATCGAAAATTCTTTTTATGTAGCACACTATTTCCAGAAGGCATCTAGGTGCTGCTTGCCACGGAGAAAGAGGGAGCCACAAGTATGGAAATCAGTGAAGAAAATCCTAACAGGGAAAAATGAGAGGGCTATTGATTAAAAAAAACATGCCTTTTTAATGGCTTTCATGAACGAAAGAAGGTCTGTACATTTTCTCAAATGGAGAGGAAGGGAGCTCCATGTTTTGGCTGTACAATGAACAAAACTTCTGCCTCCCCAGTGGTCTCTCATAAACTTGAATATCATCATATTATAGGCCAAGGAGGACCACAGCATTCTAGATGGGTGGTACCAGATAACATTCTGTTTCGAATATTTTGGGCCTACGCCATTCAAGGCTTTAAAAAGCAATGCAAAGTGCTTTGAGGTTAAAGCTCTTTTGGATGGGTAGCCAATAAGGCTGAGCCAAGGCTTGTGACCCAGAGAGATGCTTGGGAATCCTAAGTAATATGTGCACTGCAGCGTTCTGTAGGACTTGTAGTTGGTTTATGCATCTCTGCAGTAATTTGATATATAATGGATTACAATAGTCAAATTTCGAGAGCAAAAGAGCGGTGACCACCAGCTTCTACGTATTTTGCAGGATCAATAGGTAGGTCTTCCCCAAGATCTTGGGGACAAAAAAAGATGAGGAGGTGATTAATGTGTTTATCAAATGACAGTGTGTCATCCAAGATGATCCCTAAATGTTTTGCTTTAAAGACCAGAGTAGGTAGAGTTCCTGGTTTCTGTGGCCACCAGTTTGGAGACCAGAAAGATGTATTGTTGCCCAGCAATAGCACCTCAGTTTTAGCAGAATTTAGCTTTAGGCAATTGTTGGGCATCCAATCACTGATCTACAGCATGCAGCTATGAAATCTGCTAGCTGTGTCCTCTAGGTTACTGGTCACTGGTATGACTATTTGGATGTTATAGGCATATCTAACATTCGAGAACCCAAGCTTTTAAATTAGGGTGCCCAGCGGGATAATATAAAGATTAAAAAGTATAGGGCTCAAAGATGAGCTCTGCGGAACCCCGCATGGTTGTGAGAAGGTGCTGGAAGAAAAGTCCCCCAGGACAGCAAATTGTTCTCTCTCTGAAAGAAAGGTACCACAGCAGTGCCCCTAATACCTTAGGAATAGAGCCTGGCATGAGTACAACATGATTGAACGTATCAAATGCAGCCACAATATCCAACAGGATCAAGGCTGCATTGGACCCTGAATCTAGACTGGTTATCTCTTCTTTTAAAGCAACTATCAGGTCTGACTCAATGCTATGTTCACCTCTAATGTCGACCTATGAAGGGTCCAGCAGGTGATAAGACTCAAGAAATCTAAACAATTCTTTGTTAAGGGCCTTCTCCACAATCTTAGCTGAGAAAGGAAGGTGTGAAATTGGCAAATACTTGTTTGGGTCCAAAAGAGACAGATTACATTTCTTGAGTGGTGGCAAAATGGAAACTATTTTCCAAGCCTTCGGAAAATAGCCTTTGATGAACATTTCATTGCAAATAATTATCAGCTGGCTTCTATTTACATTAGGGACTAACTATGAACTCTTGGGAGGACAGAGATCCAGAGTAGAACCTGATGTTACTGATTGGAGTAAGTCTAGAACTTGATCCAACTGATGAGGCTGAAAATAATTCAAGAAGTACTAAACCAGAACTGGTATTGCCTTTCTTAGTCTGAGACCAAGATGGCCTTCTAGTACAACCTCCGGAAAATCTAAACCCAGTAGTGGTGGTGCCGATAGACGTTGGTGGTATAGATATTATAAATATCTCCAAACTTTTCCAAGAAATAGGATGCAATAGTGTAGGAAGGTTCCCTTTTTGGGTGGCCCCTCTCTCCACTTTTTGATCTGAATGCTGTGGTATTAGAACTGAAAGTGCACTGGCCTGCTCATCAGGCCCCAGTGCCGGTGCTCTTTCCTTCAAAGGAAATGTGAATTGGTACATCCAATTGACAAGATGCTTTAACCTCCCCTGTACGTCCCTAGCATATGATACTAGTGGTACCCAGGGCAGGGAAATTATAGTGGTCACTAGGCTGCAGCACTATTTTTGCCACCCTGAGTAATCCAAGGAAACGTAAGGCCTGCAGGTCTGCCATTATAGCCTGCATGAGCAGCTGTGCTGATCGAGTTCGACAATGCACAAACCAAGTGTAGTAGAGTCTCCTCACTACCAGTACTAGACATACGTCAACCCTAAGGTAGGCCTTCTATAGCCCAGGAGGCAGGGTGCTGTATAGAAATGGTGCAGACATATATGTGCAAGCATCTCTGTCTCTACAGTAACCATGCCATTCATGTTTACTGTAAGTAAACAGTGGTCCATAGGTTAACATGAACTGGCTACTGAACGACCCTGAGATAGCCAGATCCATTATGATACCCCCGAATCCCATCATGTTTGGTATCAAACATTGTGCCTTTTCACTCCTGACATGATCATATGGTCAAGGGTGAGCTGGCATGTACCTGGGTGGCCTCCAAGTTGCAGCAGTTTCGCTGTGCTTTGGGGGGGGTTTCAAGCCAGTTACCACCAAGACAGACATAAGATCACTCCCAGAGGACAAAGACAAAAGGCCTGGGCAGGAAGGAGGTCACACTTTCACCCTCCCAGGATGGCTAGTGAATGACATGTCAGGGTGGTGAGCCTCAAAGGCCACACCATCTCTGATAAGTAAGTGACTTGTCTCCCAGTGGAGACAAAGACCCCCCTGGCTTCGAGCACTTGTGTTTGCAAGCAGGCAGGAAATTAGGTATTCAGGAGGCGCACAACCCCCAAAGGCTAGCCACATCTCTAAGATGGGCTAGCTGGTCTGTACAGCCGAGGATGGCTTGTGCCATCTTGAAAAGTCCCCAAGAATAGTGGGTTCTGGGTAGTTTTGGGACATATGCCCCCCGGATGTAGGCGCCTCAGGGGCCCATGAAATCCCACTTCCTGGACATCTGGTACAAACCAAAACCTGGGCTAGGTTGGTTGCCCATTTTTATTGGTGCCAGACGTCCCCAGAAAGTAAAGGAGTTTTGTTGCTCCTGTGTGACCTGTCAAGCCAGTGGTAACACAGGCACACAATCAAAGGCTTCCTTAATCCCACTGCCCTTTGAAAGGGAAGGGGTCGACATGGTTGGACCACTTGACTCGCCTACTGCATCTGGAAACAGATTTATTCTAGTGCTAGTGGACAATGCCACTAGGTATCCAGAGGCAATTCCCCTCAATATTGCAACTGCTCCTGCAGTTGCAAGGGCCCACCTTGGAATCTTCAACAGGGTTGGGTTTTCTAATGAGGTGGTCAGTGAACCCCAAACTGTTTCATGTCTGCATACCTAAAAGCTATGTGGTCAGTTGGTGTGGGTGTTAGAGCCTGTGGCTCACAGGGCCCTCCAGGACAAGTGGACTGGGTCCTAACCCATTTTGGAGAAGGAAGGGTAGGTTACCTATCTGATAGACCTACGCAGCCCTAGGAGTACTCACATGTAAATCACCAAATGACACACGAACATAGGGCTGACATGAACATGCTGATGGTCACTGATGCTGGACAAGAGGAGGAAAGTGAGCACATCCTTGACCTGTTATCAACCAACCCACAAGATGGAACAGTGAAAGGTATAGACCTGTCTGACACTCTCACTGTACAGTCCTCAGCCAGTTCGCAGAGCTCTTCTCTTTGACCCCTGGACAGACAAACTTTCGACCCATCTCCCTGCTCCCGTTTCCAGCGAAAGTCATTAAGAAGACCGCCAATAGACAACTGACCCACTTCCTTGAAGAGAAACAACATCCTGGCCTCCTCCCAATCTGGTTTCCGAAGCAATCACAGCACCGAAACCGCCCTCATCACCGCCACCGACGACATGAGGGCCCTGCTGGACAACGGCGAAGCAGTGGCCCTCATCCTCCTGTACCTCTCGGCCGCCTTCGACACCGTCTGCCACCACACCTTGTGCACACGCCTCCACGACACAGGGATCCACGACAAAACCCTGAACTGGATCACCTCCTTCCTCATTGGCAGACCCCAGAGAGTCCGTCTCCCCTCATTCCGATCCGAAGCCACCGCGATCACCTGCGGCGTATCCCAAGGATCTTCCCTCTGTCCGACCCTTTTCAACATTTACATGGCACCTCTTGCCAACATCGTCTGGGCGCACCACCTCAACATCATCTCGTACACCGACAACACCCAGCTGATCCTCTCCCTCACCAAGGACCCGGTCACCTCCGAATTCAACCTCCACGAGTGAATGAAGGCCGTTGCAGAGTGGATGAAGACCAGCTGCCTGAAACTGAACTCTGACAAGACGGAGGTCCTCATCCTCGGCTCCACCCCCTCCACATGGGATGACTCCTGGTGCCCAGCCTCGCTGGGAACTGCCCCTGCACCCACCAACCTGGGGTTCATCCTGGACTCAACGCTCTCTATGACCCAGCAAGTCAACGCTGTCTCCTCTTCCTGCTTCAACACCCTCTGCATGCTCCGCAAGATCTACAGATGGATCCCCACCGAAACCAGAAGGATGGTCACCCAAGCCCTCGTCAGCAGCAGGCTGGACTACGGCAACGCACTCTACCACGGACATACTCCAGAAAAGACTTCAACATATACAAAACGCCTCCGCATGCCTCATCCTCAGAATCCCTCGCCACAGCCACATCACTGCCCACCTGAGAAACCGGCATTGGCTTCCAGTCAACAAGAGGATCACCTTCAAGCTCCTCACCCAAGCTCGCAAAGCACTCCACAACACCGGACCGGCATACCTCAATGAACAACTCACCTTCTACACCTCAAACCGTGGGCTTCGCTCCGCTGACCTCAACCTCGCCACCGTCCCACGCAGAACATTCTCCAACATGACTGCCAAGACATGGAACACCCTCCCCACCCACATGCGACAGACCCAGGACCTGCTGACTTTCAGGAGACTTCTCAAGACCTGGCTGTTCAATCAGTAGCTGCTTCCTCTTCCCCCTCCCTTTAGCGCTTTGAGACATTCACGGGTGAGTAGCATGCTCTACAAATGATTGATTGATTGATTGATTGACCTCTACGAAGCAGCCAAAGAAGGGTATTTGGACCACACGTTGCCAGAATGCCTTTGACACCCCGAAAGCAGCCATATGCTCCACATCTGTCTGAAAAGCAACAACTTACCGGAAACAGTCCATTGTTCAAACAGACACTTTTGAACATGGGATTGGAGCAGTGTTGTCACAAACCAACGATGAGGGTCAGGATCAGGCAGCAGCCTAATTAAGCAGGTGTCTCCTCCCTAGAGAGCAGTATTGGAGTGCCATTGAGAGGGGAGCCTTTACTATGGTGTGGTCTCTGAAGAAGCTAAGACCCTAATTGTTTGGGACTCACTTCCAGGTTCAAACCGACCACAGGCCTCTTAGGTGTTTAATGCAGTTGAGAGGGGAAAACCCCAAACTGTTGAGGTGGTCAATTTCCCTACCGGGGATGGACTATGTAGTGGAACACAGACCTGCAACTGACCATGCCAATGCCGATGGCCTTTCCAGGCTCTTTCACTTAGACAATGAGAACTAACAAGAGGGAGGTTAGTGCCAGGGCTGGGCAGAGTTTGCAGAGTTTCACTTGGTGGAATTCCGATGAGTTACTGAGAAATCCTGCGGAATTTCGCAGAGTTCTGCGAGCGGGCAGAGCATTTGCTCGGCCACCCCTAGTTATAATTCACCTACGGCTAGGCGGATTCTAATGATTACTTATTGACTGAAAGACAACCATACAGATTGTTTCCAAAGTCACCTTGGAGATAAAGACCCCTTTTTGTGTGTTCCTTCCAGCATTTGGCTTTAAAGCGCACTTCTGTGAATTGAGGGTAAATCCTTAAATGCGGACAGGGTGTGGCGGAATGTGTCACCTTGGTGTTTCTGTGCACACCTACCAACCCGCCTTGGATAAAATCAATTTTCGGTCTCCTCAGCTGAGATGCTGTTTCTTTAGCAAGTACTGCGGGCTCCAAATGGCACTGCAGCAAAGCTGGCTGAAGCATTCCTCGCCATCACTCTGAAACTGCAGGAAAACTGCAAAACCTTCAGCAGAATAAAGCTCAGCAAGGTAGATGGACTACCCCGCCACCGATAGACGCACAAATGTGCATAGGCATGCATCGTGCAACAAACAATAACAATTGTTATTTCAGTGTTATTTGCAGAAATAATTATTTTTACCAACTGGAACAACGCATCACCAATAACATATGCAAAAGTACAGAACATATCATTACATTTATTTAAAGATTCTAGGTACCAGGACTCACTGATAAGTCCTTACCTGAACCATTCATAAAACATGTTCTTTTACATTGTTGACTGGACCCTGTGTCAGCAATGTCAGGTCATTTCATGCAGTGTTAAACCTTGCCATTCAAGTTTACTGCAACTGGAAGGCGTTCCATAGGTTAACATTGACTGGCTACCGGGCTGTCACGTTCAATGCACTCTGAACATTAAACGCTGCCATGGGCCTTTAAGAATGAACACCGGTAAACATGGGCAGTCTAACTCTGATGAAACAAAAGCTCCCCCTGTCATCACGGATCATAAATAGGCAGGAGTATTGATTATATAAATGGCAAATAATCCTATGTGATCACAGAAGACTACATGTCCCATGATGCTGGGCTGACATTGCCTCCGCGCTTCCATATCCTCAGCAGGAAGTGGAGGAGGCAGGACTATGAATCATGCTTCTGGCCTGCGGCACGCTGCAGATTGTTTCTTCAGCATGGATTTTAACGGTGGGTACCCCTAAATCTTCTGTGGTGGGGTAAGGGTGCCATTGCATCTTTTTTGGTTCTACTTTTGTCTTGCTCGGAACTAAGTGAGGGGAATCCTTGGTAACAGAGTTCCATGGCTCTCCTTCAATTTCTTTCTATTTTTTATTTTCTCAGAAAGCCTAAGAAAGACAGTAGGGTATCAGCAGAAAATTCATATTAACGATTGATTAATGTGTTGTCTGTCCTTTCAGTTGACCTTTGGATTCATTGGAGTTAAATTGATAGAAACTGAAGTTGTATTTCATTTCTTTCATTTATCGAAACAATTCTTTGGGGCTCACACTGAGTAAACAAGCAGTGTTTTGATTTGATTTGATTGATTTATATGTTTATAAAATGAGCGATTGCCCGGAGGCGCCTTGGCGCTGAAGTTCAGCGGCAGATTACTGATAAGGTGGTGTGTGTGAGTTCAGGACAGTAATGAATTCGAAATAAAGTGCTATTTCTGATGCTGTGTTTTATTTGGAACAGTAGGAACACGTTTTAAGAAAGAAATATACTTTTCCTGGGGTTTACAGATAAAGCCATGAGGAATAAAATAGCTTTTTACAACTTTGGAAATGCAATCACTATGAAGTATGATTATGACATCTTGTAAGAGGAATAGCAAGAGCCTTCAGTTACAGGACAATTAATTTGCTTTGTTTGTTTTGTTATTACCATTTAACAGAGAATGCCAATAGTGTGAGGTTTATGTTCTCCTCCCCTGTGAAGCCAGGCAAGATCTTTCTTATGGTGGGAAGCACTCAATGTGAATTGTTTACAGAATATTTGACTAAAGAACAAAAAGAGGAACACATTTATATAATCCTAATTCTTGATCGTGTGTTGTTTTTTTCGTTTTCATATACCTAATTTGTAACAAACTTCCATGATCTAGATATATCTATCTACCTACATACATATATGTTCTACAGACATCACTGATGATATTTATATTATTTTACAGGAATTTGTACACGGAGAAATGATGACTATAATTCTAAAATAAACTATCATTAATGGTGTTAGTTGATTCTAGGTCTCCTTCCCTGCTATTCCCATCCTTTTCTTCTGCTGCTTAATCATTTCAACATTCTTTGCTTTAACCCGTTTCATGCGTTTCCGTTCATCTGCAAAATGGGCGGGCCGCGTCGATCATTGGCCGACGGCAGCACTGGGCAGGTAGTGCTGCCGTCGGCCAATGGCCAACGGCAGCTTGGAAGGGGTTAACAGCAAACAGAATTGAGGTGATTGGGTTGTAGACCCTTTATGTGCAGTGAACCAATCCTGAGGTATGAGCAGGCTGACACAGGGGACTTCGAGATATCCAGCTCCATTATGGTACCACCAAATCCTGTTCTGTTTGGCATCAGACATCATGTTTTTTCACCCCTGACACGATCCTTGTGTCTAGGGTGAGATTGCATGTACATGTGTGGCATCTTTAGAGGTTGCCCCTAATTTTCCACAGTCTCCCTGTGCTTTGGCAGGCTGTCCAAGCCGGTTGCTGCCAGGACAGAATTCGCCCTCCTGCTGGGAAAGGCTATCACTCCCAGAGGACGGAGACAAACGGCTGGGCAGGAAGGAGGTCACACCTCCGCACCCACAGGATTGCTAATGAATGACCCATCAGGGTGGTGAGACTCAAAAGCCACACCATCTCTGATATATAAGTGACTTGTCTCCCAATAGAGACAAAGGTCTTTCTGCCACAGGCACTCATGTTTGTGAGCATGCAAGAAACTAGGTATTCAGGAGGCGTACAACCCCCAAGGGCTAGCCATACCTCTAGGGTGGGACAGCTGATCTGTACAGCAGAGGATTGCTTGTGCCATGTTGAAAAGTCCCAAGAATAGTGGGTTCTGGGTGGTACGGTCACATAAACCCCCCAGATGTGGTCACCTCCGGGGTGAATTATCCGCAGGATCAGTAGCCCATTGGCTACCAGCCCTCACACCCCTAAAAATTCCCTAAATCCAGGATTTAACGGGGACCCCTGACACCAGAACTCCAGCCCACCTCTGAAGAATAAAGGACAAAAAAGATACCAGTGTCTGCACTCCACTAAGACAAGGCACTAAGTTCTTCACCTGTGGCCGTACCCTGCACCCGCTGGACTATGACTTGCCCCATACCAGAGACCGGCTCCAACAGGACGGTAAACCCCTCTGCAACCGAAAGGCTTCACCTGGACTCCCCAGGACTAGAGGTACGAGTTTCCTGCAGTTAATAAGCACAAACCACAAATCTGAAGATCAATATTGACTGTCCACCGGGGCCCGTCAAGGACCAGTCCAAAAGCAACCAGCCATGTGCCTTCTGATAAGTGTAGTCCTGAACGCCAGTGAGTCTCAGCTCACTACAGCATTCCTACGACCTCCAGAAGATTTTCTCAACGCGCTGCATTGCCGTGGCCAAGGATAGTTGGCACTCTCACGCAGCGCGTATTCCAAATAAGATATACTAGCATGCCCACCAAAATTGGAAACAAGAATGCAAGCCAAACGGGGGACATTATCGCTCACCCACAGTGATGATCTATGCACGGTACAGCACGCACCTTTGATAATGTACAAACCCAAGCATACTCACCAAGTCGCAAACGAGCATGACAAATGCTGAATACTTTATATATGTATGAGTGGCTATGCACGCATGAGTGACACCGACTGTTTCTGTAACCACATGGGCAATAAGAGAATGATGACAACAAACAAATGAACAACAGTTTTTATATATTATGTGTTGTATCGTCTTGTCCACATTTCTCTTCACAGGCACTTTTACAACAGTGGACATGGAGACACGGTCAGTCCACTTAGCATGAATTGTACACCTTGGCGTATGTGCAAATATGCGTTACCACGTGGTTATAATTTTTACCACTCACTTTTTTCACTTTTATAGAGAGGTCCTGAAGAAAGCTCCTTTAATATTTTTTGAGAGCTGAAGCATGTTGACCAGGGGATAAATCAGGCGCACTTAGTATTTCTGACACATTATTCATCTCATTCGTTTTTAGGTCGAGCCTAGAGCAGCACATGCACTGCTATAGGTAATCGACCTCTTGCAATCACTTCAGCTTTCTTCAGCTTTTGAAGAAGCTCGTGCATGTGGTGCTGCACATGCTATTGGCCTTTGCATCTGGCTTTAGTATGCAATAGGCCAAAGGCGTGTGGATGTCCCAGCTTCTTGGGAAATGTTTCCTCCCAGAGCATTTTGCTCTCAGGAGCCAGCAGCGGCCATCTGGTTTTAATTAGCGTGCCTGCGCTTCTCTGTTTATGCAGTGGCGTGGGAAGGCTCTCCTCACGCTTAGCAAAACGAGTATTAACATACCTGTAAACCTTGTTTCTTCCTATTAAAGCCCTGTCTACAGCGGAGCATCTCGCACACCCTCTGCAGACGTGTGCCAGTGTTGGGTGATTTGTGGTATCTGACTTGGAACATCAGCGAATTGGTTGAACACCAGTGGTGGTTCAGTCTGCTTTACATGAAAATGCTCATTATGGGGCTGTTTGCGTAAAATTAAACGTTTTATAAACACTTCAGGAAAAGTAAGGAGTGCCGATGAGAGAAGGGACCTGAACCACACAGACAGGTCTCTTGCGGAAACTAATAGGAAACGGTTTGTATATACTCTATAAAATAGCATTATTAAAGTGGACAGGAGGGGATATACTGAATGTCGATGCAGATCTGTGCAGAGGGTACAACGAGACCCTTTCTTAATTACTAACCTGCCGTTCTCACCCAGCTGCACAACCCAGCCCCCTGCGGAAGCTTCCCTCCGTGCCAAGGTACTGCAGTCCAAACACTACACCAATTCCACGGAAGACTTCACAGCGCCATATTCCCCCTCTTTTCGCAGTAGTGCAACCGACGGGGCACAGCGGTGATGACGTCTGACAAACAGAAAAGGGACTAAGAACACAATTGGTGAAGTTTCATTGCGCATTCCAGAGCATTCTTTCCTAATTTGTATTTCCTTACTAACATTTCATAGCGCAGTGCAACAATTAAAATGTACACACGTGGGGACAATTCTTAATTCAGGGAAGGATCAGGTAAGGGCCACGGAGTCAAAAAGGGTAATTAAAGTAAACGTTGTGTCCTTTGCTCATTAGTGGCTTATGAGATCGGGCATAGTGAATCATAAAGAGATAGAGGCGACAATAAACAACATTGATCAGATTTTTCGTTTTTCTATAGAGAGGTCTGCATTTAAATGGCAGAGCGATTCATAAAATATGGGCGGGATACAGGGAGTCTAATCAGTAAAAATTGTAACACATATAACGGGTAATGATGATGTGGTGGGCCAGGTGAGAAATCCTGACCTAATCAGTAAGTGCAAGCAAACACATTACAAATCATTTAGCAGTAAAACAAACTGAATAAGCTCAGTGACAAATTCCATGCACAAACCATTTGACGAGTCGGCGATAACATAGCCACAAGCGAGAGCATACACAACCGTTCAAAGTGGTTTCTCAAGGAACACTTTCTTTCGAAGTGATTTATAATTTAGAAAAGCAATGTCCTTCCTGATGGGAGGAATCGGAGCATTCCAAATACTGGATGTATTAACTCCTTTGGATCTGTAAACCTCTTCTTTAACCGCATGCGCGCTAGCGGTTTTCCCGCTGCGCGCTGCGATTTTAAAAAACCCGCTTTACATGACGAGCTCAGCTCGTCATCCGCGTAGCGCAGGTTACGCTCATGACGAGCTCATGGTTAAAAGAGGAGGGAAGAACCATCTTTTGCTTTTGCTGTGCAGTGTATATGAGTCTCCAGATTAGGATCATGTATTGGGATAGATATTTTGAAGTGTGGAGTTTGTGGTCTTTGTAAGTGAGGCATGAGGTTCTAATGGCACAACACGTCTCAATCAGGAGTGATATGACGACATTTTTGGTGCCAGTAAGAGAACTGAAACAAACAAGCATTGACATAGCCAATAGGTCTCGCCTGTGGGACCTTATAGGTGTTTAGCCATGCAACAGTTAATGTTGTTGCACCAAGGATATTGTGCTGGATAACTAAACAGTTATAGAGTCCCAAAGGCGAGACCTATTGGCTATGCCAATGCTTGTTTTAATATACCCTGGGCCACTGGGAATACAAGTACCAGTTAGTGAGTTTCCCAGAGGTTTTTTTATTCTCACATCACCTCCAGCACCACCTCCTGAAAACAAAAAAAAACAGCTCCACTGTAATCAGGTGTTGCAGCACAGCTGGGTAGCATTTGGCTACCCAACTGGAAACCCTATGATGAAGCATGACACCAACTAGGTTGGTGTGTGAGGGTTATTTTAAAAAACCTTGGGGTGCCAAACACCATGGTGTTGACCAAACCACTATCTACTGACTACTTTCCTCAATGCTCCTAGAAGAGGGAATCATCTGCTTAATCAACCTCCTGCTTCTGTGGTGCAGTTGTCGAGTACTTGCATCGCAAACCTGTCTGCATTGGCACACCTGGGAAAGCCACCCCTGCAGTTCTATTCAGCACAGCAAATAGCCAAGTAGACCGCTGCACCCGAGGCGCCCGAGCTGGGTAACACTGTTCTGCCTTGTGATTCCTGGTCCCAGGGCCCCTCCAACCTTAACCCTTATGGAGCTCCCCTGACCTCAACCTGCAAGGGACCGAGTGTCACAAGTACTGTTTTTGACTGCTCCTGTGGCTTCTGTTCCGCACCAATGATGGCTAAGTCATCTCTGCACCCGGACTCCCATGGCAAGCTAAAATGTTTCTGACTGTCGAGGCTTGGTCTGTGGACACGCAAGCCCTTACCGCCAAATGGGGTCCTTTGAACTCACCCTGCAAGTGACCGAGTGTCATCAGAGATTTTCCCCGTTGACTGCAATAGTAAAGTTTGACAGCTCTGCAAATTAATGATTTACTGAACACTTTAAAATCAATAACTCCTGTTATCTGCCTTTTATTGATTTTTTTTAGGTGTCTAAATTATTTTAAAATAGCCTATATTTTTATAAATTGATGTTGGATTTCTTTGGATTCGAGTCATATCAATTACTTATGGTCCATGTTGATCCTCCGAAATGCTTAATACATGTCCACTCTATCAAGATTGAGCTAAGGAGGGGGAACACATTTTTTCCTTGCTGCTGCCAAAAGCCACAAATCTTTTCATGACCCTCGGTGCTTGTCGCGGACCCGTGAGGAGCAATGAGCTCCGTTACGATGCTAGCGAGGGTGGTATCTATGAACCGTAAATGACGAGATTAATAGGTGTACGCATTTTCGATACGCTACTTAGAAGGGTTCGTCTTATTTACAGGTTTCTTCGTTTTTACCCTCGGGTTCCATTTTAGATACGGCATCCATTTTGTTTCTTGCCCTCACGTAGTCAGCGAACAGGCAAATGTCCGCCTCATGACCCTGTGATTCCCAAGACTGGGGGATGACACGGCAGAGACAGATGGCTCCGCAGCTGGGTAATCTTCCCACGTTGGCCTATTGTTTCAGCCTTGCATGCGCTCGGCTCGAATCCTTTGATCCTGGGATTGCGCTTCCGATATTACCTCCACACTCCTTCTCCTTCTGTTGTCTGACTTCCTTGCACCTGTTCCTGTCTTTTGCTCTCGTCCTTTTACAACTAGAGTGGAATGTGCATAACAGCAGGATAATGTGCTTTTACAGTTGGGAACCGACACATGTTACTGTGATTATGTTCCGGGTTTCCGACACCATGAATGAAGCCCTTTTAAGTTTATTGTGGGAACTGAGTGGTAACCTTTTGTTCGTTACGTTATTGAATGCTGAAAACGTGTATAAAAGGAGCGATCCACATTTACAATTTGAAGCAGGCTCTTGGAACCTACACTCTGTTGTACTTCCTATGACTTTTGCATCCCTGCAGTAATAAACGCTGATCTTTGACGCCGAAGGAAGTGTCCCGTGTCTCTGTCACTTGTGCGCCGAACAGGTATCCTACGAAGGTTTCAGGTGTTGTTCCCTGGCACCGCTGGATCTTAAAGATTCCAGTCCTTCACCTGCCCGCCTGTCTCCCGCTGCCCTGCCGCTCTTTTTCCACCTGGAGCGGGGCCGCCGAGTGGAGACCGGCGAGGGGCGAACTACGAATCCCAGACGCTCTAGCGGTGAGCCGCCTCACCTGTGAGCGCTAGGAGGCGCTTAAGAGTCACCAGCCCCACTGTGAGGGGGAACACCTTTTTTCCTTGCTGCTGCCAAAAGCCACAAATCTTTTCCTGACCCTCGGTGCTTGTCACGGACCCGCCCGCCTGTCTCCCGCTGCCCTGCCGCTCTCTTTCCACCTGGAGCGGGGCCGCCGAGTGGAGACCGGCGAGGGGCGAACTACGAATCCCAGACGCCCTAGCGGTGAGCCGCCTCACCTGTGAGCGCCAGGAGGCGCTTAAAAGAGTCACCAGCCCCACTGTGAGGGGGAACACCTTTTTTCCTTGCTGCTGCCAAAAGCCACGAATCTTTTCCTGACCCTCGGTGCTTGTCGCGGACCCGCCCGCCTGTCTCCCGCTGCCCTGCCGCTCTTTTTCCACCTGGAGCGGGGCCGCCGAGTGGAGACCGGCGAGGGGCGATCTACGAATCCCAGACGCCCTAGCAGTGAGCTGCCTCACCTGTGAGCGCCAGGAGGCGCTTAAGAGTCACCAGCCCCACTGTGAGGGGGAACACCTTTTTTCCTCGCTGCTGCCAAAAGCCACAAATCTTTTCATGACCCTTGGTGCTTGTCGCGGACCCGCCCGCCTGTCTCCCGCTGCCCTGCCGCTCTCTTTCCACCTGGAGCGGGGCCGCCGAGTGGAGACCGGCGAGGGGCGAACTACGAATCCCAGACGCCCTAGCGGTGAGCCGCCTCACCTGTGAGCGCCAGGAGGCGCTTAAAAGAGTCACCAGCCCCACTGTGAGGGGGGAACACCTTTTTTCCTTGCTGCTGCCAAAAGCCACAAATCTCTTCCTGACCCTCGGTGCTTATCGCGGACCCGCCCGCCTGTCTCCCGCTGCCCGGCCGCTCTCTTTCCACCTGGAGCGGGGCCGCCAAGTGGAGCCCGGCGAGGGGCGAACTACGAATCCCAGACGCCCTAGCGGTGAGCCGCCTCACCTGTGAGCGCCAGGGGGCGCTTAAAAGAGTCACCAGCCCCACTGTGAGGGGGAACACCTTTTTCCCTTGCTGCTTCCAAAAGCCACGAATCTTTTCCTGACCCTCGGTGCTTGTCGCGGACCCGCCCGCCTGTCTCCCGCTGCCCTGCCGCTCTCTTTCCACCTGGAGCGGGGCCGCCGAGTGGAGACCGACGCGGGGCGAACTACGAATCCCAGACGCCCTAGCGGTGAGCCGCCTCACCTGTGAGTGCCAGGAGGCGCTTAAAAGAGTCACCAGCACCGTCTCGCGGGATGCGAGTGGGACGCCGGGCGAAGACCGGGCCAAGGGCGGGCCCGTTTAAGCCCGTTCAAGACCGGGTAAGACTGGACTGGGCCACTCCATTAACATTTCTCCCCCGAGACTTTGCACCTTATTGTACCTATTTATTTACTTTATTTATTGTATGAACCTAATTTATGGTTGGTAACAGGGCTTTTTCTTAACCATTAGGTATATGTATTTTATTTATCTCCTTATATTATCGTCATTTGTCTTATAACTGTTGATATCTATTCTAAACCATGAGTACAAGGGGAAGCAGGAGCAAGACGGCCCAGGGGCTAGGCCAGATTACTGGACCGATCGACCAATTTATCACGAGGGCAAATGAGGTGATTGATCAGGGCATCATTCTCTTAGAAAGAAGAGTATCACAAGATTTGGCCACAGCGCGAAGGTCCTCAATGGGCCTATTGGCACTAGCTAAAACTCCAATACAGTCAGGAGCAATTGGTCCACTTCTGCTGGAAGTTCCTGCAGATATTCATACTATCCTTAATAATGTAGACCTGTCTGCATCACAACTATCGATGGAGTCAGAGATAAGGGAAGACTTAGAGAAAACCCCCGTCCTGGTTATGAGTCCAACTCAAATTGTACCTCCAACTCAATCAGAACCCTCGAACAACCAGGAAAAGGGGAGGAGGAAGGGAGCTATCCCAAAACAAAAAAGTGTTAGGAATAAGAATGAGTATAAACAACAGTCCACTAAAGCTCTTACAAAGAACCAAAGACCTCGTAATCGCCCTCCTAAACGTAATGCCGTAATTCCTACAAATACATCTATAGTTAACCTTTCTCCAACACCGCTAAACCTAGATGTTTAAGACAGGGAGGGGGGTGTGAGTAATATAAGTGAATCAAATAAGCAGCTACTAGCCAGCATTGGGGAGCTGATTAAGACTCATTTACTTCCGATAGAGCGAACATTAATGAATATCGAAAAACAAATAGCCAAGCTGTCTACTCACTCAAATAATTTGACTAAACAAAATACACTAGGAGTTACTAATGTGAGCGGTAATAAAGGTAATACCGCACAGAAACCTCTAGGGCCAATATTACAATCAAAAAACTCCTCAACTATGCCCAACCCACAAGATAAACCGAAAGTGGTTCAGGTTTCCACACAGATAATCAATGACACACCCAGAGGACCCTCCCAAGTAGACAAACAAAAGGCAATGCCATCTAAGACACCAGTATTACAACTGGAGGGAGACAAAAAAAAGGGTGGGAGGTACAGGCGGCCTATTAATCTTCCCCCAGAGGCAAGCTCTTTCACTGTGATCCTCACAGGGGTCCCAGAACTCACTGAAAACATGAGAGAATCCACCTGGTCTTTAACAAATAAAGTGCAGCAATGGCTTAGCATCAATAGACCCCTCCCCCCCAACTGTAACAGCAGATTTTCAATGGTGCATAGGGTACCCTGGATTGGTGAAACAAAGAAAAATATACAGGGGGACTGTATCATTATAAATTTTGACGACCCTGGCACGGTCAAATACATTTGCTCATGGTCAACATTGGAGAAGAAGGGAGGTATTGACGCCAACCGTCTATCCTTCTTTGACCCTCCAATGTATGCCTATGACCAAGAACCCCCGTATAACTGGAATCAATGCCCTGAATGGAACTGGACCCAAGTAGACTCCCGAAACAGGAGAAGGGACTGGGAGACTTGGTCCTGGAACCCAAGAAGAGAGCAACCATACATGGAAGGATGGAGGGGAATACCAACTAGCAACCGATTTTCTTCTCTAGAAATGGTAGATTGACCACCACTAACCCTAAAATCCATCGAGATAGAAGTTGCATATCCCAGGACTCCTATAGCCCACAGGGAACCCCACACCCAAACAAATGAAAAGACCTATCACCTATCCAACCAAAATTTAGCGAAAAATAACAATGAGCTGTATATCGATCAAATATCCCCTAGATTGCACCTATCAACAATAAACGAAACACCTGGGGGCTGAACAATCAACCTAGCAATAAGGGAGACGATGAATCCTCATTGAAAGGTACTCGAGACAAGTCACTAGCTCAGAGAGACAGAGCAGAAAAAAATGGGAGTTTAACCAAGCTCAAAGTGGGGCTAAATGAAAAGTGGCTAAATCAAAATAATTTCAGGGAAAATCTATCTATCGTAACATGGAACCTCCCGGGACTCTCCAAAAAAGCCGTAGACCCAACCTTTTTGAACTTTGTTAAAAAACTTTGACTTAATATCTCTTCAGGAATGTTGGGACCTGGAGCCTACTAATTTAGATGGCTTCAGCACTAACTTTACTCCGGCTATTCAGACCAGTAAGAGTAGGAGTTCAGGCGGTCTCTGCCTGTATGCCTCAAACAGGGCAAACATAACACTAGAGAGTATAGACTCACCTCAAGATAAATACAAGAATAAAAAAATCGGACACTCAATGCAGGTATTTTTAGTGAAGGGGAAAGGGGCCCCCAGCTTCCTCCTGATTAACCTATATAATAACATAGCGAGGGATGACCAAGTAGAATTTATAGACGAACTATCAAACGCCCTGAAGAGGGGAATTGGAAGGGATAAAGCGGAAAGATGTGCCATAGTGATGGGCGATTTCAACTGTCACTTATGCCCTCACAGTGGATCGAGCGTCTGTGATATAAGAAGCCTTAATGGCAAATTCACTACCCATTTCGAACATACGCATTTCGGAAATTTAATGAATAAATTAATGCATGAATGGGACTTAGGCTTTTTCAATGAGTTAACTGAGCCAATGACCGACTTCCAACCTACTTTCCATGGAAGGGGGTTACACACCACAATAGACTTCATGTTGATGTCAAATAGCCATTACTGGAGTGCTATGGAATTTAAAAAGGAGGACTTAGTCATGAGTGATCATTACCCGATCAGTGCGAAATTCGATGTCGGCCTTAGTTCCAGCCAGACACCGGATGTAACGGAAAGCCTACATTGTCACTCAATCTCCCTGGCACGTACTAATGGCTATTCTATAAAATGGTCCAAGGTAAACACAAATACCTTTCTGAAAGATCTGATCATGGAAGACTCTGTTCAATTTGTGACTTGCCTTGAATACCCCTTTAACCCATGTGCAGTAAAATCTGCTTTTGGAAAAATAGCAGCCACAATCAAGAAAAACCTTACCAGGAAACAAAAAGAAGATGCCAGGGTTAAGTGTATAGGCTAGTTTAATTCTGAATGCTCAAAAGCCCATAATATCCTTAAAGATACATTAAAAAGATTGCCAAAAAACCAAGCAGAAATCAGAACAGCCCGACTGGTATATAAACAGTCAATCAAGAAAAGAAAAAGGGAACTTAAAGATGCTGCCTGGGAGGCGCTATTAAAAGCTAGTACTTTGAAGGATAATACGGCTTTCTGGAGGGAAGTGAACGCTCCTTTTTTTAAGGAGAGGTCGACAGACCTCCTAGAAATTGCTATTACAGAGGATGTCTGGATCAACCACTTCACAGAGTTATACAAAATAGATGAGTCGGTTGAACCTCAAAATCTCGATCCCAGGAGATTACAAGAGAATGATCTACAAAGACCCCCGACAGATACATTTCCGCTACACACATATTTTACACTCCCAGAAATAGAACAGGCCATCTTGGAAAGTGCAAATTCTAAAGCTCCCGGGCCTGAGGGAATCCCAATCGACATATTTAAAGATAATATGTCTTTATGGGCCCCCCTTCTTACAAGCGTGCTAAATTCTTATACTCTAGAAGGTTTCCCCACAACATGGCAGGAAGCCATAATAATTCCAATCTTAAAAAAGGGAGATAGAATGGACCCAAAATGTTACAGGCCAATCTCCCTGCTTGACTCCATGATGAAGATAGCTGGAAGAGTATTGTTGAATCAACTACAAGCCTGGGCCACAGAAAATGGAGTCCTCTCAAAATTCCAATATGGATTTGCTTCTGGCCTCGGCACAGTAGAGCAATGTCTCAATCTAGCCTTGATTACAAATAAATACGCTGTGGTAAAGAAGAGCAACCTATACATGACTTTTGTTGACCTAAGCTCAGCATTCGATTGCCTCAACCACAGCGTACTTTGGAGCACCCTCATAGAGCTAGGAATTGACGAAAATATACTTGCATTTATAAAGGAATTATACCGAGGGGCGGGGGCAATGGTTCGTTATGGAAAAAATGGAAAATGCACCAAAAATTTCCCTATAAACAAAGGCGTCTGACAGGGATGCATCCTTGCCCCGTTCCTTTTTAATTTATATATAAATAGTGTGGCAGACTACTTGGCAAAGCTGGAAGTAGATTACCCCAAAATCAATGGCACTGCAGTTCCAATATTACTTTATGCAGACGATAATGTCATAATGTCCAGAACACAACTCGGTCTGCAGAAAGCACTGACTGGTTTTTCCTCATTCATGGGCCTGAGAGGACTCAGGATAAATGTGGGCAAAACCTTTACTATGTGCTGTACTTTAAAAAACAAAGTAGACTGTAATACTTTTTAAAATCTTACAAAGATAAGCTTAACAAAATCTTTTACCTATTTGGGTATTGTTTTTAATAACAGGGGATCATGGAACACAGCTATCAATACACGCAACCTGGCCTTTTGCCGAGAAATAGGGGCTCTAAAGAAGTTTGTCAAATTGGGCGGCAAGCCGGTCCAGAGCTTGCTCAATATTTTCGCAGCAAAATGTGTTTCCACTGCGACCTATGGTGCAGGAATCTGGGGCATGGCGGATTGCCGCGAGATCCAAATCAGTGAGAATGCCTTTTTGAGATACTTGTTAGCAGCACCTAGATCTACCTCTACCACTATTTGCCACAACGAACTTGCTCGGGCCCATATCACTGACATAATCAAGATAAGTCCAATATTGCTGTGGCACAAGATATGGACCTCAAATGAAACAGATTTCAGCAAGGACGTGATTAGAGACTGTATGGGTCTAGCTGCCTCACGGAAAATACCGTGGCTTTCTTATGTCAGTAAATTTCTAAATTCCATAGGGCACTCAGATTTGTTCGAAAACCCTATGTCATGCTCCTTAATTACGAAAAAGGCCCTCAAAGAATGCTGCCTAGGCCTACTTGAAGACAGGCGCTCCTATCTAGAGGGAAACAAGCCAACCATTACCCATCATCATCTCTTGTTGAACGGAGCAGGTATTCCGCTTTATCTATCTCCTGCATACTCCGTCTATACGAGACTATTGTTAACAAGGATGAGGATTGACTGTTTTTTCAGAATGATAACATTTCCTACTGTAAACGATTGGTCTTCCAACTTGTTGAATTGCCCTTGTGATAACATCTCAAAGCAATCAAATATCCATTGCATATTATTTTGTAAATATTATGAATGGGGAAGAAAGAGGCATTTGACCCCGTTGTTAAAATTATGGGGCCTCAGGCAATGCAGACCAGCTCTGATCAAATTATATATGCTTCAAGATGAAATTACCGTGGCTGCAGTAGCAAAGTTTCTGAAATACGCAGTAAAATGTAAAGCGTCAATGATCTGAAAATATTTTATAAGTTTTTATATAATACTTTTTGGAAATAGGATTTTTTAACTACACAAATTTCCATTTTATGCATAATGTATTACATGAATGAAAATATTTTAAAAAGAAAAATGTTGTATTTAAATGTGCTTTTATGGTTTTTTATCTTCAAAAATCGAATAAAGCTATCTTTGAATTGAAATTGAATTGAGCTAAGGATTACAAGTTCGAATCCAAGGTCCTCTTGTGGGTATTGTGTCAATATTACATGGTACGTCTTCCCAGTAATGCCATAAAATATTTCCACCTTGCTACAAATAGTATTGCACAAAGACTGATTACTGTTAGTCTTTTTAGAGTCCTCAATATTTGCAAGTTTTTTTACTGTAGTAAATAATTCCTTGGTCAAGTTGTTTTCCATTTTTATTTTGTGCATAAAATAGGCTGATTTTTCGTTTAAATAAAGGCTTTGTATTCACCAATTTTCAATTTGTAACGTTCTTTTTCCATTGCATCATAATTGAGCTTCCTCTTACGCTCTTGTTACCGACAAGCCTGTTTGCATTCTCTTAGTTTGTCTGAGTACCAAGACTGCGACAGATTAGCTCTCCTGTTTATAGTGACTTTTTCTGGAGCTAGCTGACTGATAGTCAGATCCAGCCAAAAATGGTAGTGGGTGGTGGCCTGATCAAGATTTATGGAGGAAATAGGCACATAGGCCATAGAGTCTCTGCTAAACAGGTGGTGTCTACTTTATGCCATGGTTGAGTCTTTTTTTGATTTAGGTAGGACTGAGGACTTCAAGAAGATGGCTGCAATTTTTTTTTAAACAGCATCGCATAATGGTCTGACCAAGTAAATTGCATTGAGTCTGTAAAGGACAACAAACTATTATCGGCGAAAATCCTGTTCAGTTTATAGCCGGCTGAGTGAGTGCGTGTATGAACCCAACTGCTCCAACCGAGGCCACTCATGGTTAATCAAGAGTTCAGATTCCCCATCATGAAAATTAAAATCCCAGAGAATTGTATAATCTGCATGATCAACCTTGACTTCCAGCCATTGGCTGATAGCTTGCACAAATGGAGCCCTATGGCCCGGCAGATGGTAGCCCATTAAATTAAGTGTTCTTATTAAGGGCAAGTTTAAAAGATAGATCCTCACACTCAAACATAGGGTGGACAGGAGAAAAGGTGCCTGAGAGATGATTGCGATAGATAATAGAAAGCCCTTCTTATCTGCTCGAACATGCCTAAAGATCGAGAAGCCATTTGGAATTTCAGAGACTGCTCCCAAAGGGGGCTCGAAAGCTGGAGCCATAACTAGCTCCCTGCCCCCAGACACAAACTAGTGGGGACTGGTTTTTTGGCACGCAAAGCAACCAGGAACAAAGGAAACGTCCCCCCCCCACCCCACGGCGGCCACCGAAGAGGTGCCGGCCCCCCGGAAAATGGATGCCTGAGGCGGGAGAAGAACCCTCCCAATGGACATACGCCATACCGGGTCTGGCGAAGGGTGGGGGGGGGCATATAAGCACTGCTCCCCCAGACAAGCTCCTATCTTATCGGAGTGGGGTAGCAGCACCGGCGCCAGAGACAACATTTTTGTTCATCGATATCCGAGGGTTTCATTTCTTGAAGGCAAAGCCCTTCATGACCGAGGAACCGGCCGCTGCTCCCTAAAAAGAACAAGGGGTTGCCAGGGACGTCTGGGTGCCCACCCCGTTCCACCTGCAAGAGAGAGCATCGGTGAGGGAGTGGCGCCAACGGATTTCGATGCCGCCACGGCCCAGCAGGATCGGACGAAGTACCCCACCTCGCCATACAGCCACCAAGGAAGAAGGGACTCTCGTGAAACTGACCGAGCAAGAGAAGGATGTGAAGGTACCCCCTCCTCCTCGCAGGACAGAGGAAGGACCGGCCACCGCAACGAGCAGCAGGACGACATCATGAGCGGTGACGAGATCCAGGCAGCACCTCGCGGGAACCGGGGTCCAGGAGGTCAGGGATCGACGACCAGCTGTTGGACAGGGTGATCGAGGCAGAGCAGGGTGCCAGAACGGCTACCCGAATGCACATCAAGCCAGAACGGCGGTGCTCACGAGAACTCGATCCGGGGCAGCTGGCAGGCTTGGGCGCAAGCAGCTGGGGCAATTAAGGGTCAGCAGCCAGGCCTGACCAGGCGGTGGTCGGTGCGGGCAGTGGTGCCCCCGAGATGACAAAGGATGGGGCAGGCAGCAGTGCCCCCGCAGCCATCAGAGGTAAGAAACAGGGCTGCACGAATATTGATTACTGCCCCTTCAATGGTGTAACACAGGCCCCTGCAGACCCCGCGGTGCGGGCGGGGGCCTCACCCTCCAGTGGGCCCCATCAGCACCGCACTTCTGCTGGGGAGCTCTAGATTGAGTCCGGAGGGGGCCCCTTCACGTACCCTACAGGGGTGACCCCAGGGCTCGAGTCGGGGTACCACGCGGGTGGACGGCATCCCCCCACTTATTTTATCGGGGGGACGCCATCCCCCCTGCCAAACAGCTGGACTTCACTCTTTGGCCCCTCTGGGACGAGGAGCTCGGCACCTTTCGTGACGTTACTTCCTGTCGTGACGTCACTTCTGGTGACCGCGTCCACCCGCTTCTTTTTTCAGGACTTGTGCCCTGGGGGCCCCCTCAAGGTTCGTTACGCCACTGTGCCCCTTCAAGGTACCAGGAAAGAGACATGGCCAGCTTAATATAAATGTGTGAGGTCCCTAGGGCATAGAACAAAGAAAGGATATAAAGCGCCCGATACATAACATCCTTGGTATACTGGATGTCGATTTTGCGGCATTTCTGGCGGCGCCCTCGCAGAAGGGCCGGGTGGCAATGGTGCTTTGTGCTGGGTTTTACATTGCGATGTGGCAGCAGTGCCACCTAGTGGCTTGAGTGCAAAGGGGAAATAGATGACAATAGTGGCCAGTGTACCAGGTTGCTCATGTCGTCTCACGCTGTGGCTGCTGACTCTGATGGGTAGGCCAGGTGTTGAGCCTCCGGTTAACCCTGCGTGGCTGTGATATCGACACTCCTGTCAACATGGGATCTCAGCAAAGAGATACCATTTAAAAATATAAATAAATAAAATAAAATAATAATTATGGTCGGAGGACTATGTTAAAGTATACCTCCCGGTGCTCTCATTCCTGGAAATGAAGACTAGAAACTCACGCTGTCATCGCCTCAAACGTGCCTTTGTTTACGAGAAACATGCCTTGCACCACACCCCACACTGCATCAGTGTAATATGCACAGATGTCCAACCCCTTGTTTTGCTGGATCGGCTGCGCTCAAGAATCAAGGGATGACTGATGCAGAGAAAAGCTAAAGTCTTTCAGAATTCAATTTTAAAACTGCTCGATTACAGGATTAGTGACATCATAACTGCTGGATTATAACCCGATTTCGGAATTGATGGACAGCTGCTCTAAGTTGTAAGTTCATGTACAACAACCATATTAGTTGCAAACAGTTTCCATCTCAGGATATCCTTGTACGGCTGGGGGCCCCTTTGCACGACACAAAGTGGTGATGGGAAGTGAAGGTTTGCTTTGAACATGAGCATGGAATCATTCATATCTTCCGCCCGGACGGTCATTACCCTGGGACACAGGGTGGGGCGTGGCCTAAGCAGGTTCAGAGTATGAGATGGTCCCCGTTATGCATTATGCCTGTGTGCGTGTACGTACACAGTAAAATGTCGGAATTTGTAAAGCGCACAGCTACCTCCTCCGGAGGTGTCCCGGCGCTGTCTGTATACCGCTTAGGAACCCTTCCTGGATTTCCTGTGAAATGTCCACTCCTGGGCACCCCCCAGGTGCAGCCAGGCATCCCAGCGCTTTTGGGGCCGTTGTGGAGATTAAGCAAGCTATTGCCCAGAGTTGCAGCGTGGGACCCATGATCAGAACAGGCACTGAGGCGAGAATATCCAGTCAGGGGAATTAATGAGCCGGAGACCCGCCGAGGCGGGAATCGAACCCTGGCCAGTGCTCTGCATCAAGGTCTGCCTGCTCTAACCATTGAGCCACACTTCTCCAATAAATCGTTGAAAGTGGCCCGGACTGTAAAAATGACCCAGGCCATTGTACAAAAGCTCATGCTATGCTCACTTTCGGAAAATTAAAGGCGACACGCAGAACAAGATGCTATCAGAATGACAGTCGGGGTTTGCATTGTGCGTGTTGAGGACGCCATTTAAGACAACTACCCCGGTACATGTGTTTCTTAGTACATGTCATTCATAATGCCCTTCATGGAAGAAATAATGTTGGGAAATCTGGAGCTTGGTTAATTATTACATTAACTGGCAAATCCTGGCAGGACCAGCGCAACTTTTCTTTAATCAGGATAGGAATGTTAGCCTTATAATATCCACCACCCAGGCAACTATTTAAATAGACCAAGCTGTGTTTCCATAAGAGATAAGTGGGATAGCTTGCAAGGTTGATGTCGGGGGTTTAGGTGAGACCACGTATACAAAAAAAGAAAGGGGGTATAAAGAAATTTGACTTGGCTGTCGCTGCTCTCCATTTTAAATCTATTTATGAGCGTTGAGAGCCCTATCTCTGCCTCTGGCAGTGGTGATTCGTCAAACAAGGCCCAGAGGAGTCTGACCCCCACAACTCTACATTCACATGTTATAGATTGTTAATATTATTGCTGCAAAGGGCTTGAACCAGGCAGAGCGCAAAGCATACTATTATAAGTTAAGTCAGTTAGGTCCTGTTTTGTCAGAAAGACCATGGTGGTACTCTCTGCCGGAATTCAAATATTCTAGTAAGGGGGTTCTATAAACCAGGAAGCCTCAGTGTCAGGCTAAAAGGAGCTAATGCTGTATAATTGCACCCGGGCAGGCGAGTGCTGGTTACAATCCGCGAATTGGCAGGCCCGCGCTATATAAAATTGCATCTGGAATTGGGCAACCGGATTAAGGGCTCACGCTCTCCAATACCTCCTGTCCCATGAGGAGCGCTACGGGTTGGGGAACCTGTCTACCGCCAATGCACGCACATGGGGGATTTGAAATGGCGACCCACACATTGCACGCGGCACCACAGTAACTACATGCCGAATGATCTAATATTTGCCTGGATGGTTACGCACCGATGGGCCCCCTCAGGAACAAAAGTACACCCTTGTTAAATGCCCCCATGCTAGGACTTCTCAAGGGGAGGAACCAATCCCAGTGTTGCCCACGAGGTGCCCCCGCGTACGGCTAGAGCAGTCCAACTCAATGCAGGGGTACTGGGTTCGGTCAAATGAGGCTAAGGTAAAGCGGTCTGAGGTCTGCGGGTTAAGTACGTGATGTATAAAAGTGCGGGAAAGAAAGGCAGGACGGAGGGGAACCCCCTCGCTTGTCCCAACATTTCAAAAGGGATCGGTGATTTTGGGCAAGTCACTCCAGCCCCCCACGCCCACCACAGAAAAATGAAGGTGTCCTTGCACAAGGTACCTGGTGCCCATTGAAAGAGTCATAGACACTGAACATATGGGTCACTGGGGAAAATCAATTGACCTCAGGATATAATGCCCTCCTGCAACACAACTGGTGCTAGCGTAAAACGCTTCTGTAGCTACAGGTCATGTGCAAGCCAGACAGCATTAAAGGTTCATAAAAACCTACAAAGTTCAGGTACCCCTGCATGACAACATAATTTAGTAACAGGTTCTGAAGCATGCTGCACCTGCCTGAATTAGACATATCCAGAAAATCAGTTCAGCCGGTGGCAGGAAGAATACGGGAAACACAGTTGAACAGCATTGCGAAAGCCAGTAGGTAAAAAAATAGGTAGGCCAGTCTTTCATCCTATCAACGGGTAACTGGGGGAACCTTATCGGGTGAAAAGCATTGGCAAAAAAAAACCAAATCTTTCTGGTAGCAGAAGGCAAATACAGCCACAGAAGCTCGGGCAATGAGCTTGAATATTCGCATCAAATTAGTGAGCAAGCACGTAGCATGATACATAGCGTCATATTGCTAAACGGGGATACACAAGTTTACATTGGAACCACTGGCGGTAGTGTAGTCAGAGCTTGCAACGCCACTCAGAGCCCTTCCCCCAAGTAGACAGGTTTGCCATTAATGAACCAGAAATACAACAAGCATTGGAATTGCAATAGGTCTCGGATTTTTTTGAGGTAGAGCTAATGGAATTGTAAATTGCAATGTCTTTTAGCCGTGGGTTATGGAGTGTATGCATGTGGTGTGTAGTGGAAATATGTGTGTTGGATTGGAATATTAGGAATGGTGGTATGCTGTGCTTTAGATGAATATGTTTAAAAGTAAAGGGCACCATATTGCAATTGCTACAGTAGTTAATTGTGGATGCGTTAACAATTGATGTGTTCACCGATGGTGTGTGTGCCTGTAGAAATTGTGCACTGTTGGCTGCTGGTGTGTGCGCCTAGTAAAAGCATGCACTGACGACTGGTGTTGTGTGTGACTGGTGAAAGTGTGCAGTGACGGCTGGTGGTGTGTGTGTGTGTGTTTGATGAAAGCATGCACTGACATTTGGTTTTGTGTGCGTGGTGGAAGCCTGCACTAAGAGAGGCTGGTGAGAGGCTGGTGTGTGTGTGGTGTGTGTGAGTGTGCTGTGGGTGTGTGGTGTGGTGTTTTGTGTGTGGTCTTATGTATGTGTGTGGTCGACTTAGTTTGAGTGTTCGTCTCCTGCACACTCACACAGTGCCCCTACACACTCATACACTGCTCTCCCTGCACACTCACACTGTTCACCCTGCATAGTCACACACTGTTCATTCTGCACACTCACACACTGTGCACCCTGCACACTTACACACTGTTCACCCTGCACACTCACACACTGTTTACCTTGCACACTCACACACTGCAGTCATAGTCACTCTGCAGTCACTGTTACTCTGCAGTCACACTCACTCTGCAGTGACTCTGCAGGCACTCTGCAGTCACACTCACTCTGCTGTCACTCTCCAGTCACACTCACTCTGCAGTCACTCTGCAGTCACGCTAACGCTGTAGTCGCTCTGCAGTTACACTCACTCGCAGTAATTCTGCACTCGCACTCACTCTGTACCTGCACTCACTCTGCACCTGCACTCACTCTACACACACTCTCCACTCTGCAGTCACTCTGCAGTCACTCTGCAGTCACACTCACGCTGCAGTCACTCTGCAGTCACACTCACTCTGCAGTCATTCTGCACTTGCACTCACTCTGCACCTGCACTCAATTTGCACTTACTCTACATCTGCGCTCACTCTACACGCACTCTGCACTGACACTCATTTTGCACTCACTGTGCACTTAAACTCACTCTGCACTCTGGACTCACTCTGCACTCTCTCTTATTGTGCACTCACTCTCCCTCTGCACTTATCCTGCACTCACTCTACACTCACTCACTCTGCACTCACTCTCACTCTGCACTCACTCTCACTCTACACTAATTCTGCACTCACCCTGCACTCACTCTGCAACTGCACTCACTTTGCCCCTGCACTCACTCAGCACTCACTCTGCACTCAGTACCCTGCACTCACTCTGCACTTACTGTTACTCTGCACTCATTCTGCATGCACTCTGCACTCACTCACACTCTGCACTCATTCACTCTCACTCTGCAGTCATTCTACTTTCAGTCTGTACTTATTCTGCACTCACTTCTGTCATGCTGCACTCACTCACACTCTGCTCTCTGCACTCACTCTCACTCTGCACTTACTCTCTCTACACTCACTCTCACTCTGCACTTACTATCACTCTGCATTCACTCTCATTCAGCACTCACTTTGCACTCACACTGCATACACTCACTCTGCACTCACTCTGCACTCACTCTGTACTCTGCACTCACTCTTTCTGCACTCACTCTCTGTGCACTCTGCACTTGCCCTCACTCTGCACTCACTCACTGTGCACCTGCACTCACCCAGCACTCACTCTGCCCCTGCACTCACTCTGCACTCAGCACTCACTCTGCACTCAGCACTCACTCTCACTCTGCACTCACACTCACTCTGCACTTGCAATCACTCTGCACTCGCACTCTCTGCACTGGCACTCACTCTGCACTCACTCTGCACTCACACTGCACTCACTCTGCACTCACACTGCACTCACACTGCACTCACTCTGCACTCACTCTGCACTCTGCACTCACTCTGCACTCACTCTGCACTCTGCACTCTCTCTCACTCTGCACTCTCTCTCACTCTGCACTCTCTCACTCTGCACTCACTCTCACTCTGCACTCACTCTCACTCTGCACTCTCTCACTCTGCACTCTCTCACTCTGCACTCTCTCTCTCTGCGCTCACACTCACTCTCACTCCGCACTCACTCCGCACTCACTCACTCTGCACTCACTCTGCACTCACTCTCACTCTGCACTCACTCTCACTCTGCACTCACACTCTCTGCACTCACTCTGCACTCACACTCTCACTGCACTCACTCTCACTCTGCACTCACTCTGCACTCACTCTGCACTCACTCTCACTCTGCACTCACTCTCACTCTGCACTCACTCTCACTCTGCACTTACTCAGCACTCCCACTCACTTGGCACTCACTCTGCACTCACTCTGCAGTCACACTGCAGTCACACTGCAATGCGTGTTTCCCTTACCTTCCAGTTAACTGGTAACTTGCTTCTTGCTGTTTTCGCTTGTCTTTTGTTGATGCTGTTTGTTTTAGAGTAAGATACGCGTACCTTATCAGACCTGGTGCGTACAACATACGGGTCGTCTTAAATTGAAACTTTCAAAGCTCTACACTAGTGTACTTTTCTCGTGCTCCATAAAACACATTCCCACCCTGCAGAGAGTAGTATTCGAAATATATGCAGGTGAAACAGAATCTCATTCGCAAGTGGCTTCTAATCAGCTGTTGGAAATTCTTCAGTTACAGGCTTGTGGTCAATCATTTCCTTCTGCAGCTCGTGTGGCCATCAATCATGTGAGACCCTGCTTTGTCTATTCACACACAATAAACAGGACAAGACAGGCAAGCATCTGTGACACATTCCACAAAGGAGGCGTCGTGCTTTCCAGGCACCCATAAAACAGTACGTAACTCAGAAGCACTTAAGAGACAGTTCATACCCCATAAAGTGGAAGAGATTGAAGAGCATTCTGGCAAATGCTTTTCACAGATGCAATCGCCATGATGAAGGCGGATATATACACGCAGACGTTCAAACATTTTCACTACAAAGGGACACCATGCATATCAAGTAAGTGGAAAGAGCGCGTACTTTGCAAGAACGTGGCATCGACCCCTTGCTTAATAAAGCACAAGCCTGTGCTCTTTGAATGCAAAAGAGGGAGGGGTCACATTTGGATTTGCTGAGACAGAAAGGATATCACACATGGGTACACTGAGACGAGGCATTTGTCTGGAAAAATGGGTTCATCTGCCTTGTAGTCTGTAAGGCCGTATGTTTGACCACGGATCGATTTACATTAACTACTGATGGAATCCACATGGGGCCAATAAAGGGAGAGTATGTGGCGTATCAACCAGAGCTGCAGAATTTGGAACTAAGTAATATGGTTCGAGTCTCGGCGTCGTGTCAACGTCCTGTGATTCTGGGCAAATCACTAAATCTCCTGTTCCTGCAAAAAACGTGTCCGTGTGTAATGAAACTGGTGCTCATGTGAGGCGCTCTAATACCTTCGGGTCGAGTTCAGGCTATATAAAACTGCAACAAAAACACAAGCCCACAAAGATGCACAATGAAGTCACAGGCATACTTGAATTGCCCTGAAGATTTGTCAGATGGGCTCTCTCCACAGTGCAGCACAAAAGCAGGGCGTGGAAACCCCATAGTGGTCTGACATACAGATTTTATTTTTATTTATTTAAGTGTATTTTCTATAGAGCGTGAAGAGGCTAAGTACACCGGGCGGGTGGGAGGGTAAACAAGCGGAACTTCAAAGAGTAAATGAGACAGGGGGCTGCTTCTGACGAGCAGTGGTGCGCGCGCGCGCGCCACTGCTAACATATGTTTTGAAGTAACTGGAAAGAGGTGAATGCGCGCCGAGCATCTGGCTTCAATTACCGCGGCCCCTGACAGCTGGTAATTGATGAAATATAGCCTTCTGCTGCACTTGTCCGCACGGAATATGCAGGAAGCGGAGCACCTCTACAGCCTATGGCCTATTGCATGCTGGCTTGTAAAAACACAACCATGCGAGGGCCAATTGCCATGAAGCTGACATAAATAACGAGCAAAAATCACGAGCTTCTCTGGAATTCGTAGGTTAGATTTTCGAAGTCATCAGAAGAGGACCCTTAAGCCACGCCCACTTCGTAGGACATAGGCCGAGCCCTAAAAAGGGCCCCTACCCTAATCCGTAATATGGCACTGCAACCGGACAGAACTAGCTGAGAGGATGAGGGCAGATCAAATACTAAAACTCTATGTAGTATGCTTGAACCAAAATGGCTGTGGATAAGAATTATTGGTCCTATCCCTATATATTTCCCTATAACTAAAATGGGAGACCTCAAAAAAAAAAAAGGGACGCGATCGCACAAGCTGTCCGCTAATGCAAATACCTTATTTATGGACAGCGAGGTTTGAGAAAGTGGAAGCAGGTACTGGAGGACACAAAAGCAACTAGACTCCGAAAACAGAGAAAGCAGGGGCGGACATTAGAGACAGGCCAGTCCGTATATTGTCGGCGGGGAAGGCTAACAGGCCTCCTCCCCTTGCACACATAGCCAGGAGCTTTGTTAGCACGCATAGACCGACCCGTAATACAAAGAAGGTGCATTGGGGACCGCGACTCGGATGCGAGAACAAGACCGCATTTTTCGGATAACAAGTCCAAGTCAGTGATGGATCGTGGTGAATTGGGTCAGGGAAGCCAGGCCTGTGGAATGCATAACTGCAGTCTATGACACGGCGACAGAGTTCTACAAATGGCATAAAGCAAAGTCCTACCAAATATTTAGCCAGGCTGTTAAAAGTGACAAAAAGCTTTTACGCCCCCCCCAAAAAAAGGGGGGGGGGAGGGAGCGCCCCAGGGCGGGAGCCTGACCCACCCACACCGATCCGGGGGGGGGCGTGCTGACAAGGCGAAGGGGGGATAGATAAAGGGCAACAGGCCCAGATGGGCGCATGCTCCCCCTTCCTCGTAGGATAAAAGCGGAAGGAATGCAAGAAATGTAGGAGAGGAAGGAATTACTGAAAGTAGAGGGAAGGCTCCTACCACACAGGTCATTGAGATGACACATGACCGGGGCGCATGGAGGGAGCCAAGGCGGCCTACCACCACAGGAAAAGTAGAGGCGAGGCTCCTGCAGGCCCCTTTGGAAGCCTCGCGGAGGGGGCACTGAGGGAGCAGAACAGAAGGAAACAGCCTCATGAAAGATAGAGAGAGTGGAGGCTCAAGTCGGGCCAACCTGTGGGGAGCAATGGGCTTGGCAGGGTGCAAATACGGAAGAACAGGACGTAGTTGGAGGGAGTCGCGGGGAGACGGAAGAGTCCCAGACGGCGTGGCGAAGAACTACGCTGATATCGGTTGGTACAGAAGCACACCGGAGGGCGGTGTGCCAGGATAGGTCCACTCACCTTCAGATGGCTCATGGCTGGGTGAGTTGGCCTAAGGACAGGTGTGTAGGACCACTCACTCTAAGATGCCTCACAGCTGGGAAACCAACCTACCAAAGAAACTGACCCAGAAGGGCTGAGAGACAATAACAAGGAAGTTTGTCAGGACATACCATGCAAAATATGCAAGTATATACATTTTTTCTTTGATTTCCTAATAAACTGCGGCCAACAAATGACCACCACAAGACGAACGTGTACGTTGGCTTTTCTTGTCCTGATAAGGAATACAGTATGGCAAATGTGGTATACATGTGGGAGTGGGGCAGAGTGCGGGGGTTATTGCAGAGGCTGCTCCCAAAGGGGGCTCGAAACTCGGCGCCATAACTAGCGCCGTGCCCCCGGACACAAACTAGTGGGGGCTGGTTTGTTGGCGCGCAAAGAGACCAGGAACAAAGAAAACGCACCCCCCCTGCGGTAGCCACCAAAGAGGCGCCGGCCCCCGGCCAATGGAGGCCGAGGCAGGTGAATAACCCCCCAATGGACATAGGGCATACCGGGTCTGGAAGGGGGGTGGGGGCCATATAAGCACTGCTCCCGCAGGCAAGCTCCTATCCTATGGGAGCGGGGGAGCAGCACCAGCGTCGGAGCCCAAATTTTTTTTCCACCCACCCACACATAAGGAACAGCAATGTCGCAGGGCTGAGGAACAGGCAAAGCGTGGCAAAAAACTAAGCTGATATTGGTTTGTACGGAGGCACACCGGAGGGCGGTGTGCCAGAATAGGTCCACTCACCTTCAGATGCCTCACGGCTGGGTGAGTTGGCCTAAGGACAGGTGAGTAGGATCACTCACTCTGGAATGCCTCACGGCTTGCAAGTTGGCCTACCAAAGACGGGGGGTAGCAAACGGAGACGGCTCTCGCAGCCCAGCCCCCGCCGGAAGGCAGGGCACAGCAAGAGTCGGACAAGGTAACGGGGTGGCCTAAATCCGGGACAGAAGCTACTCCCTCCCCGCGCAAAGTGAGCGCAAAACCAACCTACCAAAGAAACCAACCCAGAAGGGTCAAGTGACAATAACAAGCAAGTTTGTCAGGACATAACATGAAAAACATGCAAGTATATACATGTTTCCTTGTATTCCTAATAAACTGCGGCCAACAAATGACCACCACAAGACGAACGTGTACGTTGGCTTTTCTTGTCCTGATAAGGAATACAGTATGGCAAATGTGGTATACATGTGGGAGTGGGGCAGAGTGCGGGGGTTATGGCTAAAAGTAAGTCAGAGCCTGAGCTAGCATCCACCCAGGTTTCGGTAATAAATGTGACATCAAGGGTCTAAGTCTGTAAAAAAATACAAAAAATACAAAATTCAAATGTATTTTTAATCAGTGATCTAGCATTAATTTGTTCCCCATGTAGTGGATGCTTTTTTATCAGTGACTCGGCTCTAGAAGACTCCGTATAATAGTACTATCTTTAGTGTAAGAGAGCATAAGGTCACTTTAACAGTTTAGACGGATCTATTCTATAATAAGGCAGTGACTGCTCTTACTTGAAGGATGGAAATTCAGCAGTCTCTTCCTACTACAGTGACTGTGAACAGCCATATTGGTGCCGGAAGAGAAACGAGCAGGGGTGTTGGCGCCGGGCATGGTCCGGACACGGATGGGTGCAGATGGGATTGTCTTCGGCGTGCCTTCAGCACACCTTTGCCTGATGCGTGCGTCCATTTTAAAGCCCAACCTCCGAGAGCGTGCGATGGGTGGATTGAGATTTAGCATACTTGAACAATGGTGGGAGGCCCGTATCAGATATGAATTATCAGCTGCCAACGGGGTGCAATGCTTAGAAACTGTTAAAAACATTGACAAAAATGCAGGACTAAACTATACGCAATTCATTAATTTACATTACACTTATTTGACACCCAGTTGGTTTAGGTGCATGTACCCATGTGCTTCGCACATGTGCCAACGGTGGGCTTAGGAGGAGGCGGACCAGGTGTACTTTTGCTTTTTAATTGCACCACAATTTTAATAATTGAACTCATTGGGAAGGGAATTCAGTTGTGCAGTGGGCAGGGAACATAATAGGAACTGGGTGGTGATCCCGGAAAAGGGGGAGCTAGTGGGAAATGGAGAGGAGCCATTTTTGGGCAAGATGTGCTCCAGTGCACCAAAGCGACCTGACGGAGGAGTCTTCATCTCCTATATCTTTATGGCCGCAGCGCAGACTCAGATAGATGCTTTTGAGATCAGTAGAGTAAGTTTCAGGTGGGTTTCACTCATATTTGGGGCTGAAACAATAGAATGAGTCTGGATTTTGTTATTGAATCTGAACTGTACGTGACCTTTGCTGCTTATTCTGATACTGCTAACAGAAGCGAATTGAAATTGATTTGCACTGAAATATTCCTATTTGATTTGCACTGAAACATCTTTTTTAAACTGCCCGCTCCTTTTTAATTTGCACTCACGCTTTTTTTTTATAGTTTTGCACCATAAAGTATTTTTTAATTGTGCTGCAATATTTAAAATAGGATTTAGTGGGAAGGGAATTCAGTTGCGCAGGGGGTTAATGTGTAATCCTTCCCTTTTGGAATTTGTAGTTCCTACTTCTTGTGTTCAATGTAAACATAGTCTACACCCCTTGAACCTGAAGCCCAAGAGCTCGTCAGGCACGACTAAGAACCAGGTGGAATTTAAGGCCGCTTTGATTAACATACGCTCCCTACAAAAAAGCCTTGGACATACACAACATGCTACAGGAGAGTAGTTTGGATGCTCTTTATATGACTGAAACCTGGACGAGCGAGGACTCCCATCCAGATCTTTAAATTCCCATTCCCAATAAGTATGTGTGTGTTCACATAGACAGGCTGGGGAAAGGGGGGTTGTCATCATACAAAAGAAGGCCTGCAATTGTAAAACGGTTAAGAAAGAGGAGATGAAAGGAGCAGAATCCCTTGGTTTTAACATCTCTCCTGGAGCCGAGCACTCTCTCTCAGAGGTTTTGGTCTACCGGCCCCCAGGATACGCAGTTGATTTCATAGCATGCCTGGATCAAGCCTTAGCCCCAAAATGTATCAACAATGCAATTTTCAAATTTTTAGGTGATTTTAACATACACCTGGATAAAGCAGATGATCTGCTGTCCATCCCCTTTTTGGAAACTCTGGCCTCACTTAACTTAGCAAGAGCCTATACAGGCAAGATGCACAGGACAGAGCATGCCATAGATTTCTTCCTGTCTAACGCAACGATACACTGGGAGAACCCCCACGAGGTGACCAGACCTGACCACTTTTTACTCCCATTTTCCTGGCATTTTGAATGTATGAAGGATATGAGACCCACAAACAGAAGAGTGGGAATAGATGTTGGAAAAAGGTTTCTTTTCCAGACCTTAGGAGAATTCTGACTGAATCGAAACCAGTAGTCATGGACTCGGTCATACGGTCATAAAGGGTGTTATTGCTATTAGGTCCTGACTCACAAAGGAGGCCGATTCTGTGGCCCCCTGTGACGGCCATTGGGAAAGTAGCTTCCACCAGTTCAGCACATTGGTTCTCTCAGGAGTTAGTCCTGGAAAGAGCAACATGCAAAAAATTGGAAAGGGCATGGTGTCGCCACTATCATGAAACAGACAAAACCCGCAGCAAATTAGCCCTTAAGATATATCATAAGAACATAAAGGGGGCTCAGCGCTTCTTCAATCTATTACCAATGTATTAAAGCAGCAGATAATATTCGGAAGGAGATTTTCAAAATTGTCTCTATCTTTACGGACCCTAAAAATACGTCCCCTCCACCACAAATCAATCCGGTACTGTGCTCAAGACTCAGCAGTGGCGGCTCCTCCATAGGGGCATTTGGGGGTTGCCCCCTGCTTTATCGCAGTGCGAGAAGCAGAAACATAAAATGGTAAAACTACCAATGTATTTGTTTTTGCTTCTCGTACTGTGAGAAAGCAGAAGTGCCTTGTTGTGGGCGGGCGGATGGGCGGTCCTGCTCGAGGGCAGGGGGGGGAGTGGCTTGCCCATTGTTGTGGGTACTGACTGTTTGGTCGGCCCTGGAGCAGACCAAATAGTCAATACCCACAACAGTGGGTAAGCAACTCCCCCCTGCGCTCAAGCAGGGCCACCCATCTCCCTTATTCTCTATGCATAGAAAATGGCCCAGCTGGGGCGCTCTCCTGCTGCGCCTACCAATCACAACGTTGCCATTGCAGTATTGTGATTGGCTTGCGTAGGGGAGGGAAGCTGCCTGCTGGCTACTTCCTGTTCCTGCAACAGGACATTGGAACACGCAGGAGTGGGACCTAGCTACACCATGACACCGTAACCCGACCGGCCAGCCAGGAGCAGAGGCGGCTCGGTAACCAGCAGTAAGGCCAGTTTCATTTTTTATACCCCCTCGCCCACCTCCTCCCTCGCGCGAGCATGCCGGGCGCGTAGTTCATTGTAGTTTAAATTGAAGTCTTGCGGGCATTTATCCTCCCTGCATATCTGCATGTGAGTATGTGGAGCGGGCCATAAATATTTAAGCATATATATACAGTACACATGTATAGTTAAAATGTATGCTTACATTTTATAGCAAATGACACAGTTTTTATTCACGTGTGTATACACTACAGTACAGTCGCATACCATACGTACGTTTACGTGTTTGTTTATATCAGTGCGTTCTCAATGCACAGCCGTGCAGAAAGTCACCTGCTCGGATATGCACAAGTTTGGATGTAAAGGCCCACATGCGTAGCTAATACACCTGTATTGTATGGATGTGTGTTTATGTATGTATTTACATATTTAATTAGACACAGATATGTGCATATAAAGCATACAATGCACATTTAATGCAACTGTGCGTGCATACATGCACATTACATTGTATATTTGCATTTTACTGCGAGTGTGTAGACTATTGTATATATATATATATGTCTGCATCTGTCTACATATGTGTTTAATGAGCCGTAACAGTGTATATACTCAAATAAGTGAATACAGTATACTTAAAAGCAGGCGTGCATGTATAAATCAACCATGCACGTATTGACCTGTCATTTTATATACGTATGCACAGTCACACACATCACGCCTGGTCCATACCTTCTCGCGAATCGGCACTCCCGGACGGTTAATTTGCTGAAATTATTCACGTTTAAATGAAAAGTAACGTGACGGTTATTGAGACATCATCACCCTATCTATATCTGACGAAATTCCGTCACTATGTGCTGTTGACAAAGAACTTCACTTTTTAACAGGCCAATAAGTGGTAAAAGGCTAGATTGCGGAATAAAAAAACATAACTGAGGAGGAGCGGTTACATTGGAGACAGAAGGAAAGTGGCATCTATTGCCATTCTTATATGGTCGGTCTGATTACTTACCTTACAGATAATAAGAACTCTGCCAGTACTCCCTGGGTATTTTTACTTTGGTTGGTTACTGAGCGGGTCCTGATGAAGGTGGCGTCCATCTTTTTCCAGTGCCACCGAAACGCGTCGACCACTGACATTTAGATCCTGCTCATTGCAGCTGTCTCTTTGGTCAAAGGAGAATATCTTCACATCTATGTCTCCGACTTACCAGAGTTTTGAATGTGGTATGAATGTGGATTGAAGTAGTATGAATGTTTGAGAGAGTGCTCTTTTCTTTTTTTGTATGTGTTAATTTCTACCTGGGGTTTACATGATGTCAACATATGAGAAGTTATAGCTAAATATGATGATTATATTTTTGTATTTCGATCAATCAGAAAATGTTTATTGATAACGTAATAGAAAAGTGTTTTAAAAAAAGAATAAATAAAGTAACAAAAGATATTGATGTATTTGCAATATGTTGTAATTTAACACGGCTCATTTTTTAATTAATCTGAATCATTGAAAAAGAAATATAGGTCTAGAGGGAGTTTCTATGTTGTGGTTCACACTACAGTACAGTCGCATACCATACTTACGTTTACGTGTTTGTTTATATCAGTGCGTTCTCAATGCACTGCCGTGCAGAAAATCACCTGCTCGGATATGCACAAGTTTGGATGTAAAGGCCCACATGCTTAGCTAATACACGTGTATTGTATGGATGTGTGTTTATGTATGTATTTACATATTTAATTAGACGCAGATATGTGCACATAAAGCATACAATGCACATTTAATGCAACTATGTGTGCATACATGCACATTACATTGTATATTTGCATTTTACTGCGAGTGTGTAACTGTAGACTATTGTATATATGTATGTCTGCACCTGTCAACATATGTGTTTAATGAGCCGTAACAGTGTATATACTCAAATAAGTAAATACAGTATGCTTAAAAGCAGGCGTGCGTGTATAAATCAACCATGCGCGTATTGACCTGTCAGTTTATATACGTATGCACAGTCACACACATCACGCGTATTTAAAGATCAGCTTCTGCGACATGGCATACATGAGGCAGAGGATACACAGGCCGCCGCACAGCGCCTTGTGTAAAAGAGGACTCCCGGTAGTGCACTCTGCCTTTGCTAAGGGCTGCACGAGGTTCTGCACAGGAGTCCAGACTCTTGGCTAACTTCGGAGACTGTTTATAGGAATTCTTTTCCAACAGAAACTGTGTTATTTCACCGAAAGTGTTAGCTCTTTTGATATTCTTAGATTGCTTCATTTTCTATCTTCTTTTTGTTATTACACCTTACTTCACTGAGTTGGACCCATGGGAAAACAAATGATTGATTCATGGAATTTAGAGAGATGGAAAAAGGTTTTTCACCCGCTATCATCTAAGGGTCTTGTGGTTTACTGAGTACAAAAATCGTGTGAATACTTTTTAGGTAATAGCGCAGGTGTGCAGAGGTTCGCCAGTCTCAGGTGGTCCCCAGCCTCACCAGAGGTGCAGAATAAGGAAGCCAACACGCACCCCTCCTTAAGGAAGCAAATGGAAGAGAGTGTAATTCTGGATGGACCCCGCCTCCCCCCCCCTCATGCACAGGGAAAAAGAGACGAAACGGGAAATAAGACAATATAGTGGTTGCTAACCCTAAAACTACATTGACTGTAACAGCCATGAGAGGAAGTGTCAACCCCATGACCGAGCCCCACAGATCAGTGAAAGCAGAAAGGAGTCAATCAATACACATTACGTCGAAAGAACCACAAGCCCAAGTCGCTGAGTGAGTGCAGGACAGAACGAAGAGGTTCAGGACAGAGGAGAGTGCAGGACAGAACAACGAGGTTCAGGACAGACACAGGAAAGTGCAGGACAGACACAGGACAGTGCAGGACAGAACAACGAGGTTCAGGATAGACACAGGACAGTGCAGGACAGAGCAAAGAGGTTCAGTAGCTTTAACATCCGCATAGCTGCTGGTTCAACATCCCACTTTTGCCTCATTGTTTATTGTTGCCTTGGTATTTTATGGCACTGTGACTGCACCGGGTTCATCTAGTATGCCATCCATGTCCTTGAGTGGCCAGAGTCCATTTAACCGCTCCAAGCACCCTGCTGCTGTGAGAATTTTCACTGAGACAGCTCTGCCTGAACCTCAATGCCCACCGCCAAGAGTGGCACACAAGGGAAGCGGGGAATGAGCTAATCGCAAGGGTAAAAAGAAACTAATTCAAGAGCAAGTGCAGGAAGTAGTCGCTTTATTTCAAAGTATCCTGTGGAGAAGTAAGCAGCGCTGAGAGGCCGTCACTTGCCATAAAGTTCATAAAGTTGGAAAACAAGATTTCCTGAACTGTATTAGAATGTAAAGCATGCATTAAAAAGCAGCCAACTGTGAAAAGAAAATTGTGATCACTAACACTTCACTTCAACGCCTACATTCTCGTGAAAATTGGCAGTAATCAAGTAATGACAGAAAGGGGTGCTGCGGAGGATGTGGCAGCATATCAAAGAGTGCCATCAGTGAGGGAGAGTGTTTGGCATCCATGAAGTGAGAAGACGAATTTTGCAGCAATGTCTGGCTACTCCCAGAGACATGTTCGCCAAGCCACCTCTTTCTCAAATTAGCTTGAAAATGCACCATTTGCTCACTCTTTTTTCAAACTTTTCTCGGGGGAGAAACCCCCTAACCCTCCATAGGTGGTTGGGCTACGCTCGGTCGCCACAGTGCAGTATTTATGCCTCACCATGTTCAAATGTCACCAGCCACCACTGAGACTCAGTGATTTTTTGAGAATAAGATCTCTAAAATTCAGACCTATTGCGTGGGTTTAAATAATTTAACTGTCGCACCAGTATTCTTTGACTGTTTAAACCTTTCGTGAACTTCATCTAGAGCCCTCTTAAACCCTCTGGTTCCTTTAACGTTAATCCTTTCTCCCAGCTCTGACATCTATCTAAACTTTAATAGTTATTGCACACCATCTGCTGTAGACATCTCTATATGCTCTTCGCTCTTTTCTTGCTTCTATGCACTCTTGATTTTGTTCTACACATTGTAATGAAATATATTTTCTTTTTTTGTCACTGTGCCAGGCAGAGGTATTGACTGTATCCTTCTGCCGCAGAGGTACCCCTACTGTCCATCTGCTTCCAGATCGCCGTGTGACTCCGCCTGCAACACAAAACAGACCGTTAACAGTTCAAAACCTGCCTGCCGCTCTGCCGCTGGGTCTGGGCCAGGGAGGGAACAGCGCAGAGCAGCCCAGGAAACGCGACGGCAGGAAAAGACCGAGCCTCGCTACCGCGCTAACTTTAAACCCCTTGGGGCCGCCCCTCCCACCCGGTGACCCACGCCCATTGGACGCGCATGAAAGGGGGCGGCTCAGGAGCGACGCGCACCGTTTTGCTCGCGCGGGATGTGGGACTAAGATGCTGTCTCGCTTAGCTCCCCTTCGTGTCGCGCGGCCAGCGGCATAGTGCCCACACTACCAGCGCTCGCTCCACTTTGTGCACCATAACTCTTACATACCAAGAAAACTCATGAGACAGATTTGTGGGAAAGCAGTGGTGCAGGTTTATTTTGCACAACAAGTAGCAATAAGGTGGGTCATCTTACGGGCGATCCAATGCGGCAGCCCCTCGCTGACCCGCATGCCTAATGAGCCATTCTTGCACGGCGAGTCGATGCTCTGACGGTGCAGTCCATTATCACTTTCTTTCGTTCAACTCCCGCCCCCCCTGTCAGGGCGGAGCGATGAGGCACACCCCCGGTCGGTTCAGGCCCCCCGACCGCCCGAAGGACTAACGGGGCGCCGACGCGGTTTCCTGGAACCCCCTCGGCTCCAGGTTCTTGGCTCAGGCACCCCTACTGTGCCAGGCAGAGGTATTGACTGTATCCTTCTGCCGCAGAGGTACCCCTACTGTCCATCTGCTTCCAGATCGCCCTGTACTCCGCCACAGCCCTGGAGGAGGCCCCCGTCGATGACAGAGCCCCCCACCCACCTAGCTACTTTCGGCCGCTGTTTAGTGAACCTCTATCATAGTATCCTTCACCACACCCTTTTGGAGATTTATTAGGACGGTTCTTAGGACTCGCCCTTGGTTACATAGGCCGCACCTCAATGGGGATTGCTTAGATACTGTTCTTAGGCCACGACCTTAGTTACATAAGCCGCACCTCTAATGAGGACCGCGTAACACGCCCTTAGTTACACAAGCCGCACCTCTAATGGGGATTGCGTAGCTACTGTTCTTAGGCCAGGTCTCACTCTCACAGGACTAGTTACCACAACATTGATCTTGCCACCTTGGGACCTGAATAACCCATAATTCACTGCTCGGGGCGCCCTGCCCTCTTACTAGTGTACCTGGCCCAGGGCCCTCCACCTCTTGTGAATCCTGCCGTTTTTCCATTAGGCAGTTTACCTGCCAATATCTACAAGAGGAGCCGCACATCCTTGCTTAGCCCTGCTTCTCTGTTGCATTCTGCATGTTCTTTGCAATATTTTATGGATGCTACAGGAAGACCGGTGATATTGGTCCCAGGAACCAAAGAGATGTGTATGGCAGGTATAACGTTAATGCCTGCAGTGAAAAGCCCTCATGTATCATGCAGAAGACTGATCAGTAATTGTTGTAGCTTTTTACTTGCAGCTCATAAAACTAGAATCCTTCTAACGCCCCACCGTGGACTGTGAAGGATATGGGACTCCCGTACCTTGTGACCCTCGCCGTCCCATGAAACCTATGTATACCGCTGTCATTACCCACTTATGCAGCACACCAAACTGGAATCCTTTATAATATAGCCCTGTGGACTCAGAAGGATATGGGACTCTTGTACCTGTACCCTCGCTGTCTCATGTGATACATATGCATACTGTTTCCTTCACCACTCCACAATGTATTGTCCCTGTATAACGCGCATGTTACCCAACCGTGCTCTGCCATCCTGCATAGGGATGCGTGGTGCTGTTAAGCATAAAATAGTGCTATTTAAATTGTTATTTGGGTAAGTACCGGGACAGATAAAGACGACTGGCATTCTTACGGTGCCTGCACTTATTTAAATTGTTATTTGGGTAAGTACCGGGACAGACAAATACAACTGGCAGAGCCACCATCGCCTATCTTACGTTTGTTCTAGGCCTGAGTGTCTAGCACAATTGCAGTATTTCACCACCAATTGTACCTTGACTCTCTTGTAACTTGCACACTTATCACTTGTCCCTTCTGTAATGCACTGTTTGCTACCTCATGTATTTTGTTTGCCTCACCATTTCACTTTACCTCATGTAACTTAACGTCTGCTTTTGTAGAATGTTCCCTGTCGTTTCTTGTACTTATTGTGAAGAGCTCACGCCTTCGGGTAACGTCCGTGCTATATAAACGCAAAAGAAAATAAATGAACAAAAGTTGACCATGCATTGCATAATCGATTTTTATAGTGAGAGCCAGGAAAGGGGCTGTGCCGCCTGCTAGAGCGCCCGGGTTCAGACTCTTTACTATCATGCTTGAATATGTGGTTGAAACAAATTCCTTCTCTGTAAGGGGCTGCTGATAGCTAGACAGCCAGAAGGTGGCGACAATGACAGTATAGTTGTACACCACGAAGCCTTGTCGGGCATGTATCGCTTCCTTGATGGAAACAAGTTCAGGGGCTGTTTCGACTGGCGCCCTTAAACGACATTTTTGATATGGCCCAATTCCAACTTTGTCTGAGCCTGTCTGTGCACTGCTAGTACAACCAGGTATATTAACTAATCCTCTGTTACATAACGTATACCGTCACCGTGCGCTTCATGTCACTCCACCGCACACTCTGCCATGCATGTACCACCCGGGCTCACCCTCACAATTGGATGCATTCTCACGTAAACATTAACTCGCTCCAACATAACGATGGAACTGTTAAATTAAACTACAGCAGCTGTGTGACGTAGTCAGTAATGGTTCTGCTAGTTAGAAGGCACCTAAGCTAGCCTGAATTGTCATGTACACTTCGCTTGTTACAATTCATTACCGTAATTCCAGCTCCGTTCGGCGCCAGAATGTTAAGGGCGTAGGCCACAACGGCCATCTCACATTACAGAAAATCAAATAGTAAAAGCCTTAGCAATTGAGTTACTGGCATTAGTATGGATTATACCAACTTAACTTTATGCTGCCTTTAAAACATGAAGACACTTTTGCGTCGTAATGGTTACCTGGTGGATGTTGTGATGCTTTCAGTGGCATTGGACCCGGACTAAAATACGGGCAAAATATACTTTGAGGATAGAGAGTTATTTCAGAATGTTGGCACGTTTTGTTGAATGGTATTGCCTTAATATGTCAAGCATCCGAAATGGACAGTCCAGAAAGTGATGTCGTTTTCTGCATAATACTGCAGTGCCTTTTAGGATTACATGTATTAGTTAGACACATTTGCATTTATGCCTGCAGAATTAATCGCCCTTTAAAATTATTTTTCCACGAGTCCTAAACCCTAGCTGTCCGTTGTCTTAAATATCTGTTATGGCTGCGATCACCCACCAGATCTAGTAAGTTTTATAGCTAGAAGTTACTTCATATAGTTGAACTTCCCAGCAGATAGATTTTATTGGAAGGGAAGTGTAAAGACGCTGCGATTATTAAAATTTCATATCTCACTCTCCACGAGTCTCGAGTCTCTGTTTGTCTCGCTAGTTCTCTTCGCTGCCTTTATTGTAACTTCAAGGTGACTCAGTGTTGTAAACACCTCTTCAATTTCAATAGTTTAATTTTGCACCTACGCAAAGCACATCAGTCCCACTAAACATCTGTTTTTGGTGGTCTGCCTATATAGCTGGAGGCTTCATACAAAATTAACCGCATCCTGCTCCTTGCTTTCATGAGCAGGATGGGTATTCATTTCGCGCTTTAATCAAAGGGCTTATGCTATTATTCAAAGGGCTTCCCTACCTATTTAACAGCATCCTACTCATTCACCTCCTGAGCAGGGTGGAGCGTTGCTGTTAACCGGCTCGGCTTTAACTTTATAATATTAAGTGCCTGCTATCCGTGAGTGGCCCATGGACCCACCAATAGTTCCCCCTTTCGTATCAATGGCTGGTATGACAATGTGTGTTTGAGAGCACTAAACATCGTTTTAGTATTGCGCGTGCTAGCAACTACCAAGTAAGTTCAGAAATGTCATGCATCACGGTGCACTAACTAAACGGCATCAATATCTGAGCGCCTAGTGGAGTCTCCAAGAAGTTACCTTCCCGCACAGGAGAGAGACCCAAGCCGAGCCCGGCACGCGAGCATCTAGCTGATACGGTCCCACCAACTGATGAAATCCCGCACCTTGGAAACGGGGCCCTCAAAATTAGATGGCATGACAACCGCTAAGTGGCTGCATCGAGCGCAATCCACAAGCACAAAGCAATCCGACTCTGCCCCAAAACAAATCCGAACACTCATCCTGTAGCGTCGCTATGGCATGACACATGACTACCCCACAACAGCTAAGAGGCTGCGTCACGCACAATCAACCAGCACAGAGCAATCAGACTCTGCCCCCAAAACACCGCGAGACACTCCTCCTGTAACGACGCTACCAGCAGAAACTAACATAACCGTTACCCTGTGGTGTTTAAATCAGTTTCTCATATCAGCTCCCGCATGGCTGTCGAGGTCAGAATCTGCCACGTGTGGCGTGTTCATAGTTCTCGCACATTTCGCGGCGAAACTCAGCGACCGGTGTGTGCCCCCTCGGGGTGGCCCCCTCTGCGTGGCCGAATCCCACCAAATGTCCAAGCGACAATTGAACAACCACAACCAACACGCGAGTCGCCGGCAAAGCGCCGCGAGGCACCTGGGCAACCGATATTTTTACTTCTCTGCTGACCAGCTGCACCATGCAATCCTACACAGTGAACCAAATCCACAATGGCCGTACATCGCGGCACACTGACACGCACTCACAACCAACGCAAGAGCCGAAAGGGGGCCGCGACCAAACTCCACAATGGCCATGCCTCGTGGCACCACCAAACACACAGTCACCCAACGCGCGAGCCGCCGACCCAGCGCCGCGAGGCACTAGGGTACCCGATACCCCCAGTCCCTGCTGACGAGACGCAACATGAAATCCCGCACCGCAAGCCTGCGTTTCCTGCCAATGATCATACTGTCAATGTGCCTGAAGTAAAAAGCACACGCGCCGCCTCTGGACCGGGCCGACGGACATCATCGAAAGGTGGCCCACGTGATGGAGTTCGAAAACACCACTGCATGACGGCACAGTGTTCCCCGGGGGCTCGCCCCACCCACCACCGTGGCGCCATTGTGCACTCCCCGTCCCTAAACACCGGGCAGCACCGAGAGATGCATGCCAAACGCGAAATGACCATCACTTGAACTCTTCACCCGCCGCCTCGGGAGCCGAACGTGCCCAACGACCCTGCACCACGGGCGAACACATGTCCAAATTAAACTATGGGCGACCCCAAGGAACAGCCCGCCCTCAATCTTTACCGCTGGAGCTCGCAATTATCATGGACATAGCATTCGAATCTCACTGTTGCCGATGGTCCGTGTGTAAAATATGCATCTCATCGGCCCCACTGCTATCCTTGTGAGACGCGCTCGGAACATTAGGATAATGAGACTGGTGAAAACATAAGGCTCCAATCCTATAACGTGCAGTTCGCAGGCAACTCTGTGATGACAGCTAATAGCTCACAGTACTACATTAGAATTGTTTCTCATCACTATCAACGATTGTATGATATCACCTCCCGAAATGTCATCAGATAAGCTAATTAGATCTCACTTCTAACATTGCTAGAGAGCAAGTTATGCACCTTGGCTCGTTCCCAGGAAGCGGGGGCTGTCCCAGGGTGACCGCGGACGACGTGCCTCTGCCATCCCTGGCGGCATTCTTGATCACCGATGGCTGGGTCGGCCCAAATGAGACTATCCTGCCTGCCCGGACTCGAAGGTACGGGGCTGCCCAAAGCGCGGGACTGAGGCAATCGCCATTTTAGCTCGAGAATCCCCAAGAGGGGGGGGGGGGGTTGACCTCCGCACATGGTCGCCATCTTACCCAGTAACAAACCGCATAGTGTACGGCACCAATCCGGAGCTAGCAATACACTGATGCTGGCTTAACTTGTACCGGTGCTTACGTGAAGTGGAGGTAGTAGGAGCCGCCCCAGACCCCGGAGATCCGAGGCTCTGGGTCACACGGTAACGTGATGCGAACGGCAATTTAACGTTCTTCCCGAATACCTGCGTGTGCCCCTCAATAAGCGCGATACGTTTTAAGTGTGCGTGCACCTAACAGGCAAGCCGGCACACGACATTTGAATCTAGCTCCTGGGTGTACACCCCTCAGGTACAGTTACGATCTATTATGTTCAATGAGTTTGGTCGCGAGGCACGCGTAGAACATCAAAGCAAACAAATGCACGTCAGTAGCATGTTCCAATTCAAGTCGAGGTATCAGCGCCCCGCTACCTTTTAAGCAAGGGGATCGTTTTTAAAACCCCGCGGACCGGAGCACTCTCTATGCTTTGAACATACACAGAGGTAAGTTCCTCACTTGGCAACACGAACCGAACGATTCTTCTCAGCATTGATAACGTCAGTCTGTGTGTGCTTGGGATTCACTACGTTTTACCCGATAATCCAATCTGGTCGTAGACTAGATTGCTTCGTGCTACTATGTTCAGTTAACAGCCCTATTTCGGCGTTTGACGTGATATTCTGATCTCTCTATTCTCAGCCTTTTTAGTCGAACACACGTGGGTTGAATTGCAGCCCCACCTCACTCGTGAAATCACCGCGGCAACGCGATGCGGCGGCATTCGCGGTGACCCTGCCGCCCCCCTAACACAGCACAATTCAATTGATGCGCATCAGCCGGTAAAACAGTGGGGGGCCGAGTGGGGGGGGTTGCATAACGGCCAGGGGGAGGCCCCGACTTCGCGTAAAGAATTAGCATGTGCAAGTCTGGCAGGAGCCTCGACTTCCTGCGATTTTGCACAAATTCCCTGACAACAACGCAAAGGTTTGTGTTCCCTGCCCCCGCAGTGTTGTGGTCTCGTGACTCGGTTGTGCACAGTGCCAACCTGGCACCGGGAGTGCCCTGCACAGACGCTCTTATTGTCACTGAATGCTGCGCCATGACTTTCCACACCAGACCGCTTCTCTCGGCCCTTCGGCTCCGGCAAAAGCACTTGGGGAAATCACCATTGTAGCACCCGCTGCGATCGTTTCAGCAGCCATGCCGCTCAAATAGTTACTATCACAGCCTCGCTGGCGCTCTACACTGGAGCTATCCCTCATGCGATTAGCCCCTTGATGCTGAGCAAACAAGGGGGGGGGCCCTGGCTCTACTTGTACTACGCATTGACCGACTGTATGTCCGTTGGCCGAGAAAACAAGACAGCAACCAGATGGGGGTGGGCACGCCCGGTCAAGCCGGGACATGAGCTTGAATACAGCAGTACAGCATAAGCATGAACTAAAAGTATTGTAATTCACGTCGTGTTCTCACACCCAATCACCCAGGCTTCTGGCCAAGGAAATTAAACGATAACGTGGCACACTTATCTTCCCAGGTATGTACGATTACAACGTCCCTTGACCCGGTGCGGCTGCCCGACAGCAGGCGGGCCGCAAGGCCACATAACTGCTTGACTCCTGGCCTGCAGCTCCTAACGACTGCACGGTGCCCCGACAACGTGCCGCTGCAGGCAACCTGCGTGCCGCAGAGCCACACACTTGCTTGAACGCGCGGTGCTTACATTGCACAACCCGTGTTTCAGGGAGACTAACTGTAGTGCCTTAACCATTCCCCTGGCGCCACAATTATCCACCGTGTATGTCATTAGTTCGGGCCGCTCAATGTCCCGCTGGCGGGCCGCCACTCTCGCTAGCCCTATCCGGCCTTCACCCTCACGGATTCTCCACATATTTTTCGGACCACGAAGCCCTCGTTCCTAAACTACCCTACACGCTTCTCAGGGACGGTTGAACCTCCACCCCACCGCCCCGATCCCTTGGTCTTCTAAGCCGTCCGCCCGCACCCACGACTAGCGTGGCCACCTCTCACTCCCCCGTGGTGTTCCGCCACTGGGGCCCCGTACAACCTGGTCATGCCCAGGGACAGGGCCGGAGGGGAGGCAAGAGAGCAGCACATACCTAGTTCAGAAGGACAACGCACGACGACACGAGAACGGCGCTCAGGTGGGCGGACCGGAAACAGCGCAGAGCAGCCCAGGAAACGCGACGGCAGGAAAAGACCGAGCCTCGCTGCCGCGCTAACTTTAAACCCCTTGGGGCCGTCCCTCCCACCCGGTGACCCACGCCCATTGGACGCGCATGAAAGGGGGCAGCTCAGGAGCGACACGCGCCGTTTTGCTCGCGCGGGATGTGGGACTAAGATGCTGTCTCGCTTAGCTCCCCTTCGTGTCGCGCGGCCAGCGGCAGGACAGACACAGGAAAGTGCAGGACAGACACAGGACAGTGCAGGACAGAACAACGAGGTTCAGGATAGACACAGGACAGTGCAGGACAGAGCAAAGAGGTTCAGTAGCTTTAACATCCGCATAGCTGCTGGTTCAACATCCCACTTTTGCCTCATTGTTTATTGTTGCCTTGGTATTTTATGGCACTGTGACTGCACCGGGTTCATCTAGTATGCCATCCATGTCCTTGAGTGGCCAGAGTCCATTTAACCGCTCCAAGCACCCTGCTGCTGTGAGAATTTTCACTGAGACAGCTCTGCCTGAACCTCAATGCCCACCGCCAAGAGTGGCACACAAGGGAAGCGGGGAATGAGCTAATCGCAAGGGATAAAAAGAAACTAATTCAAGAGCAAGTGCAGGAAGTAGTCGCTTTATTTCAAAGTATCCTGTGGAGAAGTAAGCAGCGCTGAGAGGCCGTCACTTGCCATAAAGTTCATAAAGTTGGAAAACAAGATTTCCTGAACTGTATTAGAATGTAAAGCATGCATTAAAAAGCAGCCAACTGTGAAAAGAAAATTGTGATCACTAACACTTCACTTCAACGCCTACATTCTCGTGAAAATTGGCAGTATTCAAGTAATGACAGAAAGGGGTGCTGCGGAGGATGTGGCAGCATATCAAAGAGTGCCATCAGTGAGGGAGAGTGTTTGGCATCCATGAAGTGAGAAGACGAATTTTGCAGCAATGTCTGGCTACTCCCAGAGACATGTTCGCCAAGCCACCTCTTTCTCAAATTAGCTTGAAAATGCACCATTTGCTCACTCTTTTTTCAAACTTTTCTCGGGGGAGAAACCCCCTAACCCTCCATAGGTGGTTGGGCTACGCTCGGTCGCCACAGTGCAGTATTTATGCCTCACCACGTTCAAATGTCACCAGCCACCACTGAGACTCAGTGATTTTTTGAGAATAAGATCTCTAAAATTCAGACCTATTGCGTGGGTTTAAATAATTTAACTGTCGCACCAGTATTCTTTGACTGTTTAAACCTTTCGTGAACTTCATCTAGAGCCCTCTTAAACCCTCTGGTTCCTTTAACGTTAATCCTTTCTCCCAGCTCTGACATCTATCTAAACTTTAATAGTTATTGCACACCATCTGCTGTAGACATCTCTATATGCTCTTCGCTCTTTTCTTGCTTCTATGCACTCTTGATTTTGTTCTACACATTGTAATGAAATATATTTTCTTTTTTTGTCACAAATCACTAACCAGTCCTTCATAATAGGTTTTCCTCTTTGCTTCCTCTACATTAACTTGCAGCGGCTTTTGAATAGTGGATCACTCTATTTTTCTTAGTACACTTTATTCTTTTGGACTATCTCGCTCTGTGCTTTCATGGATTTCTTTTTATCTCTCTGATCAGTTTTATACTGCCACTTTAATTAATTCTGCCTCTATCCACTAGTATATGGGTTTCTGAAAGTTCAGTACTGTGTACCCTGCCTTTCAACATCCAAATGTACCTCAGCTATTCCCTCTTCTTTCCATTTGCTCTACTACACCTCTACCACCAATTCCCAGATCTTTCCTACCTTGTCGAATCTTTACTTAAGGACACTGTTTCTAAATGTCTCGTTCATATTAATTACTAATGCTGTCTCACATATACACATGACAAGCAGAGAGATTTTATTTTCAGCTCCCCATCCACACTAAGTTCTTCATTCCCTATGTATCTTTATTTGCCTCTTTCTGTTCCCTTATCAGCCTTTCATTAATTTCGAACTTTTCTTTCCTTCTCACAGCTGCTCTCTTTTATTATATCTTGTACTTGAGATTGTCTGCTAGCATCTAGAAAAAGTGTTCACGCTTCACATTTATTGCTGTAAAAACTTTAATTCTTACTCATGTATCTCTTCCTGACTTCCATTCTTCCTTATTTCTAGCACTTTGCACAAGCCTCTCCCTATTCGTTCTGTATTTTATTTTTCTGTGTGTCTTAACTCTAATTTCCAGTTTCTGTACACCGAAACCCATCTTATTTATCTGGTCTCCTCTACCTCTGTTGGTCAGCCCTCTCACACTGTGCCAATTCTAATTTAACTCAAATGTTCTTGCTTTTGAACTATGGCAAGAGCTCCTTCAAGCTTTAAGTTCTCCCACACTTTCTACCATTAACATGCCCCTGAACTTCGTTCACCTGCTTGTGGCATTTCCTAATTTATTTATTTTTTAATGCAGATTTTATATGGCGCGAACTCGACCATAAGGTATTGGAGGGCTTTACATGAGCACCGATTACGTTACACAAGTACACATTCAGGCACGGGGAGGTTAAGTGATTTACCCAGAATCACAGGGCATGGACTCGACCCCTAGGCTTGAACCCTGGTTCCGAGCACCAAAGTGGGCAATCTAGCAGTCAGACCACATCCTCTCCCCTGATGGCTGTATGTCACAATATTGAGGAGAAAAATGTCATACTGGCAAAATTTCGTAGCCAAAATATTTCAAAGAGAGATATATATATATATATATATATATATATCTATATATATATATATCTATATCTATATCTATATCTCCCCAAAGTGCCTGAGGCGTTTTTTAGAGGGCACACACAGAGTCCCAACCATCCGGCTTTCTCTTCATTTGACTTGTCTTTCACATCACGTTGTAATTATTTCTTGCCCGACGCGTTTCCAGGATAGGTCCTTTCATCAGGGGCTTGCTTTGCGATATCAGGAGGATCCGGACAGTCCTTCTTTTATGTTTTGTGATTTATAAATATGTATGTATATATATATATATTCACTGAAAAAACCATAGGTTAGAGACCATATATAGTTAGGAATTAGCATTTAAAAAACCTTGAAAATTCACTGAAAAAACCATAGGTTATAGACCATATATAGTTAGGGCTTAGCATTTAAAAAACCTTATTTTACTCACACAAAACCATTGAAATACCACATATAGTTAGTTGCACTAACTATATATCGCGCACCCGCAATCCACTGCTGATGATGTCACATATTACATCATTCATGACATGGTCAGTGACATCACTGATGACATCACTGATGACATCTCAAATGACATCACTGATGACAACATCCAGTGTCTGTATGTTTCTGTAAACTTTAAATATGTCTTACATATTGAAGAATGAGTGGATGAATAAGTGTCTGGATGAAGGATTCAGTAGGTGCATGACTGACTGTATGAGTGAGTGATTAAATGTGTCTCACTGAGTGCATGGGTTAGTGACTAAACTGTCTTAATTTGTGCATCATTATTTGTATTGTTCTGTAAACTGCTGCATGTGTTGATCAGTAGCCATATGAGTAACTATATGGGTTATTGATTGGTTGCCCAATTATTTGTATGGGAGACTGAGTGTGTGTGTGGCTGGCTGGGAGGTGTGTGACTCTGTGCAGATCAATGTGTACTTGTATCAATGATTGTATAAGAGAGTAAGTATGTGTTAGTATATGTTTGAAAATGTTATGTGCTCTATGTTTAACTGTATAGATTAGAAAATGGAAGTGTGATTGATTCTTTACAGGACTGACTAGGTGTGTAAGTAACTCCATGGGTGAGTGGCAGAGTGTGATTGTCTGTATAGGTGTATGAGTGCATATGATAGTGTTGTAAAGATGAGTCATTGTATGTATGTATGAATGATTGTATGGGTGAATGAGTGAATGTGTGTGTAGAAGTAGGAATCAGTGAGTGCGTATGTAGTAACTAGTATTGGTGTGTCAATGGTTTCAAAAATTATACTCATATTTAACACTGGGTGTAACAGAGGTTATATTAAAGTGTGAGGAGATGCATTTTATTGTCACATGAATGATATCATAAGTGATGTGATCATTGATGTCAAATGAGATGTCATCAGTGATGTCATCAGTGATGTCATTTGAGATGTCATCAGTGATGTCATCAGTGATGTCACTGACCATGTCATGAATGATGTAATATGTGACATCATCAGCAGTGGATTGCGGGTGCGCGATATATAGTTAGTGCAACTAACTATATATGGAATTTCAATGGTTTTGTGTGAGTAAAATAAGGTTTTTTAAATGCTAAGCCCTAACTATATATGGTCTATAACCTATGGTTTTTTCAGTGAATTTTCAAGGTTTTTTAAATGCTAATTCCTAACTATATATGGTCTCTAACCTATGGTTTTTTCAGTGAATTTCAATGCTTTTTTAATAGCAAATATCATAAGCTGTCGAATGTCAAGTACGTGGTAAGTAAAAACATTTTCGTGTTTATGCACACTGATCTGCTTTGAATGCTGCCCCCCCCCTCCCCCTCATTTCTATTAGGAGTACTCTCTCTTTGCAGATAGTGAAGGGTAGTTAACGCAGGCCTTTGCCCCCGTTGTAATCCGTCGTGCCTGCTTCTCTCTCCATTTGATTGATTGTTATCCAAGCATTTACTGTTTTAGAATTGGTTCTCTTTGGTTCATTCTCTATTTACAAACAAGCACAGAGTCGCAATACTCTGTTTAGTCTTTGCAGATAGCGAAAAATCGTGTAAAAAAACAAAAGGAATCGAGCAAAATCAGTAGGCCACTAATGGGATCTCTTTTTGACCTCGCTAAAATAGAAACATTAGGAACAACCCCTCATGACAAACACGAAACTATTGAGATGAACTGAACTCCACACCATGATGGCTGCAATACAGCTCGGCTCCGCCACCCACCCCGCCCAAAATAACGATAAACTCTATGCAAATATTACAAATATATACAACACACCAGCAAAGTAACAGGGTAAAACATTTTATTAAACAACTATTTACATAACTATTTTATACTTTTTGATGCCCGATCCGGCTAGCTCAATCGATCGAGCATGAAACTCATGCACTCTGATGGTTCAAAGTTTTGAGGAGTGCTTGTAACACTGTCTGAAGCCTATTTGCACTTGCTTCAGCTTCACTATTGTCAAAGTAAAGTGGGGACTGTTTGAGGACGTGACTGCATTTGTGAACAATGTAATGCGGTGCCACCCTGAACCGCTTGACGGAGGCCCCCGAGGGACGGTGTGATGGCGCGGACTCGGAGGGGGCGCTTGGCTCCGGCTCCCTCCCCAAGTCGTGTTCTCCTGGTGTAGCCTGAGATCGCCCCCGACATAGGTGGCCGGCTCCCGGGATCAAGCGGAACTTTTTGCCTTTTGGTAACTCTTCCATTCTTGACCTTGTCCCACAATCCGTTTCACCTAAAGACACGCTGTAGTGGGGCGCCCCTTTACCATTTCAGTTACCATTCCGCCCGCTTTTGCTACACTGTGCCTCTTCCGCTATTCAGCTGTTTACCGCCCGCTCTTTCGACTACAGCGTCTCGCTCACCATGTAGTTGAGTTGCTCCCGCTCTTGCGGTGCAGCGATAGCCGGCTGCCACAGTACTCTCAAAATGGCGGCCGGCTCTTCAGATTTGGGCGTGGTCCACTAAAATTGCCCTGCGACACCTTGGAACTCGGACGCTTGTCTGCTAGAGATTGGGCTCCATTCTCGAAAGCGTCCCCTCAGCCTTGAAGATTCTACAAAAGTCTTGGGGGCCCCCGACTCCCGCAGGCTTCTGGTGGAGAGCGGCTAGCATTATTGCTCGTCGAATGGCCACGACGGAGCTACGAAATGGTGGTGCTCTCATGCTAACGCCAGCTTCAGTCTGAAACATCCAGAAACACTGTAGACTACCAATTCGATCAGTTCCGGTAGCGCCCCAACGTGACCCGGTAGAGAAGAACTAGCCCTCCCCTCTTTCAGTGATGGTTCTTGTTGCCTGTCCCTTCTGTTGTCATTTAGCAGAACTATTTAGCCTGCTGAAAGGGGTTGTGTTCCGACCGCTGGTTGGTGGAGACATTTTGACTATATTCTAGACCTGCGTTGTCGCGTAATGCGTCATATGACGCGCCGCGTTAGCGCATCCGGAAGTGATCCGGGGCGCGACGCGCAGCGCGTAACGTAAGCATAACAGGTCATATGACTTGTTAATAAAACTTTTCATTGGTTCATTTTACTTTTCTTATTCTAATGATGCTTTCGAACATTATTTTTTCTTAAATATATGTTATAATGTTCCAGGCTAATGTACTTTCCCGGAAAATTTACAACTGTCCTGCAAGTAAAATATATTCCTTTTTCGAGAAAAAGGGCATTTCTTCGTCCCATGACGGAGCCGTTGAGCAAAAGAGGGTCGGCCTGCTGTCTTAGTCGCCGATATGCCTGAATATCAGATTCTTATCGATCACTTTATGTTGCAGGAGTAGAAAACACAACAGCCCTTGACCATTTATCTTTACTGCGTTCCTGCGTATTATACCTTTTACCCTTCATGTAATTGGACTGCTTTATTTCACTTGCCTTTTACTGATTCGAAAACAGTGACTATTATTAAAAACTTTACCAATGTATATACTACTACCATGTTTTCTTTTAAAAACCTTTATTGTGAAAATGTCATTATACAAATACGGGCCTATAACCACGTGGGCCGGCCACGGAGCAAACTGTAATCGTATATGATGAGTAGACATTTACACTGTAGAGGAACGTAACGGGCGGGCCATTAGGTTGCAAGAACTAAAGTGTCTAACAGTTGCGGAATCGGTGGACGTACATTTTATAATTAAAATACGACAGGGCCACTTACAATAAAATTATCTAGATATACATTTGCGGGCAAGTACCATGGGTGACGTTAATTCGAACTTTCAATAGTACAGTAATCAATAACACATCAGAACTTAATATCAATAGGGATATCGAAATATTCAATCTATTCTCGTCCCCGCCCGCCATGTGCTTCAAAACTGCATACGTGTCTCGTGATATCAAGGTTGTGCAACCAGTACACAACAAGGAGTTACGAGTCCCATTTATTCCGGCGCCATTTTGGGCGAGGACGGGCAGGTCCAGGATATAGTCAAAATGTCTCTACCAACCATCGACTATGATGATGTTCATATGCTGTATTTATTAGAGTAACACTCATCTGTCCACATGAAATTAATTTGCCACAATCTAAACATGTCATTTTTTTTTTTTTTTGCATTTTTATAAAATTCTTTATTTTCAGCAGTATAACAGAGATAATCGTACATTCATTCGTCAGGTGCATGTACATAGTAATTGCATGTGTAGGCAGGAGAAATGAACATAACACCTCGTGTGTCCTTAACTAACAAAGTGTGCCATGGGCAGGTATTGTAGCAGTTATGCGTAACAAGCAGATTCAAATCATGGCACAATTCCACTTCTGATCCATAAGTCATTCCCTGACAGTACATTTCTAATATATTCATCTGAGACTAACAATGTAAAGGGTTAGAAAAAACAAAAACATTAAAACCCAACTATGGTCATCATTGAGCAATTTAGTGTGTTCAACCACTGACAGTCCTCCGCAGGTACAGTCAATTAACAGTGCGCACAGGGTAGTGTTGCGTTTCCGCATTCTCCCGGCTGCCCCCATCACCGCACTAGCATACCCTTTTCGGCTAGTCCTCGTCTTCCTCTGAGTCCGAGTCCTCACCTTCCGGCAGGGGCTCACATGGCTCTCCCCTATATTCGTTCTACGGTGACCACACCTTATTCCACTTGCGGGGGCATGCCCGTAACACATACACTGCTCTTTCCTTTACCATTAGGAGGTCCATATTCCTTATCCACCCTGCTACCGTTGGCAACTCCAGGGCACCCCACCTCTGCGCAATGTCTCGTTTGGCCACTGTCACCGCCAGTGTGACCCATAGTTGTCCATACCTGTCTAAGTCTGTAGGGTCCCAAATGTTCAGCAGGCACTTACGGGGTTCCGGCAGGACAGAGATTTTGACGGCCTGTGAGACTGTGCGTAGTATCTGCCTCCAGAGTTCCCGGATTTGAGGACATTCCCATAGCGTATGGAGCAGAGTTCCCTCTTCCCCGCAACCCCTGAGGCAGTATGGGTGCGGCACCCTGTGTATTCTGTGAAGAAGTGTGCGGGTGTAGTAGGTGCGGTGTAAAATTTTAAGCTGCACTAGGCGGAATCTGGCCGAGATGCCCACCTCTCGTGGTGAAGCAAGCGCCTCGTTCCACTCCGTGTCATCCATGTCACCCAGTTCTCCCACCCATCTCTCTTTAAGATTCTGTGTGGGGTCTGGCAGGTTGTTAACCAGTTTTTTGTACGTGAGGGAGGTCGCTTTTTGGTCCATAAATTCGGTCAGTAACCGATCTTCCAGTGGTGACGATTCCGGGAGTGTGGTGTCAGGTGGGATTGCCTGCAACAGAGCGTGTCGGATTTGCACATATCGGTATGTTTCAGAGGGGCCCAGGCCGTATAACTGTTGGAGCTGCTGGAAAGGAATAACCGTGCCCTTGTCCCAGAGGTCCCCAACCACCGAGATCCCTATGGTATCCCATCGTGTGAACCCCTTACATGTCCGCAGGTTTCCCAGTGTTTTAGTGTCCCATAATGGAGTTAACCTGGTGATTTTACCCCTCCATCACAGACGTGAATGTGCTGCATGCCATAGCGTCGCCGTGTGAAGCGTTGGGCCGAGCAGGGTCTTTACTTGCGGGTAGTTGTATAGCACTGAAAGCATGCCTTCAGTTCCCAGTTGTGACCAGTCCGCCTTATACGCGGGGTCCTCCCGCGTGATGTGGATCCAGTGATTAACAACCTTAAGCTGGGACGCCCAGTAATATAGTTGGAGATTGGGCAGAGCGATCCCACCTTCGTACCAGCTCTTAACCAATTTATCCTGCGCTATTCGTGCTGGGCCATTGCTCCACAGCAAACTGGAAACCAATGCCGCGACCTGCCGAAAGTATCGTGGGCTCACCACATAAGGGGAGTTTTCAAGCACATATAGAAACCGCGGGAGAGCCATCATTTTGTAGAGTGCCGCTCGTCCTAGGAGGGTCAGCGGTAGTGTAGCCCAGTATTTGACATCGGCACGCAAGCGTGTCAGAGGCGGCCGCAAGTTCTCGGCATAGAACTCCGCAGCATCGGCAGACACAAGAATACCCAGGTACTTAAATGAGGTGGTTGTTATCTTTAGGGGACACTCGGCCGTCAGCACTGGTCCCGGGCCCTTAAGCACATAAAGTACGGATTTGGACCAGTTCAAAGTGTAGCCCGAGGCCCTGCCATGTTCATCGCAGAGAGCCAACAGGGCAGGGACCCCCTCATTGGGTTTGATCATGTATATCAGCATGTCGTCCGCATACAGGGAGACTTTGTCCTCCCACCCTTCCTCCCAAGCGATGCCTCGGAACAGTGGCGTCGCTCTGAGCATGATTGCCAGCGGCTCCAGCACTAACGCAAATAGAAGGGGCGACAGCGGGCAACCCTGTCTAGTTCCCCTTCCCAGCGGAAAGGCTGATGACATGTGACCATTCGCAACCACCTGCGCAACCGGCAAGGTGTAGAGCAGTCGCACCCAAGCAAGATACTTTGGGCCGAATCCCATTCGGGTCAGGACAGCAAACAGGTACTCCCACTCCACCAGGTCAAACGCCATTTTGGCGTCTAGGGAAAGTATCACAGCTTGGTCTGTAAGAAGATGCGCCCGCGCCAGCACCCCATGTACCCTTCGTAGGTTAAGCGCTGTGCTCCTGTGAGGCATGAAGCCCGATTGATCGGGGTGTATCAGGGCACTTAGATGCTGGGTCAGGCGACTGGCCAGAAGTTTCGCCAAGATCTTCGCTTCAGTATTGAGCAAAGAAATGGGCCGGTACGAGGTGCATTCTGTCGGCGGCTTGGCTGGTTTGGGAATGGCTACGATTGTGGCCGTGCGCTGGTCGAGTGGAAGCAGCACCTTTTCCACGCTTTCATTGTACATGCCCAAGAGAGGCTTGGCCAGCACCGAGGCCATTGCCTTATACCATTCCACAGGTATTCCGTTGGGACCCAGAGCCTTGCCGGACTGCAATGCCCGTATCGCTAATTGGATCTCTTCCTCTGTCAGGTCCATATCTAGTTCCTGCTGTGCTGTAGGATCGAGCATAGGGATAGGAATATTTCCGAGCGACGCCATGGCCTCCTGTTCCATGACCGATCGCGCCGGTGTGTATATCCCCTGGAAATGGTGCGCTAGGGTATGTACTATTCGTTCCGGGTGAGTCTGCAGCTGGCCCTCAGCATCATATAAGCGTTGTATCCCCTTGTTACTGCCACCCGCTTGTCCAGCCACGCCAGCATTTTCCCTGCCTTATCTCCCACATCATAGATGCGGTGTGCGGTGTGTGCTAGGTGCCCCCTAGTGACCGTGGTGAGGTGCGCCTGGTGCTGCTGCTGTCGGAGCTGTAACTCATGCGCGGTATCAGGGGTGGGATCTGTCATGTGGGCAGTGTGCGCTGTGTGCAGTGCCAATTCCAAATTTGCAAGTTCAGCTCTGGATTCCCTTTTGTGCCCAGTGATTGCCGATATGGATGCCCCGCGCAGGACCGTTTTGTACGCCTCCCAGAGCACCGAAGGCGAGGTGACCGAGCCCGTGTTTTCGCTGAAGTAGTGTGTCGTAGTCAACTTAAGTTTTTTCCTGACACCAGGAATTTGCAGATAATTGGGATATATCGGGTACATTCTAGCGCGCTTTTGCTCTCTGGTAGTAAGGTGAAGGGATATCGGGGAATGGTCAGAAATGCCTCTCGGTAGAATGTCCATCCTGTCTATGGAACCCAATCCCACCCCCAGCAAGAAAAAGAAATCAATGCGCGAAAGGCTATTGTGGGGGGCGGAGTAGTGTGTGTATTGCTTTGCCTTGGGGTTTAGATGGCGCCAGACATCCGTGAGTCCCAGGGCCGTCAGGAATCCAGGAAGCGTGGCAGTCCCCCTCTGGCGATCCCGTACGGGAAAGGTGTCCAGCAAGGGGTCTGTTATAGCATTAAAGTCCCCCCCAATGATCATATCACCCTCCGGGAGGTCGATGAGAAACTGCCCAAGAGCAGGCAGTGCCGCAGAGTGAAGCGCCGGGGGGATGTACACAGATACCACATTGAGGGTCCTTCCCTCCCACTGGCCAGAGAGAGCTGCAAAACGCCCCTGGTCGTCCGTCTTGTGGCTAGTAACCAAAAAGGACGAGTTTTTCTTGAGGAGTATCCCCGTGCCTCTGGAGCCTGTGGTGAATTCAGCATGTACTGCCATGGTATAGCCACGCCTGTTCAGTGCTTTGCATGTGGTTCCCGCCAAATGTGTTTCCTGAAGCAGTACCAGATCAGATCTATGGCGCTTGATGGTTTGCAGTACCAAACCGCGCTTAATTTTATCCCCCAGCCCCCTGACGTTCCATGTAAGCAGTTTCAGTGGAGGCACCATTGTCATTACAGGGGGGCCCTCAGTGGGTGCTGCTAGCGTTTGTTGTGCCATTTGGGTTTATGACCCATGTTGCCAATATACAGTAATGCGGTAGAGCCAGTGTGGTGAGCTGTGCGCCGGGGTACCTGGAGATGACCGCCAGCAATATAACTGTGCCGCGCGCAAACTTAGTGATGACCAATAACCATAACTTTAACAATACAACTTTCCCCCCCCACCCCCTCCCTGCTCCCCTGCTCCACGGACGAAGTCCCGCCCGCATCCCCAACTTGGCAGAGTGCTTAGTCCCCCCCCTACCTATTCTTACTTGCTCGTGGGGTTGGTGAGTCCCCTACAGGCACCGGCCAGTGCCCGCCCTACTCAGTTCCATCGGCCCGAAGTCCCAAGGGCTGTGTACGTGTCGTCTCTCACACAGCTCAGGCAGTCAACCCCTGCTAGGCTGACCGGAATCAAGCGGATCCCTCTCAAGGTCGGAGTCCAATCCCGCGGCGGCGCCCTGTTCAGCTGTCGGGCTGGCTGCTCGGTGGTCCGACATCCTCTCGTTGCGGCGGTCTTGGCGGTCTCTGTGCGAGCGCTGGGGTTTGCCCACCGGCCTCCAACCATCCAGCCACTCTCGCGCCACCTCAGGTGCGTCGAAAAACCATGTCTTCCCCTCAGCCACAATCCGCAATTTGGCGGGGAAGAGCATCGAATAGGGCAGGCCCCTGTCACGTAGCAACTTTTTCACTTCAGTGAAGGACTTCCTGCGTCTGGCCACCTCAGCCGTATAGTCTGGGAAGAAGGCCAAAGTGGAGTTTTGAACTTTCACAGGTGGTGCCACCCTTGCCGCCTGCAGAATGGCGTCCCTGTCTCTATAGTTGAAGAGTCTAGCCAGCACCGGCCGCGGCGTGGCTCCCGGTTTGGCCGTACCCCCAGGGACCCGGTGTGCTCTCTCGACAGAGAAGAAGTTGGACAGGCCTTTGGGCTGTAGTTTGGTTTTGATAAGGTCTTCGATGTACAGGTCCATGGGGCCCTTCCCCTCCGATTCCGGAAGGCCCAGGATGCGGACGTTGTTTCTTCGAGAGCGCCCTTCCTGGTCATCCAGCTTTTCCTGCAGTTGCTTGGTGGTCTTTTCCAGTCGTTCCATCGCGACCTGTAGATCCGAGGTGTCCTCGACGAGTGACTTGGTGACCACCTCCACTTGGGATACCCTCTCTGACATCTTCTTGAAGTCCGCTCTCAGCAGGTTTACTTCGGAGGAAATGGTGCCCACTGTCGCCTGGACCGCAGTGAGGGTTTTCATGATATCTTCCAGTGTGACTTTCCCAGCCCCGCTCGCGTCTGTGGAAGCACCAGTGGAGTGACGCCCAGGCCCCTGTGAGTGGCCACCCTGGGCATACGCAAATTTATCAAGCTTCGCTTGCGTCGTAGTATTCCTCGTGTTTGTGCCTGCCATAGTGCTGTGTATTGCTCTGTAGTGTCCGGCCTGTCCAGTGGGTCCAGGTCCAGCCTCACGCTGCTCACACTATTCCCGGGGTAGGCGCTGGTGTCGTAGATCACAGGAGCTCAGACCACAGTGCACTGTAGCCCCTCGATGTCCAGCCCGGGTCTCTGCCTGCCTGGGGGTCAGTCTCTGTGTCCCACCACGCGCGTGGCCCTTCCTTCCGTGTCCGCTGCAATATGCCTAGGTGTGGGGCTGCGAAGCGCCACCGGTGGTGTCTGGGCTATGAGTGCCTCGCAGGTAGCAATTGAGCGTGGTGGTCCTCCCTCCAAGCGGGCTGTAGTATCGGTGTGTCACAGGCACTGCCAATCTGCAATCTCCCCACGCAGCCTCAGGCCAGAGTCCTATTTACCGGGCTGCGGGCGTGCAGCTCGGTCTCAGGCGCATTTCGTCTCGCCCAGTTCTGCGTGAGGGATGCCCGACCGGCCGTGCAGTCCCAAGATGGCGCCGCCACCGGGCAGGGACGTCTCAGCCCCCGAGGGCGCCCACTTCGTGTGTAGGAGGAACTGCCTCACAGACCCCGGCGCAGCAGCCGCTTCCGGGTCCGCTGGCTGCCGCGCTGATTACAAGTCGCGCTGGTACCTTTCTTCTGGCGGCGGGATGTGGGCGCCGGTCAGAGTCAATGCCCCCTAGCCGGGCAAGGTGGACTTCCGGTCGGGTACGTCTAACACTCCAGGCCGGTGCTGCTGGGCAGGTGGAGGCCCCACCACGCCCTCGCCGAACGGAGCACTTCTCGTTGTCGGATTGTCGCCGGGGGCGGATCAGTGTGCGCCGCTTGCTTCCCCGAGCCGACTTCACTCCTTCGGGCGGGTCAATGCACGGATGGACTTCAGGATAATTGCACGGGCCGGTCAGCCTTGTGGAGCTCCCGATCTAAGCTGCCGCCATGCTCGGCAGTTGGCCACGCTTAAACATGTAATTTTAATCTTTCCAAAGTTCTTCTAAATATTTGGGACCGTTTCCCTTGCCTCTGATGCTGTCAGTGCCACTTCTTTGATGAATGTACTGGCAGGTCGGGGGTTCTTCTCCAAATCTCTCTTTTATGCAGCACTATAATTAATCGGTGCCACCTCTCCATATGACGATGCATGGTATAGTTACCATAACTATATATTTTTTTTCGGTTCCTCTGGAGAGTACATCGTGGCAGATGAAGCGTGTAACGTACCGGGCATTTACCTTTTTTTTTTTTGCATGTAGAGGAAAGGAAAAAAAATTCGAGCGTCCGAGTTCTAAGGTGTCCCAGGGCCATTTTAGTGGACCAGGCCCAAATCCAAAGAACAGGCCGCCATTTTGAGAGTCCTCTTGCAGCCGCCTGTCGCTGTAGCATCAAGAGCGGCCGAAACTCAGCTGAATGGCAACTGAAACGGTAAAGGGGCGCCCCACTACAGCAGACAAGCCTTCACCTAGGAAGGCCCGTTCACGCCGCCTTCCCCCCCCCCTTCGGGCACCCCACGCCGTTATTCGGAGCAGGATTGTAGGATGGCCACACCAGTACGGCAACTTGCTAGACACCACCTCGGTGCCTACCGAATCTCAGCGCCTTGTGGTGTCTTCTATTCAGAAAACATTGTTGTGCTGCCTTCGACCTATTCGCCGCAAGTGCGCACGCAACTCAGCTGCATAGCTTGCTAGACACCACCGAGGTGCTAACCGAATCTCAGCGCCTTGTGGTGTCTTCTATTCCAAAAATATTGTTGCGCTGCCTTTGGCCCCATTCGCACATCGGTCCGCTACTGACGCCATCTCACAGGCCAACGGGGCGCCCCACGCCGACTTTCAGCATTGTAGGATGGCCACACCAGTGCGACAACTTACTAGACACCACCTCGGTGCCATCCGGATCTTGGCATCTCAGCGCCTTGTGGTGTCTTCTATTCAGAAAATATTGTTGCGCTGCCTTTGGCCCTATTCGCACATCGGTCCGCTACTGACGCCATCTCACAGGCCAACGGGGCGCCCCACGCCGACTTTCAGCATTGTAGGATGGCCACACCAGTGCAACTTACTAGACACCACCTCGGTGCCATCCGGATCTTGGCATCTCAGCGCCTTGTGGTCTCTTCTATTCAGAAAATATTGTTGCGCTGCCTTTGGCCCCATTCGCACATCGGTCCGCTACTGCCGCCATCTCACAGGCCAACGGGGCGCCCCCACGCCGACTTTCAGCATTGTAGGATGGCCACACCAGTGCGACAACTTGCTGGACACCACCTCGGTGCCATCCGGATCTTGGCGCGTTGTGCTGCCTTCGGCCTATTCGCACATCGGTCCGCTACTGACGCCATCTCACAGGCCAACGGGGCGCCCCACGCCGACTTTCAGCATTGTAGGATGGCCACACCAGTGCAACTTAAAAGACACCACCTCGGTGCCATCCGGATCTTGGCGCATTGTGCTGCCTTCGGCCTATTCGCACAGCGGTCCGCTACTGACGCCATCTCACAGGCCAACGGGGCGCCCCACGCCGACTTTCAGCATTGTAGGATGGCCACACCAGTGCAACTTACTAGACACCACCTCGGTCCCATCCGGATCTTGGCGCGTTGTGCTGCCTTCGGCCTATTCGCACATCGGTCCGCTACTGCCGCCATCTCACAGGCCAACGGGGCGCCCCACGCCGACTTTCAGCATTGTAGGATGGCCACACCAGTGCGACAACTTGCTGGACACCACCTCGGTGCCATCCGGATCTTGGCGCGTTGTGCTGCCTTCGGCCTATTCGCACATCGGTCCGCTACTGACGCCATCTCACAGGCCAACGGGGTGCCCCACGCCGACTTTTAGCATTGTAGGATGGCCACACCAGTGCAACTTACTAGACACCACCTCGGTGCCATCCGGATCTTGGCGCGTTGTGCTGCTTTCGGCCTATTCGCACATCGGTCCGCTACTGACGCCATCTCACAGGCCAACGGGGCACCCCACGCCGACTTTCAGCATTGTAGGATGGCCACACCAGTGCGACAACTTGCTGGACACCACCTCGGTGCCATCCGGATCTTGGCGCGTTGTGCTGCCTTCGGCCTATTCGCACATCGGTCCGCTACTGACGCCGCCTCACGTGCCAACGGATTTTCTACGCTTTTTATACCCTATGCCGCATAACAGGTCATGTGACTTGTTTATAAAACTTTTCATTGGTTCATTTTACTTTTGGTTTCCTAATGATGGAAGGCTTGATCATATGACCTAAAAATAACACTTTTCATTGGATGAAAACTATTTTTTTTCCCCAAACGATGAAAGCCCCACCTTGTTTCTGGATGTTTCAGACTGAAGCTGGCGTCAGCATGAAAGCACCACCATCTCGTGGCTCCGTCGTGGTCATTCCGCGAGCAATCATGGCAGCCGCTCCCCACCGGAAGCCTACAGGAGTCGGGGGCCCCCAAGACTTTTGTAGAATCCTCAAGGCGGAGGGGACGCTTTCGAGAATGGGGTCCAAGACCTAGCAGACAAGCGTCCGATTTCCAAGGTGTCCCAGGGCCATTTCAGTGGACCAGGCCCAAAAAGGAAAGAGCCTGCCGCCATTTTGAGAGTCCTGTGACAGCCGCCTATCGCTGCACCGCAAGAGTGGGCGCAACTCAGCTGAATTGCGGATTTTGACACAGTGGACCAAAAGCGGACGGAATGGCAACTGAAACGGTAAAGGGGCGCCCCACTACAGCAGACGAGGCTCCACCTGGGGAGGCTCGTTCACGCCGCCTCCCCCCCCCCCCCGGGGCACCCCACGCCGTTATTCGGAGGGCGGCAACTTACTGAACATCACCTTGGTGCCATCGTTCTGCTGCCTTGGAACTATTCGCACAACAGACCGCTACTGATGACCCACCCCCCGCGACGCCCCACGCCGGATACCGAAATCAGTGCGGCACCCAGGCAACATCACCTGGGTGCCGTCCAGAAATCTGGACGTTGTGCTGCCTTGGGACTATTCGCACAACTGACCGCTACTTCCTTCTTTTTGCCTAAAAATGTTTAAATGTTTTTACTGTTTTTGTTTTGTTGTATATATTTATAAGTTATTAAAGTTTTATAATCCTACTACTTTGTTGGAGTGCTATATATTTTTAATGTGACACATAATTGTAAAAACTTTGATGTACAAAGAGTCATCCCTGGAATCTTCCGCTTCAGGCTCGGTCCCCTCCCCAATCACAATACAGGATGGTTTTCAGATAGTAGGAACGCGTGTGGTGTGACGGATCTCATCGGGTGTGGGCCTTGATCTACTATAACTCCTTTGAAGAGGGGTAATTCTTTACAGCTGGGGCCATAAACTACATCTGCAGGGCTAGCTGATAGCCTGGGACCGGCCTGGACAATCGAACACAGAGGAAGAGGAGTGTCAGAGGGTGCGGTAGTGAATAGGGCGAAAGGGAGGTGTCGGGCAGGCACAGGGTGTGATTCTCAGGGAAGAGCAGCGCAGATGGGGGGAGGTTTATTGCCCATGCATAAGACAGAGAGCGGGGGTGACCAGTGCCTGGGGGAGATGCTTGCGAGGGTGGGGAGCCATGCTAAGGATCGACAGCGTGCAGAGAGTGGGTCTGGTCAAGTCATCTAAAATGGCTGCCGTGCACGACAAAAGTGTGGCATTTGAAAAAAGGCAAGATGGCGCAGACAATGTTTTTCAACACTTCCTGATTTCCTTCGAATTGAACGTTAACAGACGTTGGGGCCTATTACCAAAGTTAAGCGATATTTATCCCTAACGATGCTTAGCAACAAATTTTTTACCTCTAAGCATCGTCAGAAATTATCGCAGATAAACCTTGCTATTATCAAGGTTTATCGCAAATGCGATAAACGGCCGCAATGCATTAATATCGCTGAAAAGTCAGCGATATTCATGCATTACCGAGCTAATGCTCTTAGCCATGTTATCCACCTCCCATTGGATAACATGGCTAAGAACTGCTCAGGGCAGGTGTTACTTTTTGGAGATATTCGCGCTTAGCGCGAATATCTCCAAAAGTTGGTAATAGGAGATTGCGATGTTAGCGACTGTTTCCAGTCGCTAACATCTTGGCATGCCCACTTTGCATGTCATTAGTGATAAATATCACTGACATGCAAAGTGGGGCCCAAGATGGTCGCTATCTCCTACTAGCGGTCGCTAACTGGTGTTAGCGACAGCTAGGTAATACGGAGATAATTTTATCTCCGCTTTCATTGGCTTTTAAAGCCAAAAAAGCGGAGATAAACCCCCTTGATAATATGCCCCGTTATCTCTCCCACACTACCGGTCCCCCTGGGCTTAAACGCTGAGATGGTAGGGACTGCATCCCGTGAAGATAGGCCGAGACGTCACTCAGCAGAAAAAAAAGTTAAAAAAAAGTCTATAAACATACAATAAGTTAAAAGTCAATCATTCTTCATTCCTTGTAGTACGCTCCCCAGTCCGCTTCCCGTTACGCTAACCGGGCGCACCCCACCAAAAAAACGCCGTTCGATTATTATTATTTTTTTTTTTTTTGCCCCGCGGGGCCCTTTTAAAACCTCCACATCAAACCTAGGGGGTCAGGGAGGATCTACTATGCCCCCTTATGGTCATTTTCCCCTTCGCTTTGGCCTCCTCTTGTCTCTCGATCCTACCGAGAGACAAGATGGCGGCCGCTACGGACTGTTTGGAATGTTTACAGACGCCGGGGAACCAATCAGCTTCGCTTCACAAAGCTCCGTAACGCGAAAAGTACGCGAACTGGAGCGCTGCCCGGTCCGCTGTTACAGATATATATCTTTTTTTTAACGTTAATTTCTCAAAATCCACTGGAGCACATATATTGAGACCTAGCAAAGGCACATCGGGCTACCAGTCCCTACAATTTTGCCAAGTTTCGTGCAAATCCATTCAGCCGTTCGGGCTAAAAGTGAGGCCAACCGCCCTATGGAAAACTCAATGTTAAAAACACGGTTTGGGACCCCCCTTTTTTCTCTGCCCCCCCTTGACGAAACCCCCCCAAATTGTCAGGGGCTACTCAGAAACAAAATGTTCCATTTTCCTGAAAATTTCAGCCAATTCCGTCCACAAACGCCAAAGTTATTAGACCTAGAATTTTCAAAAATCCCATAGAGAAAAAATCCTAACTATATATACCTACTGGCGACCGCCAGTAGGTAATATCTATCTATCTATCTATCTATCTATCTATCTATCTATCTATCTATCTATCTATCTATCTATCTATCTATCTATCTATCTATCTATCTATCTATCTATCTATCTATCTATCTATCTATCTATCTATCTATCTATCTATCTCGTAACTCGGAATCCCGGTAAAAGCCAGTACCTGCTCACGAGTGGGTCGATTTCAGGGTCCCGGAAGCCCAATATAATTAACCAACACTTTTCCCGTCAGGGAAATACGTAAACGACACACCAGGAGTTGCTGTGCTCAAAGGTTTATTTTGGCAGCAAAACAAACAACGCGATTCACCTCACGGCTTGCTCCCGTTTAACGTGAGCAAGCCGTGAGGTGAAACGCGTTGTTTGTTTTGCTGCCAAAATAAACCTTTGAGCACAGCAACTCCTGGTGTGTCGTTTACGTATTTCCCTGACGGGAAAAGTGTTGGTTAAATATATATATATATATATATATATATATATATATATATATATATATATATATATATATATATATATATATATATATATATATATATATTTATATATATATATATATATATATTTATTTTTTATATATTTTTTTTCTTTTTTTTTTCTTTTTGCCCTACCCCAACGTTTGATTATACTCAGACACGGATAGACTTATTTAGGTTTATCAGGAAGATGAAGCTACAGAAAATACATACCCTGAACCCCAAGGCTGACACCAGATATGTAGCAGGTGCAGTTGGTGATAGTGATCCACTAGCAGCAATAACTGGCAAAGATTTACAAGCCATAGCTGTGGCTCAAACTTTGATTGGAATTAGTCATTCTCAGGATTGGGGGGCTCAACCCACACAAACATTGGAAGAATGTGGAATAATACAACAGGGTTGTAAGAGTGAAATGACAATCAAATCCAAGATCAATCCAAGAACACCACATGACGGAATAGATACTTTCCAAGAAATAGTTGTTGAAGAACTAAAAGGTCTACAGTTTGAGCCATTCAATTGGAAAAGAAGGAATTTAAGCAAGGAGGATTGGGCCACTATTCAAAATCTCAGAGAAGATGACAATATCATTTTTAAACCTAGTGATAAAGGTGGGAACATTGTTATTTTGAATCGTAGCCAATATGAGGATGAAGCATTCTCCCAATTGAATAAGAAGGAGCACTACATTGAGATCAAAAAAGAGAAATACACTGAGAGCATTAAGGCCTTTAATGACATGATTGGAAAATGGAAAGATAAAGGGATCTTGGACCTGAAAGATTGGGAAAATCTCAAATGTGCATTCCCGCAAATTGCAACATTTTATCACCTACCGAAGGTTCACAAGAGTAGAATATGGCCTCCTGGTAGACCTATTGTGTCCGCGAAAGACAGTTTGCTTGAAAAAACCTCAAGCTATATTGACACTTTCATTGCTCCATTTGTGAAAGATCTTAGTTCATATCTGAAAGATACGAAAGACTTTTTAAGGATTATACAGGATGTCAAATGGGAAGAGGATATGGTCTTGATAACATTGGACATAGCCAGCCTGTATACTTCCATTAAGCATGAGGATGGCCTGCTGGCAATGAGGAGTTTTTTGGACAATAGACCGATCAAATTTCGAAGCCATAATACCATGCTGTTAGAATTTACGGACTTCTGTTTACGCAACAATATTTTTTTGTTTGCAGGTAAATTGTATTTACAACTCCAGGGGACCGCGATGGGCACGTGCTTCGCCCCCAGCTACGCGAATTTATTCGTGGGGTGGTGGGAGAAGCACGTGGCCTGGGCGGGGGAGAATGAGAAATGGATGAGTAGCATTATTCTGTGGACCCGCTACATCGATCTTTTCTTGGTGTGGCGTGGTCCACAGTCGGAAGCTGAGGAATATATTGCGGATTTGAACAACAATAGCTTGAATTTGAAATTCACCAGCAATATCAGCAAGAGTGAGGTCTTCTACCTGGACCTTCGGGTCTATGTGGAGAATGATTCTATTCAGACAGCGGTCTACAGGAAACCCACTGCGGGAAATTCCATATTACACTCACGTAGCTATCATCCACGTAGTGTCATCAACAACATTCCCCTAGGGGAGTTCTTGCGTTTGAAACGCAATTGCTCCACTGAACAGGAGTTCTGCACAGCAAAGGAACAGTCAAGGGAGAGATTCTCACAGAGAGGCTTAGGGAAAGGAGTCCTTGATAGAGCTGAAATGAGAAGTGAACAAGTAGGGAGGAAGGACCTACTGAGTGATAAGGTCAAATCCACAGATTCAAAGATCCGATTAATTACGGACTATTCAGACAAATCTCCAGAAATTTTTAATATATTGCGGAAGAACTGGAGGATTCTGAAATCAGACCCTGTAATCGGGAAATCTGTATCCGATTATCCCCTTGTCACCTATAGGAAGGGAAATTCCTTTAAAGACTTCCTGGTGAGCAGCCACTATGAGAAAAAGAGAAAGAGAAAAAGTACTGTTTCTGGCTTCTACCCTTGCATGAAGTGCAAGGCCTGTAAAAATTCACAAAAAGTCAAGGAATACCACATTCCAGGCAAGAAAACAAAAAATAAGATCACGAAATTACTTAATTGTAACTCTGACTACACAGTGTATTGCTTGATGTGTCCTTGCGGACAGAAGTATATAGGCAGCACTATAAAAGCTACTAAACTGAGGGTTCTTGAACACATGAGGGCGATTACAACAAAAGACCCCAATTACCCTGTAGCACGCCACTTCGAGCAAAAACACAATAGCAACAGCAATTTACTGACATATTTCATACTGGATCAGTTAGTCCGAACAGAGAGAGGGGGCAATTGGGTGAAAAAGTTGAGAACCTTGGAATCGAGATTCATTATCCAGCTTCAGACCAAGGCCCCGGGTGGGATGAATAATGAGGAAGAGATGTGGACACATATTTAATTATCCCACCTTACTCTCTGTGTTGTTTTCTTATAACCCTGGATTAAGGATTATGTATATATATTGAGGAATGCTTGCTCCTTTTCACCTCACTGTCAATACATTATGTGAATGAATGATTGGAATGATCTTTAGCCCATTCAGGGCGTGATAACAGTGTAGGTTACACACATGAAATTTTGATTTGTGAACCTTTCCTGAGAGAACTCATATATGGAATACTATGAATTATCAGGTTAGAAGGCACTCAAGGCGTAATCAGACTCTGTGCATGTGAATGTACATCATATCATAAGTTTAAATGCAATTGCAGAGAATGAACCAGTAGGGGAAAAAAATTCTTTAATTTGATTTGTAAATAGTGTGAATATAACTTTCATATAATCTAAGTGTCATTATCATACACTTGCATTCAATATATTGTGGATATTGATTTATACTTTGGTTCTATACATTTTGTTGTTACCATTATAAGATGGCCGCCGTGTAATTATTGGCGAACACTTGTGCCTTCGTCTATGTTGCTTAATGGTCAACACGTGACAGATGGTCACTGTGCTGGTGTTTAAATAATGTTGAAATGCCAACGCTCGCTTACACTGACGAAGGCGGCAACGCCGAAACACGTATGTAAGCTTATCGTTTTTGCAGAGAATGAATTTGAATAAATAACTTGGCTAAACCACGAGATACTGGCTCTGAGTGCTCTCGATTAAGGTGTATCCCGAGGACTGGGGGATTCCGGTGTTTATAATATATATATATATATATATATATATATATATATATATATATATATATATATATATATATATATATATATATATATATTTATGACACTGACGAAGCTCAAAGTGAAACGCGTCTGTCAAGGGTGAGGGGGTTTGGAAATAAACACTTTTGTAACTGGATATTCGTGTGCTTGCCGTTAATCGACCGACAACTGGTGGATTGTGTGTTCATATATATATATATATATATATATATATATATATTTGCTATTCTTAACTCAGCATCAACATATCATGAAGATATATTGTCATATATGTACCAGCAGCGGTGCCACTAGAGGGTGCTGTAATGTCCTTCGGGACACGTTCTAGTGTTCCACAGGAAGCTGTAACCCCAGCCACTCCTTTGAGGGCTGTATACACTACACTGCACCCCCACACCCATCCATCATGGGTGTCACGAGTGATGTGGCCCCGCCAATAAAAGGGCCCGAGTGCACATGCTTGTGGCCAGTTTAATGTACCTTACAGCCAGGTGTCCGTGTCACTTATTGCCGTCATGTGGGCCTGAGGCCCAACACGACATTGGGGATGAGGTGGGTAGCCAGCCCCGCGTGCCTGCCGCCCTGCACTTCGTCGTTCCTCGTGGGGGAGGAAAACGAGCCCAGCAGGCAGCGCCCCCACCGAGCTGTCTGCGGCCACCCGTGACCGCAGTGGAGCTGGGACTTTTACACCCATCTCTGTGTTCAAGGAGCGACGTCCGGAGACCTGTCGTGCCTCACCCTCGCTGGTGTCAGAGGAGGAGGTGAGCACATGTGTCCTCGATGAGGGCAAGTGCCCCATGATGCCTGCAATGCATCAGCTGCCAAGCGTACTGGCGAGTGCTCCATGATGCCAGCAAGGCATCTGTTACCAAGCCCACCGGTACGTTTACGGATCACAGTGACCCAGCAACTGCACTAATCCATGGAGGGTACCTACCCCGCTGCAATGCCTGCACTGTGCCAGCTGCTGCGCCCAGGCGGCCTCCTGCGCAGGTAACAGGTCCGGAGAACTGCAACGCGCGGCATTAAAGAGACACTCACACCCCCGACCCGCTCCCCCCTATGCATCCACCTTAAGAACACACCTTGTGGCGAACGGCGAGCGAGAAGTCGTGGCCACTAAGACTTCAGCCCCTCTCTACAGCTGCTCCCACGAGGCTAATAGAGACCGGATAACCCGCGGCCGCCGGAGCGCTGAGGGAGAAGGCCCAGCAAACCCAGTGCCCACAACGCGAGACCCGTGGCATCAGGACCCGCGGGGGCCTACGAGATAGTGCCACCCAGTGGCCAACGGTGGATACCGCACCCCCACGGTCGCATCAAGTCGAGCTGTTCCGCCTGCCTGCCATGTACCTCATGGGGCATCAAGGATAAGACAGCGACCTGCCCAGCAGCGCCACACATGCCGTGTTAGCTGTCTGATGAGACCCCCCAGCCTTAAAAAAACCAAGCAGAACCTGTCCTGCACCAACATGGATAGCGCACAGAAGGTGTAGCGTTGCCGGAGTGCAGCGCCCCTAGTGGCTGCAGGCCCGCGCTGCCCCCAGTGAACAGCGCACCGGCATGAGAGTCCCCCAGCAGTGTCAGCATCCTCAACGCAATGGGAGGCCCGCAGCATGCCCTCTGGAGTGTCGAACGCACATGCCTCTAGTGAGAACACTCTCCACACTTCAACCCCGGCCCAAAGAGTTTCAATCAACTGGAGGCCCCCAGGGAAGAGAACACGGGGTCGTCAACACAATCCACCAGGCGCAGGAAATCACGAAGCAGAAGAGCCAGCACTGCCCCTGCTTACCTCGAAATGCCTGCGACAGTCAAGGTAGCTGTTTCTCTCTCTGCAGCCCAGAGCCTCCCAGCCAGAATCTCAGATATCAGCAGGGACCGATGAAAAAAAAAAAAAAGGGAGCTACCTCAGTGCCACCTGGTGGCCTCCCAAAATCAACGCACTGACAAACAGACACACTGCTTGGCCGGAGCAAATTGCCAGCAGTAGCCTCGCAACCCATTCTGACTGCCCGCAACAGCCAACAGTCAAAGGCTCAGCATTGTGGAGTGTGGCTGCATTGCCCACTAAAGACCACGACTGCCAAAGCACAGCACACGTCTACTAATCAATGGCCAAATTTTGTACAGCCTTGTACAACCATGCCCTGATCAACAAAGAATACGCCAGTGCTCCCCTCTCATCATAGACAGGCAAAACAGTGGCACCTGAAGCGCCGCAAGGACCTGCTAACAAAAAAAATCAGTCACCAGGTTCAAAAAGGCACACCGCTAGTAAGAGAAAAACTGTCTGCTCAAGGCCATTGCTGAGACCGACTGCACCAAGCATAGCGAGACATGTTCTCAGAGAGGAATGCCCAGAGAATGTCCCTCCGCACCCTGCAAGTGAGAGCAGCAAGGACACCCTCAAAGACAGCAATGTCTCCAGGTAGCTGCCACACTTCGAGACTCGAGCAAGGACACTGCGACACAAGCTCCCACCAGCAAATATGGACTACCAGCCAGACACCAACGTCTCAAGGTCACTATCCCCATCAACAACACAAGAAAGACTGGAAGACTCGTGCGGAGCACGCACCACCAGTGGCTGCCCAACGCCACCGCCAGAGAGGAGATCGCATCACTCACCCCTGCTGGCGAATAGACTCAACCACAAGCGACACCACAAGCACGCAAAGTCAGAGGCGTGCAGAAGACTGCGCCGATGAACCTGACAGCACAGGCAGGCGCCCGAGAGATAGAGAAATCTCCAAAAGGAAGCACTGCTGAACACAGGTAGGAGAGCACCCACATCTCCACCACCCCAGCGAAGCCCCGCAGGGGGCCGAAGACAACACACAGTGTCCTCCCTCACACTGCCTCCAGTCAGAGTCGGCCTCGACCCAAGACAGGCAAGAGAGGAGTTGCACACCCCACGTGGCAAGCCTCCACAGCTACATGCGCTCCAACTACTGGTGACACACGAACCGGAGGTCACGTCGCCCAGCAAGCAAGGAAAGCGCTGGAGCGACGGCAGAAGCCGGCACCATGACAGCGCCGCCTCGAGGTCCAAGCGCAACGCCCTCGAAGAAAGAAGAGAGTGACAGCCCTGTCACCCCAAAAATTGGAGGAACACAGGTGGGCTGAATAGACCAACAAAGGGAGAAGACCGAGGACTCACAGTAAGCCAAGACCACACCATGACACACCAGACAGCCACCAAGGTGGACCGACGCCCCAGGGTTCAGTCTCATGGATGAACCAAACATAAGCTGCAGCAAGTGCAGACCGCGTCTCATCCCAATGCTTCCCCAGGCGACCGTCCATCCCAGAGTGTCGGCAGTCTAAGTCAATCGGCATCCCTGCTCCTGTCTGCAGATGCCACGAGTGAAGATCAGCACTGAGTGACCATCCTCACACCGCCTCAAGATGGAATCGGCAGTGGCCCCAAAACAGGCAAGAGAGGATCCGTACACCCTATGTGTCAAGCCCCCACCGAAGATCAGCCTCAACAAAGCGGAGACACCTGGCTGCTAACATCCAACACTCCCAGCAAGTCACCACCACCTGTCATCAGGAATCACCACATGGCTGGCAACCGCCATCACACCAGCCATCAGCACCTACGTCAAACAACACCACTCCCAGAATATCGGCGAAATGGAGTCCTGCACCATCGCCACATCAGCCGACAGAAGAAACCAGAGGCCACCTGTGAACCTGGCCTCCACCTGAACCACGGCAGCGAGTGCAAGTCTTGGCCAAGACTCATCCACCTGTGAGGGTTGTGCGCGCAACTAAGTAACGGCTCCTCAGTGGTCCTGCAGCTGCCCCCAGAAGGCACACAAGCGGCCCCCAGTGCAGCTCTCCTACAGTCCGGCAGCAACCCCGACGACGGGCTTTCCCAAGCGGGAGAGCGAGAAGAGACATTGCCCCACTGACAGGTTACCGATCACAGCCAAGCAGTTCAACAGGGACAGTCGGTGAATACTCATTGTGGACTCCATCCATGCTCACGATGCAACCCACTGTAAAGAACTGTTAGAACTTACCACACAGACCATCACCGATGTCAGCAAGGTGGGAGCCGTGCAAGTCCGTATGACATGTCATCATCAGTGAACTGACGGTATGCAGCGGACGTCTCCGAACCAGCGGTCGTGTCCTGAGCCCTTCAGGTTAAACTACGGGTCCCCGCCGAGAAGATCCTGCTACCAGCTCATGTCTGACGTCGTCCTGCCAACTGACTCAGAAGACTGATGGACCCTGTGGTATTTAGTTAACTGTTTGTTTTGTCCCCACAGGTTGGACTCACATTGTATTTGTTCGTCAATAAAGTTGGGGAGGAATGTAATGTCCTGCGGGACACGTTCTAGTGTTCCGCAGGAAGCTGTACCCCAGCCACTCCTTTGAGGGCTGAACACACTGCACCCCCACACACATCCATCACGGGTGTCACGAGTGACGTGGCCCCGCCAATAAAAGGGCTTGGGTGCACATGCTCGTGGCCAGTTTACTGTACCATACAGCCAGGTGTCCTTGTCACTTATTGCCGTCATGTGGGCCTGAGGTCCAACACAACAGGTGCCAGGGCGCCAGTAACGTCATTTTTCAAGTTATGTGGATGGTAATTGCAAAGAACAATTACCATCCACATACTTTTTTTGTAATTAAATAAGGTCTTTAAGTATGTGCGGCGTGCTGCTTAAGTGCCTGGCTGCCTCTCGCCCTTTGCTAAGATGAGTCAGGCAGCCAGGCACTTTCGAGTGGGACACCTTTGCTTTTCCGTTTGAAATAAAATATCTCTATGCAGACTAAGAACTGACCTAGCACAAGCCCTGGCCTGCAATGTTCAGAGGTCTGAAAAGACCTCTCATTAAGACGCCAGCATCGTCATATTTGCAAGCAGTCTGGGTGTCTAGGGCATAAACCCTGTATTTCCGGGACTGCGTGTCAATCACTTTCACAGGCTGCAAGCAACACTATTTCCCAACTCTTCACCTGTGACCTCTTGGCAAACGCTGTTGCTTGCAGCCTGTGAAGAATTGCAGGCATGTGGCTCAAGGTCACAGTCATGGGACTTTATGATCTCCAGCCATCGGTGGCCGAGAGGACACGCTTGGCACTCTCAAGCCTGCCATCCTGGACTGGAACAGCAGCAGCACATTCTGTTGTGCGCCCGCATGCGTGTTCCAGAGCAGGATTTACAGGTAAGAGGGGCCGGTGGATGGAGGCCTTCTTTCATGCCTATGCCAGCCTGTGGTTCGTTTTTACTGTTTTTTGAACAATAATAACAAACCTCAGGCTGGCACGGTGGAGCGCACATCCGGAGCTCAAGAGTTTAAAATGACTCCCTTTGTGTGCTTTTAGCAGGCGGGGATGTTGTATTTTAGTACAACAGTTTATAACACTATGATGAGAGGCATTCATTAAAACTGTTAATAAATGCCTCTCAATATAGTGATATAAACTGATGTACTCAAGTGAAAATCTCCTGCATGTTAAAAGCATACAAGAGAGCACTTTTAAATATGTGAGTTCAGGAAGTGTGCATCCTGAACTCACATATTTCAAAGTGCTTTTCCTCCCTTGATGCTTTAATCATGCAGGAGCATTTCACTTTAGTACATCAGTTTACATCACTATATTGAGAGGCATGTATTAACAGTTTTTATAAATGCCTCTCAATATAGTGATATAAACTCCACCAGCCACCACCGATATGTAGCTTGTGAAATTTGATATTTTTACAACATTAATTGGCATGACACAATTAAAGACTTGATGTTCTGGTAGAGTACTCTCCTGCTAGATGTCCACCTGTTTAATATGTTAATGAAGCGAGTCATCATTTTCACTTTCATCACTGTAAAAATTTCTCATTACTGTTGTATTGTTTGTTGTCAACCAGCCAGTGGTGTGCTGGTGTAAGTGCAGTATAAGTTGAGTAAATAAATACATGAAGAAATAAATAAGTGCTCACAAGTAGTAGGAAATGCTGTTGGTTGGTCTTAGTAGGCAAATTCTCGAAGGTTATCTGTTGACACCTGAGCTGCTGGTGTGGAAATTAATTTTATATAAGAACAACCCGACTTAATATAGCTTTGGTTTACTTGACATAACTGGGCAGCACTAGGCCTATTATTTAAGTGTTCATGTTTAACCCCTTCAGCGCTAATGACAAAGCCAGCTCGTCATGGGCGTTACCTGCGCTACGCGGATGACGAGCTGGCGTTTGTCATAAACAAGCCATTTTTTAAATTTTAGCAGGAAAACGTGGTAGCGCGGTAGGGGTTAAATGTGGTGCATGAGTGTTGTTTTTCATTGCTTTTCGGAAAATTGAATTTCAACCGTATCTACTGTAACATTTTTCTCGAGTTCTTGTCTGAAGGGCTGTCTTTTCAAACATTACACTATTATGTGCTGAATTTTCATTGCTATGTCTGTCGTTATGGCCGTGCTGAACAGTCCATTTTGTTCAAGTTTCATTTCTTGTTTATTTTCACCATGCAACTAAATCGTGCGAGTTAATACCCAATAAAAATTAAGTGCAATGGAGTGTTATTTGAGGTGGGCCGTATATTAATAGTTTGATTGGTTGGCTGTGCTCATTTTAGTGTTAGCTTTCTGTGTAATGTCATACTATGAAATGGTGTGCTTTCTTTGTCTAAAATATTATAAAGGATCTATAAACATGTCATTTGGTTTGAAGATTTGGAATTTAGAGGAGAAAAGCTGCATGAATTTATAAAAGTTAGTGGTTATCAGATTTTATGTTTTAGACAATTTTGCATTGCAGCATTGCATATGTAAACACACTGTTTGTCATTTTAGAGAGGCATCGCTCAATTTGATTCTGTTTTGGCATTAGACATTTTGATTGATTTCTCTCATGCATGCACATGCACATGTGGTCTTTTTTATTTAGGTTTTTTTTTTTATTGCTTTGATAACTTACCGGTAATCCTCATTACTTTTACTCCTACTTGACCTCGACCCCGTTATAAACAACATGAGGTAGTATTCAATCACACTGGGAACAAAACAGGAAACGCTTACTGACCCCACCCAACCCTCCAGCTAAGGGTTATAATAATTCAAGCCACACCTAAGAACTTCTTGAAATACCATTCAACAGAAAGGCCTGATATCTGGAGCGTGGTTGGGTTGTATGACTGGGTTAAGGACGAGTAGAACTAAGAGTAATGAGGATTACCAGTAAGTAATCAGAGCATTACCTCTAAATCCCCTGTCCTCGATCCAGTCATAAACAACATTAGGTATACCAAAACACACCTAAAAAATAGAGGCCTCTGCAATACCAAACCCCGATATAAAGAAGACACAGGAAAAACAGAACATCCACGTGAAATTTAATGCTATATCCACAGAGTCACACAGGAGTACCTGTAATACACCATTCCTAAAATTAATATGATCTTTTTGAGCACAATAAGAATGTGTGTTCAGAAGCCCAAGTTCCAGCATGACATATCTCATCCAGAGATACTCTAATAAAGGTGGGCCAAGAAGCCAAAACCACATGAGGGGATCTTGCATGAATGTTAGAAGGACAAGGCATATCAGATCCCTGATATGCCAAGGAGATGGTGTTCTCATTCCAACAAACCAAGGTCATCTTAGTCACCGACTTCCCCTGTTCTGCACCATCAAAAGTCACATAAAGACTGTCAGAAGTCCGAAATGAAGCAGATCTATCCCCATACACAGATAATACACATTACACATCCAAATATGTAACACAAATTCCTCCGAAGAGTAGGGAGAAGGACAGAGACAGGGCAATACCAAATCCTCAGAGGCATGACAGTTTGAATGCACCTTTGGAATAAAACCAGAATCCAGTATCAACACTACTGCATCCTCCATAAATCTTAATAATGGAGGAAGGCACCTCAAAGCCGAAAGTCCTCCAAATGCCTGGAAGACGTGATAGCCACAAGAAAAGCCACTTTGCCGGAAAGAATATTTAAATGCACAGAAGAGAAAGGCCCAAAAGGAGGAGATTGAAAAGCGTGAAGAACCAGAGACCGATCCCAAGAAGGAACACAAAAGTTGTGACAGAGGGAGAAGATAAAGAAAACCTATGAAACAACTTGGAAACCAAAGGGGTAGCATTTGCAGAAAAACACAGAATCCCGAAATGCCTTGATAGCGCCCATTGGCTCTTTAAAGAAGACAGCCCATAACCTTTATCAAACCCATACAGGAAAAATTGCAGAAGATAAGACATGGTACAAGAAGTAGGAGAAAGATCATAAAGTGAACACCAAGTTTTAAAATTAGCCCAATGTTTGGAGCAAGAGGATAGTGTAGAAGTTCTACAAGAGCACTAAACCACTGAAATAATGTGATATGGTAAACCTTGCCTCTCTAGAGTCCGCCGTTCAACCTCCAAACCGCTAGTGTTAGAGGGACCACCAGCTGCGGGCTGGGAGAGTACAGTGGGGATGGAACTTGAGGCAAGATCCAAGGAAGAATCAGAGCCAGGCCCTTCAGCAATGGGAACCATGATCTCCTCTGCCAGTTTGGAAGGATTGCCCCAACGTACACCCTCTCCTGCTGGATCTTTAGCAGAAAAGACAGAATGAGGGGAAGGGAGGGAAGGCATACAGCAGAAGTGGAGGCCATGAAATTGATAATGCATCCACTCCCCAAGACCCCACTTGCGAAATCCTAGAGCAAAGCTTCTGTAGGAGTTCAATGGTTCTAGAAGCAAACTAATCCATTGCCAGACATCCGAACTTCTGGCAGATCATGCAGAACAGTCGGCGGAAAGGCAAAGATCCTGAGAGGAGGGTAACCTGCAGCTCAAGGCTCCTGCCACCACATTGTCCACACCCCTGATGTGCTGAGCAGAGATGGGCTGAAAAGGAAGTTCTGCCCAACTCGCCACAGTACAAGCCACTGGATTAAGAGACTGACCGTAATTGCTGCCCTGATGATTGACATATGCCACTGTTATTGAGTTGTCTGATCTTATCAGCACATTGGTATCTGACAGAGGGGTTTGGAAGTATTCGAGTGCCCTCTCCACTGCTGATAGTTGATCTCATGGTTTCCACTCCATACCATCAAGCCTGAACAGACCAGTGACCCAAAGTTGCCCCCCAGGGCACTGGTGTCTCAGGTAACCACAATTGGAGGAGAGGTGTGCATTCTCATCCTTTTAGCAAGGTTTGCTAAGTCCAACCACCACTGCAGACTGTGAACCACCGAAACAGGAATCTCCATGGTCATATACTAGAGGGGAAAGATCGCAAATTTGTGCAAGTGCCACAGCAATGGCCGTGGGTGTACCTGACCTAAGGTACTGTTAACACTGATGCTACCTTGTGGCCCTGCACTCCCATCCAAGGTAACAATAAGGCTGTCTTCTGTGACAACAGAGAAGCCAGCAGAGACTACTAATGTAAGATCCTGGATTGAGAAAGAACCACCCTGCACAGAATTGAGTCGAAATCTGCCCCAATGAAAGTCCTCTGTGTCCAAGGCAGGAGGTTGCACATTGGAACATTTAACAGAAAGCCATGGTCCTTTAGTGTAACAATGGTCATTTCGAGATGCTGACGCATTACTGGAGCATATCGGCCTGGAGTAACCACTTGTCTGGATAAGGAAACACTGATATTCCTTGAAGATGCAGGTGAGCCACCAACGGTGCTACCACTTTCATGAACACCCAAGGCAAAGACTTCAGACCGAAGGCTAGAACACAGAACTGACAATGACGCCCCATCAGAGAGAATCGCAGATACTGTTGGATTTACGATGCCATGGGAACATGGAGATAAGCGTTTAGGAGATCCAGTGCAACCATCACAGAGCCTGCTTGAATCAAACTAATGATCTGTTGCAATGTTTCCATCTTGAAGGGTATTTCTCATGCATATTTGTTCAAAGCCCTGAGATTGATTACAATCCTGAAACCTCCCATCACCTCCGGGACCAGGAACACAACTGAATAAATGCAGTGTCCCCTCTGCTCTTTTGGAACTGGAAGAATAGCTTTGTTCAGGAGAAGAGAACGAATACCGTCTCTCAAGGCTTGCTCAGGACCCATTTGTCTTAAGTCATACTGCTGTAATTTTTCAGGAAATAACAGATTTTCCTACCAACCTCTGGTACTTAGCCAATCAGTAGCATAACCAGGAATGCTAATTATCAGTCCCAGTATCCTGTAAGGACTATTTCTGGAATTTCCTCTAGAAGCCTTTTTCCATGGAATTCCAGGCCACCCCCAGAACTCTTTTGCCTCTGGGAGGGACGGTGAAAAGATTTTGAAGAAGAAAGATTTTGTCACTAATACTGCTGTTGTTTTCTAAACGAAAGTGAATGCTTTCTCATTTTAAAGAACTTATGAAGCTTGTCTCTTTTCAATAAAAGGTTGCATCTGGCTGCACTGATGCTCCACAAGACAAAGCAAATGCCCTAACTGAGTCAAACACAATATTAGAAAGAAACTCAGCCTTTTCATTGCTTCCAATAACTCCGTACATTGTCCACCCTCTTGCATCGTAATGAACACATTCTTAAACTCAGATAATAAAGATTGAGCCACAAAAGCCTCATAGATTCCACAACCAATGGCAGGATGTGCACTGGCATATGCCTTTTTCAAAGAAGTGTGAATGTTCTTTTCTGCCCCTTCTGTAAGGATATTCTCCTCCGGCATAGATGGCCTTCCCACCAGACTGGCCACAATGGAATCCACATGGACTGTCTCAGGAAGTTTAGAATCCACATCTTTTAAGGGGTACAACATTGACATGAAGTAGGGCACATTAATGCATTCTGGAGCCTTCCATTCGTTTAACAGAACGTCATGACAAATGAGTGAATGGCCAAGTCTTTAGAAGCATGCTTTTTAAATTGTCATAAAACAGTGTCTCTAGATGAGCTGGTCACTTCTTCCTCTGGAAAATCAATGTTCCAACTCACATGGGTAAAAATGTCTGGCAACATATCATTAGACACACACTTTCCATTGTGCTCCATAGTACTCAACAAAGACTCATCCGATGATTTGGAACTGGAAATATCCGAATACAACTCATCTCCACCTCCAGATTGAGATCCAGATTTCTTCTTTTTCAAGGTGGACAAAGGGGCTGATTACAACTTTGGTGGTCCGCCAAAGCCATACTCACACCGCCCGCTGGATTACAATTGTAATCCTAGGTGGGCGGGTGGAGCTGTGGAGGTGTCACAGTGGTGCCTGTCTAACGGCCCATAGGTGAGCCTCAGGTAGGCATCGCCATTACACCACCACACCACATTCCTGCATGGTGCAGCATGCACCATGTGGTACAAGCCACACCATGCAAGAGCCTGGGTGCACATTTGCAGGGGGCACAAATTGTGCCCCCATACCTTTATCTCCAAGACCTGGAGACACAGGTGTTGCTCCCCACCAGCCTTTCTATGGCGGGCTCACTGCCATGGGAAGGATGGCAGATAGGCAACACGTAAAATGCCTTGCAGTGCTGCAGCAGCACCAACAGCATATTACTCAGCCTGACCACCGCGCCACTGTCACAGGATCCATGATCCCTGGCGGATGCTGTGGTCCAGGTGCGGTCCAACCTCCAAACTCAGAATATGGTTGGTGGGCCGCAAGTATGGTGGGCAGAAAGCAACTCTGGCAGTTTGTGGACTGCCACTACAGGTTCGGGAACTCATAATCACCCCCAAAGTGTCGAAAATCAGGTTCTTTAGATGCTCCTTATCCTCTTTCCAGCAAGTTTCCCCATCTTAATCCAAGGCAAGAGCAGTTATACACCAACCAGTTTATAACAGAATACCAACCTCACCAACATCAACAACTCCTGTATACATATAAAATTACCCAACTGCAAGAGAAAACTGCATTTAATTAGAAAATCTCTCCAAGTCCAATACAGAAAATACTGCACCTAACTAATCATGTGTGATTGATTACCGTCATACAAAACTGCAGTGCGGAATTAAGGCAAGAAAGTTAGCTGGAGCATGTCTGGTCATATTATCTATGCTTTCATATTCCTCCTCATAGGTGCCGATTGCAATGGGAACCGGAGCTCTAAGGTGTAAAAATCCTTCTTTAGATTACAGTGTCTGCTCCGCAACACATACAGAGCAGAATTTAATTTATAACATTCTCTCGCTGCTGAGGCTCACCATGAGTCATGGGGGCTTAAAAAAAAAAAACACGACCAGAGCAGATTGGCCAAGTACATGCTACCGGAATCCCCGAGTTAAACAACCAGGTAAGCCATACACCAAGCCTGAACTGTGCTCCCAGTGGCACCGCGCACACGAGTGCCTACATATGGCTGCTGAGACACAGTTGTAGAACTCGGCGGTCCACTATCACAATCCATGCGGTCGAGTAGTCCGCCCACTGAGACTCACACGTAGACGAATACCAACAGGATGCGGCCGCCAAACACCTAGCATAAATCTCAACGGGTCCAAATGTCACCTGGTCCATGAAGCGGGAGGAAGCCAAGTCAGCCAACTGGAGATAATCACCAATTGATACCCTGGCGGCCAAAATGGACTCACCTGGCTGACACCTAGGTCAACAAGCATTTGCAATGCAATATGTCTCGCATTTACGCTAGTTTAATTACATGCCTTTTATATATGTTTTAAAAACGAAAACAAAAAGAAAAGGCATTGTTATTTACAATGTGTATAGCTCAAATTCCTGTAAATGCAAGACCTATTGCTGTGCACATGCTTTTTGTCTGTGGGATGTCCTGTTGGGATCCGTTCTAGAAGGTACTGGAATCCCTTTATACTTGGTAGAGGGCAACCTTGTGAAGAGCTCTGTCTTGATAATGATGACTTGTGCCACGTTGGATTTTGCTTACAATGACCTCTGGGAGATTTCCTCAGATGTAAGGTTGGCACTCTGGCACAACAGGAGACCTCTTAAACCAGTGTTTGTCTTACGTGGAATAATTCCTGTACCAATCTCCAACTCTTCTCATGAATCTACTGGAAAACATAATGGTACCCTGCAACATGTTTGCTTGTTATGAAGGTAGGTATATTTTAGCATTATCCCAGTGATATTTGTCACTTTCCATTCCTTCTCCATTTTATCAAAAGTAATGTATTCCTTCAATTCTTTTTATTTTTAACAGCATTGTTGTTTGGTTGCTTTGTTATAAACACCACAAGTCATAAGGGTGGGGGGTAGGGGTTGCTGCTTATGCCATACTACCAATAAACACTGGCAAAGCCAATAGGTACGGCTTATGTGTTGAATGTTATTCAGTAACATGGTTGTATAACTGCATGAACAGAAAAAAAACATCTAAGCTCTACATATGCACTAGACATTACCAAGATGCACATATACAGTCAGAAACGCACATAGAAATGTATTTTTATATGCATTCAGTCAAACAACACATATAAGTGTCCATACAGTCATATTTATATGACAGCTGGATGAATGTGTGGATTGATGGCTGTGTAAAGAACGGTGAGTAGGCAGTTCAAAGCTGTGGGTGTCTACAGTGTTGTGGGGAGATTGATGCAGTTGTATTGTTGGACTGATACATGCAGACTTGGTGTGGGTGGACAGGTGAATGCATGGGTGTTGTCGTGGATATGACCTGGAGAGGCAGCGAATGGTTGGTCCATGGCCTGGATAGGTAGATGTGGGCAGAAAGATGGTAGAATGTGGGGGCAGACTGGGAGGCAGACCCTCAAGCAGAATTGAACACTGTGGACTGGAGTTACACGTCCCACATTACAAGTGCAAGCCTCCAAGTCCTATGTGCTTAGGGCTGGTGGCTGCATTTCCCGGACTGGGAGGGACTCGGAGGACATGATGCCAGCTGTCTGTCGCCTGCCGAAAAGGGCCAAAAATGAACTACCAGCTATGTGCACACCTCTCCAGTTGTCCCATAGAGCTGATGCAATCCTATATTTTCTATCTTTTCTAGTAGGTACAGTCCCAGATTTATGGGGAAGGTAAAATGATAGCAACCTTGATGGGCGGGTAAAAACAGGTCTAGGTGACGCATTGGAAGTTAAATTGGGCAGCTACGGTGTGATAGGTCGACCTGTTCTGTGTTTGTATACAAACAAGTGACTTCCTGGCCTACACATAAACTACATGCCGACAGCAGGCGGAGCTGATGCAGCATACACAGGTGGCCTACCATGTGTTTTACAGTTTTTAAAACAGGTCAGGGTATTACAAATACAATACACACAGTATTTTTTTTGCTATTAGGCCCGAACTGGTACTATTTAATTTAAGCAAATTCCACATAACACATAGCATATGGGGCCCTGCCTACAACCAGCCCCCACAGGCCACCCACATGAACCTCAATCTGCATCCAGCGAGTGATGGATGCCAAGAGATGGGCAGAGGACCTCGAAACACAACCCCTTACAGGGAACCACCACAAGACAGGGGCAACCCACTACACTCAACATTCACACGACTAAGGACTGATGGCGGCTGATGCACCATCCATGAACACAGTAACATATTATTAATGCTATAGGTTGCTTGAGCGTATGCATGTTTCTGGCATCAGCATGGCCTCGCAGAGAAGCTAAGAGTCATTGTCATTTAGCGTCCGTTGCCATACTCTTGCACCTTCATTGAGCTATAAATAACTTACTCTATTGTTCCCTTTTCGTTCAGGGCAGAACAGGTTGTCCACAGCCTCCAAACAGATTTCCGCAGACAAACAAACTCAGCATAGCTATCCCACCGGATGTTTTAAGTGGAACTTTGGTTCCACCTCTTGGCTGGGACTGCTTTAAACCCACCAACTTGGCAGCAAGCGTGAACGGAAGTCATGCAAACCTACAGGGTCGCGAAATCACAAAACATGACGAAGAAAACGGCGCTTAAAAAATAAACTTTAAAAGAAATAGCAGCATAGCCTTCTGTAACAAAACTGCAAATACAGTACAGAAGAATGCGGCAGGCTCAATCCAAGATTTAAAAAAATAAAAAAACTTTGGCAAGCATTGTAAAAAAGAATCAGGAGGCAAAAGTGAGCTGGAAACATAAAACTCAGTGAAGTGAAGCACAGCTCAGAAAGCTGCAGCCCCGCTCCGTAGTGCCTGCCTCTGCGGGGTAATTAAGCGTGCATTACCCCCGCAGTCTGACCTACCGGGGTGATTCCAAATACAGCAATAACATGGCACCTGAAAAATTTGAGGGAATAAAATATGGAGGCTCCTACTGAGCGGTTCAATGGCCAAAAAGCGCAAGAATGGAGCGCCGGCCGCTGCTTGCATTTACTGGAGGCAGCGGCGCCTGCCTTTCCTGCAAGAGGAGGAGGAGTTGGGTGCTTGTCTTTATGGGGCCATGTGTTTTTAATTAGAAACACATGGCCCCATAAAGATAAGAAAGTGCTTTGCGACAGCAGCAAAGCAGGCGACCCAGTCGGATCAGAGGCGAAAGGGCGTCAACCAAAAACCCTCATTTCCAATGGCAGACCACCGTTTACCATAAATGGTGACGCCAGCCAATGAAAATGAGGGGCGGGGCTTCAAGCCCCCTTCTGAAATACCTCTCTCACAAAATCTCTCACCGAGGCAAGCAGCGCTTTGCGCTGCAACACCACGGGACCTAAAAAGGAGACCAAAATTGCACTCCGACAAAGTCGCTCCCACGTAGGCCACCAGTGCCCCTCAGAGCCCGTCAGAGGGAGCAACTAAGCACCATTACTTTATGAAGGAGGAAAAACCCCGTCAGTTACCTCTACGTTCCCCGTTCCTGGCACAGACAGGAAGCAAACTGGGAAGTGCTTAGGTGTGGCTTGAATTATTGTAGCCCTTAGATGGAGGGTTGGGTGGGGTCAGTAAGCGTTTCTTGTTTTGTTCCCTGTCTGTGATCGGATACTACCTCGTGTTGTTTATGACTGGGTCGAAGAAGAGGGATGTGGATGTGGAGGGAATAATTAATGATTTACTAATGTGCTGTAGCTAATGAATTACTTAATGTCACTTGGCATTTTTGCATATTTGTTGATTTTAACAAACCTTTTACTTTCAGTAATGATGAATGTGCCATTTGCATAAATCTATAGACTGAGAACTTTAAGAAGCCTCGTTGAGCACATTTTTCATTAATGGTCTTAACTGATTATTTGGGCACCGGAATCTTATTTTCCCACGAATTGTCTTTCCTTAATGTCAACTGTGTATCAGCACTCATCAGTCTTGCATCTACATGTCCATCACTCTCTGTTCATAAAGAGTGGTTTTTTTTTGACCATGCTGCAATGAGGCTGTTATTTAAGTGATTAAAGTTTTACTAACAAAGGAAGCAAAATGACATTTCAAAATATTCTTGTATTACAAAAGCTTTATCACCATATTCAGGTTTTCATTAGCATAGATGTATTTTTGTTTCATTGAACGAGGGCATCTTGTTACTTGCCTTCATTCTAAATTGAGTAAAACATGGAGAAGCAGAGACATGAAGAGATAGAGAAAGGTGGCGCTCAGTTGCCCTAGGGTCGATGAGATGTAAGGCAGAAGGGTGCTGATTACATTAGTTCCACGTCATCAGTGTTATTAGTTGTTAAATATTGTGGATGTGTCACCATGCAATTTGATGACATCCCTGTGTTTTGTGCACATCTTTGGTGCTTGAAAAACCAAGCTTCCATGAAGATAAACTTTTGAAAATTTATTCACATTTGTGTCATTAACTTCATGACTCTTTTCAATGTGGGTTAATTGCGTTCATTCAATTGATTGCACATCTCATTTAGTGGCTCCAATGCATTTCGGGTACCGAACCCTTCGTCGGGGAGCTCCTGTGGACAACATGAAAGAGGATATGGCTCAGGGAGTGTGTGGAATGTTGTGATTAACGTAACATGCGGGAAGGGCTGGTGAGATGAAGTGCTCGGCTCATCATAAAAATGTGTCTAACCTTCAAACATGTGAATTATATCGTGCTCATTGTGTCAGCATAAAGGTGATCAGATAAGAACTTAATTCAGCTAGGTGCTCGGAAGTGTAGTTATGTGCCTATATACGGTAGGAAACCTTCGTGCAGAGCACTCACGTGTATCCTGTGATGCTTGGCGTCTATGAAAAAAAATAAATGGTGACGGGATGTTACAATCGGTAAACCAAGTTAGTTTGTGGATTGCGCGTCGCGCGCCTATCCAGCTCTGTTTTGCAAGTATCCAAAACAGCACTTACTTAAGTTTTGGGTGTGCAGCGGTTTCAAGCGGCGTCTATGTCGGTCTTCTCCTCTCCCGGGGAACCATGAAGTGAGTAAGTGATTGCGCGATTCCGAGTGATAGAAATAGAAAAAAGGTGAAGTGGCGGCCATCTTAAGTGAGTACTGTGCCGAATAGCTAAAAGGGGAGGTTTAGCTATTCGGAACAGTACTCACTTAATATGGCCGCCACTTCACCTTTTTTCTATTTCTATCACTCGGAATCGCGCAATCACTTACTCACTTCATGGTTCCCCGGGAGAGGAGAAGACCGACATAGACGCCGCTTGAAACCGCTGCACACCCAAAACTTAAGTAAGTGCTGTTTTGGATACTTGCAAAACAGAGCTGGATAGGCGCGCGACGCGCAATCCACAAACTAACTTGGTTTACCGATTGTAACATCCCGTCACCATTTATTTTTTTTCATAGACGCCAAGCATCACAGGATACACGCGAGTGCTCTGCACGAAGGTTTCCTACCGTATATAGGCACATAACTACACTTCCGAGCACCTAGCTGAATTAAGTTCTTATCTGATCACCTTTATGCTGACACAATGAGCACGATATAATTCACATGTTTGAAGGTTAGACACATTTTTATGATGAGCCGAGCACTTCATCTCACCAGCCCTTCCCGCATGTTACGTTAATCACAACATTCCACACATTCCCTGAGCCATATCCTCTTTCATGTTGTCCACAGGAGCTCCCCGACGAAGGGTTCGGTACCCGAAATGCATTGGAGCCACTAAATGAGATGTGCAATCAATTGAATGAACGCAATTAACCCACATTGAAAAGAGTCATGAAGTAAATGACACAAATGTGAATAAATTTTCAAAAGTTTGTCTTCATGGAAGCTTGGTTTTTCAAGCACCAAAGGTGTGCACATAACACAGGGATGTCATCAAATTGCATGGTGACACATCCACGATATTCATTATAAACGTGTGTTGGACGGACACACTACCTGTTTGTAGCACCCAACCATTCGAAACAACAAAATAGCACGCAAAAACGACTCGACAACATAAGCTGTGCATCCCCTACCCATACTATTAGTTGTTAAATGCCATTATCCAAGTTATGGATCATCATCTTTGACTTGGGTTTATGACTGTGGAGAGAGAATTTAACATCTGTTAACTTCCTTAGCAAAAACTATGATTATCATATAGCATCACCACTAACAGAGATACAATAAGATTTTACCATATATTTGTACTTCTTTCTTATCTGTATGGGTTACCATCCATTTTATGGCTTCAAATGTGTTTGTATTTCTAATTAGAATAGAGGATTAGTTTAATATGCAGTGTTTAATATGTACTTCAGTTGTGAGCAAAAGAGGTCCAGAAGGGGGAGTGCAACATGCCACTGATTTAATAAATAGATTTACATACAATAGATATACTTGGACCTCTTGAATATATCCCATAGTTATTCGGAATATGTGTTATGGATCAAGCTCTCTCGTTCTGCTTCGGACATCCTTGACATGCCTCAAAATTGGCATTAGGCTAGACCAGTAAAGACAAGATATAACTAATTTTCTTGTTAGCTTTGACCTTTGGCGAAGTACTGTGCTTGACCCCACCCATATTCTTCTCAGGTAATTATTTATGCCACAGGAAGGAAGGTACTAGTACCCATCCACACACGTGCCATTATTTGATAAACTGTCGTAAAACTTCCTGGGGTTAAACCCAAACGTTATTTCCTAAAACAGATAACATTATCTACTGGTGTATCAAACAAAAGTCAATCCATAACTTCTAGGTAACATATTAACTGGGCAATCGTTTTACCAATATTATTTTTGGATTTACATGTATCACCAATAAATGACATACACTATCATTCGTTGCTCTAGGAGCAGCTGGAGGTAGGCGAGGCCTGAAGACTGGACCACCATCTCTGCATTAAAAGCACTTTACCACAGTATCAAGGCTGTTTTCCAGTTTTAATAATAATAATAATGAAAAACTTCGGTGTTGGTTACACGGGCTGGAGTCTGTCCCCTCAGAGCGCTGGTTTATTTTGTGTCTGCGATAAGAGATACCCTCGCAGACTTCGGAAGAAGTGTAAACAATCACAAAATTCCAAGTGTGGCTTAAAACAGCATATGTTTGGAAAAAAACATTTGCTTTCAGTTTCCAAACATCTGTTTTTTCAATGTACAGGGCACGGCAGCCTTGGCTATGGTTTATTATTCTTAGTTGCTTTGCCAAGGCTGGAGAAGTGACTCTTTTCACACTAACATCATTAAATGAGAGTTCAGGATGTCTTTTTTCAACCAGAATGTATTTTCCTGGCAAAAGAACAGCGCGAAGGAAGTGTTACAGTGTGTATTTTTTTTAACATATTAGTGCACACAGAGGTCAGCACAGTTCTACCTTTCTTTAGCAAAAACATATGTGATGTGGTTTATGTACACTCTAAACATGAATTACAAGTAGAAGAGGTCAAGAGTAATGAAAAAGTTAATTGTTCAAAAGAAAGAGTTAAATGCTAAGATTGTTCCATTTAGTTCCAGCATTTTTATTGCACATTAGACATTTTTTCTCAAATATCATGCATCTGTCTTTGGAGACTATTCATAAGTGTTTTCCCAGGCCCACGTCTGGAAAAAGTTATGAATTGGGAATAAATGAATGATTTGCAAAGAATAAACCATGAATAAATACCAGCATGTAAAGATGATTTCCGAGGTTGTAGGGTGTGCACTCAAGTGTGCAACACACACACCTTGTCACTTACACAGGCACACAGAAAGGCGCGGCTGCACTCACACAACTCTTGCTTTGAGTAGGTGTGGCTTAGTTTTAGAGTACTCCTGGACGCCTTCTGAATTTCAGGAGTAAGTCTAGAATTTAGGAGTAACCCAGAGTATGCAACTGCGAAATCTTTGCAAATCTCGCCACAACATTTGTATTTACTTAAGAAAAGTGGGCCTTCTTATCGGACCGACCGCGGATTCGTAGGGGAAATAAAATTTAAACCTTAACACAGCTATAACAATGTGGGTATTCTCTATCGTTTTGCAAGGCATTTCACATATATTTCATATGTAAGTAACACATTAAAGGCAAAATACATTGCTGTGGCCTAATGTTAGAGGGCTCCTGACTTTCTACTACATTCCAAGAGTAAACCAAGAATACTCCAGGATTACTAAGGAAATTAAGGAGAGAACCATGCGTACTACAAAAGGCAAATCCACTCAAAGCAAAATCTTTGCATATCCGGCCTTAAGTGTCAAAAAGTGCTGCAAAGTAACAACAAATAAAATGTTAGGAAGAAAAGGGAACACCTTAAAGAATGAACCATTTTAACCCAAGACGAAAAAGATACAGTTGAAATGAAAGAATGAAATTATTCAGACATCCTAAACAAACACGTGTAATTTATACAATGCAGGTTGTGCATGCAAATGGTGTTAGGAAACCAAGTTAATGTGTACATTCTTTTTGAATCTCATACTCTTATATTGGTATTTTACAACATATGTGGGCAGGTGTGAACTACAGATGTCATTTCCTCGAGTAGGTGTGATTTGCTCTCCGAGTACTCCTGAATTACTCCTGAATTCCAGCACTAAGGAAGGAAGGCTCAAAGAGAAAGTCATAGGAAAGCTTTGGGAATAGAGATAGTAAGGTGAAAGGGGTGCAGTTCCATTAAGTAAAGGCACTGCATCTGTCTGCACTTGTTCTTGACATAATGTGTCTAAACTTTCTTTAATTCGATTCAGAGCCGACGAAGTGATATTCGAGATTTAAGAGACATCATTAGAGTGTGTCCATAAACTTTAACCTGTGGTAGAAAATGTGTTATGTAACACTCCTTTATCTATAGCACTGATATAGATAGCAATTTCTTTCTCAGAATAGGTAGCCCTCTCTTGCATCAAACCATAAATTAAAACAGGAAGAATTCCACTTTTTTGTACAGAAACTGGACCAACAAGAAATTCTGTCAGATCCATATTACTATGCATTTTTATCATGTGCTTTTTCACTAAATTAAAATTGAATTTTGACCGCCACTGTTCCCATAGTTTTTCAACACTGAAGGCAGTAACAGTAACAAGTTGATACGTTGAATCAAGCCCATTTGCTAAACAACATTTTTTTTACAAAAATCTCTGCAGACACTGGTTAGTATAAACCAGCCAACACACTAATCCATTTGAAGCATGATGTCATATTTAATTAACTTTTTTTTTTTTTACAGGGGTGAGTGGTAAACTCCTCTTCTCAAGCAGATTTCATTGCCTTTTTCTACTCCACGCTCTGTTTGGAGCACAGAGTTCGGCAACAATTCCACTATCATTCACGTGGTGGAGTTTACTGGTGCTTGCACCTGCATGTTGTCAATAATGCACTGAGGTGAAGAAACAGACCGGCCTACAGCGTGCTGCACAGGCTTCGCCACCTTGGAACCACTTGGAAGAGTATGTGCTCCAGCACACTCAACACTTCTGGTCACAGTACAATGTTCAATTATGTCATCCACATAAAGGCATTTAAAAGAAATATACTGAGTTCCACAGTGGAAGACGGAGGTGGTGCATGACTTGGCGGTGAGGTGAGCAGAGTGTGTCTGCCATTAAGTTATCTTGCACTCGAGTCTCGACAACAGGTAGGCTCTATTACATATTTCCTTTCCAATTTTAAGCACTTGTAATTTCCTTAATGATGTCTGGGCTATTTTATTAATTGTTTCCTTAAAGCAATGACTGATGGTCAGACTACAACGCTCTGCTGTGGTGGCAAAAGGGGGAGGGGGTGCACAACAGGGAGTGGAAGGTGACCAGACAATGCAAATGCACCCTGAGCCTTGATATGCGCACTAATAACTGCCATTTGGCACTATGGGATGTTGGACACATTTTTAGTTACACATGGCTCCCATCTATTTAAATTTGGAGATAAGAAACCCTGCTTTAATGCTCTCTGTTTGTAAGCAAAAGAGGGCAGGGAAACTGCAGTTGTGCAAATTCTCTTGCTAGCTGCAGCCTACATGCAGAAAAGACAGATCCTCTGTGGCAAACTTACATCTGCAGCCGGAAGATTGAGGGAGAGGGGGCTTGATAGCCAGGGCAAACTGAGGGGCTCCCAGTGAGAACAAGAGGCACAAGCAGGTTTGTGAGTATCTGCTGTTACTTTTATATATCTGCTATATGCTTACAAAATTGTCCTTGCTCCTCCCCCAGTATTTACATCAGATTTACTCTGCAAGACTTCAACTGGAGTTTTAGATGCTATATTTCACATGAAGATATTCTTAAAGGAAATAAGTGTAGGCTTTTTCAAAGATGTTACAGTGTTGAGACTGGCTGTAGGGCTCATTGCATCTGTGGTTCAATAGGAGTTCCAGTACTCACCTGAAACAGAGAGTTTGGCATTGTCAGTGAACACTCCTAGGGTCCGCGTGAACATGATGATCCCACTACGTACATGATGTTACTAGGGTGGACGGAACTCCACGATATCTCGCAGAGTTTTTAGATATTTTCAATCTCGAAATTGCATGTCATTTGCCTGTGAAGTTAATGGATGTTTTAAATCTGTAAAACACAAGCGTAACTGCTCATTTAGGAAAATAGCATCATTTGGATATAAATAAACAGTAAATAGTGTCAAATCCCTTAATTGGCGAAGATCCAGTGCCCCAAATACTTTTCACCGAAATTGATTCAGTCCTATATGTATAACTTCATTCTAAAACAAACTGAAAATATTAAACAAAAAAATAAATGTTTTTATGCTTTGTAACCAAATCAATTGGCAAAAATTTAAGATCTTGCAAATCAAATTAAGCAGATGACTCAAATCTTCTATCAGTTCCAAAATACACAAATTTCAAACTGTCAGCCAAAGAAGTCTTATAGTGTTCCCATTGAATGAAATTGTACAATTCATGCTGACCAGTTGATTGATGACTATATTGATATCGGTAGTGATGAAATCAAAACATCACCTCTTATTTGTCCGCAGAGAGGTAAGGATATGGATTGTACAATGAAGCATAGATATGCAAATCAAATAGGAGAAGCTTAACTACTTTTATGTCCTAAAGACTTGCACAAGAACATAGCATTACAATGTCATCAAATAAATGCAAGGAACATGTGGCATTTGTACCTCCATTGGCCCCAACTTTAGATATGGAACACTTTTCGAAAAAAGTACCATCAGGTAATGGCAAGCAATAAAGTTCACAGTTTTATGAAGATGAATGTGGGAGCAGCAATTGTATAACAGTGGAGAGTGAAAACTACTCCGGAATATAGTTAACATTGTAATCCACAAATGGAAGGATGAACTACATGCAAAAACCAACTACAAGACCACCGAGGGCAAATGTATCTTCTACTATTACAGCAACAGGTGATCATTCATCTACATCATTATCTGCTGACTTCAGACCTTGGCCTGTCCTGTTGAGATGGAAGAAGAAGAAGAACTCACATTCCGTCAGGATACTCATTTGATATTACAACGTCTTACAAAGGAATCAGGTATTTTATTAGTAGTGATTCTTGAGATGATAGAATGAAGGCAATCTTGAGGTAGGTTCAGTTTTTAGAATCGTACCTTGCACCAAATGAGGACTGATTGGATTTATCAGGAATAAAGCTGGGGAGTCAACATTCCCACTAATAGAAGATATTCTCTTTGCTTGGAGTAACTGTTGAATAGGGAGATGGTCTATTGGTTGAATCTGGAGGCTCTTTTACATCAGTGGAGGCCCACTGAACAGAATTAGCCACATGATACTTCTTGATATGCACAATTGAAATGTTCCTGTTTTTCTTACCATCAGTGGTAGAAGTACAGTCTGAGTGCTTTCTATTCCAAAAACTGGCACAGGTGGTCTTTATGATGACCTGAAAGGTTCTTTCATTGGTATTCAGACACAATATCAGAAAAAAAGAATTTAAGGCGCAAAAATATTACGTTTTAAATATCGTATTGCACAAATATTGTGTGCAGAAATATCGTTGACATGAATATTGGGTTAAAGGTAAGTAATATTGTTTTTAATACTTTTTATGAATTTTAGTATATATTTTAATTGTATATGCCATAAAAAAATTTTATAATTATTCTTAATGTTGTTTAATATAGTTTGTTGTAAATTTATAGTTGTTTTTAAATTTTAATGCAATATTTTATCAGTATTTGTCATGCCGTAGCGGCTTGTGGTGTTTCTTGGGGTACAGGGTGGTAAATAAATGAATTATAATGAACAATTAATTATTAATTATTAACTAACATTAATGATGTAATTGATTAATAATTATGTAAAGTGTGTGTTTATTTTTTTATTATGTTAAGTTTTAGGAGCATGTTGTGGGGTTTGTAGGGGCATAGAGTGGGTACTACATTAATTATAATGATTTAATAATTTATGTTTTATTATTGATTATTTAATTGATAATTAATTATGTAAATTGCGTAATTGATTTCGTTTTGTATTCATATTTTTTATATATGTTATGGATTTTGTAGAGGTAAAGAGTGTGAAGTAAATTAATTATGATAATTTATAATTGTCAATTATTCATAATTATTTAATTGATAGTTAATTATGTAAATTGTGTAGTTAAGACATTTGTAAGTTATATACAAGGTGCAGGTTGTTGTGTGTGTAGGGGTAAAGGGTGGGAAGCAAATTACATATAATTAATGTATTGCTAGTTAATTCTTATTATTGTTTCATTGATAATTAATTATGTAAATTATGTAATTAAGATTTTTTGTAAAATATATATTAGACGAATGTTTTTGGGTGTGCAGGGAAAAAGGGTTGAAATGTAATTAAATAAAATGAATTTACTATTAGTTGAGGACTATTAATTATTGAATTGATAACTGATTATGTGAAATCTGTAATTGTTATAATTTTAAGATATATTTTAGGTGTGTGTTTACTTTTAGAGGTAGGAGGTTATTTAAGTAAAACAAATGTAAAAATTGTTATTTATTGTTTAATAAATGTGTTATTTATTATGTTCTTTGTTAATTGTTTTGTGCTTTTTAATTGTAAATGACATTATATTTGTTAGTTGTTATAATTGCAAAAATAAAGTGTGGTATTTTAAATATATTCCTAATATTTGTTTTAATTTACGTTTATTTATTCTTTTTTTCATTTATTACAAACATACACAACAGACATTGTAGGGCATACAAAGTATTACAGAGGGGTCATACATGGTCCATTACAGCAAACAATTTGGATATTTGATGTAAAAAAATACATATATATTTCAGATTTAAATATTTATATTTGTTGTTATTTAATGTAAACTGTAGTGGGAATAGTGGGAATAGTGCATTTTACCCCTCTGCTATCCAACACTTTCTCTACTGTTGCACAGACTGGAGTGGGAATAGAAGATTTACCCCTCCTGAGTCTAACCCTTTCCCTACTGTTGCACAGACTGGAGTGGGAATAGTACATTTTACGCAAAAACAACAGGTGATGGACAGAATGCAGAACATTGTCATACATTCACCCCAGTACAGAGATCAAGGCCTAAATCCATCGTTTTTTTGTACTCCACACCACCCCAGGTCAGAGATATGCAAATCAGCCTTGACCCTGTGCCTCATGGGAACAGTCCAGCCCAAACTGCCAAGCCCTGTCTTTCCTGAACCGGAATCAAGCATCCAAGGACCGGTTTCTGGCTATCAGCCGTCATCAGCCTGGATAGCTTGCTCCAGTGGTGTGGAGAGCATGGGACTCACGTCTGAGCATACCCATCCCACTCGGGGCGACAAAGGCAAAAACAACAGGTGATGGATAGAATGCAGAACATTGTCATACATTCACCCCAGTACAGAGATCTGGGCCTAAATCCATCGTTTTCTTGCACTCCACACCACCCCAGGTCAGACATGGCCATATGCAAATCAGCCTTGACCCTTTGCCTCATGGGAACAGTCCAGCCCGAACTGCCAAGCCATGTCTTTCCTGGACCAGAATCAAGCATCCAAGGACCGGTTTCTGGCTATCAGCCATCATCAGCCTGGATAGCTTGACTCCAGTGGTGTGGAGAGCATGGGACTCACGTCTGAGCATACTCATCCCACTCGGGGCGACAAAGGCAAAAACAACAGGTGATGGACAGAATGCAGAACATTGTTATACATTCACCCCAGTACAGAGATCTGAGCCTAAATCCATCGTTTTTTTGCACTCCACACCACCCCAGGTCAGACATGGCCATATGCAAATCAGCCTTGACCCTGGGCCTCATGGGAACAGTCCAGCCCGAACTGCCAAGCCATGTCTTTCCTGGACCGGAATGACTGGCTATCAGCCGTCATCAGCTTGGATAGCTTGACTCCAGTGATGTGGAGAGCATGGGACTCACGTCTGAGCATACCCATCCCACTCGGGGCGACAAAGGCAAAAACAACTGGGGTGAATGTATGACAATGTTCTGCATTCTGTCCATCACCTGTTGTTTTTGCCAATAGTACATTTTACCCCAACGCAATCCAACACTTTCCATACTGTTGCACCAACTGGAGTGGGAATAATAAATGTTACCCCTCCTGAGATCCACACCTTCCCTACTGTTGCACACATTGGAGTGGGAGTAATACATTTTACCCTTCCTGAGTCTAACCCTTTCCCAACTGTTGCACAGACTGGAGTAGGAACAGTACATTTTACCCCCCCACCCCAATCCAACACGTTCCATACTGTTTCACCGACTAGAGTGGGAATGGTAAGTTGTTACTCCTCCTGAGTCCAACCTTTTCCTTACTGTTACACCAGCTGGAGTGGGAATAGTAAATGTTACCCCCCGCAATCCAACACTTTACTTACTGTCATCGGCGTAGCTTGGTCAGTAAGATTGGGAGGTGAGCTTCAGATTTCCCATCAATCACACTGGCACACAATGTTAAAATACATTATACGACAAGCAGGGTGCAAGAGAGGGGCATAAGAGGTAGCGAAAAAGAAGAGGGGAATGCGGATTAGGAGGGGTATGAAGGGAGAGAAAGTATATTATTTTGTGAAATAATCCAAATTTCTGAAGTGTTTTTGAACAAAGAGTGTGTGTGCGCGTTATTGTCTGAGTGTAAACATTTCTGGTGAAATCCGATAGACGCTTCACCATACCCTGAAATCACCTGTACCCAACTAATTATCACAAAATAAATTTTTTAGAGGAGTGTAACACTCCAAACACCCTGAAGCTACACACCTGCCTACTGTTATAGCGACTGGAGTGGGAATAGTCATTTGTATCCCTCCTGACTCCAACGCTTTTCCTACTGTTGCTCTGACTGGAGTGGGAATGGTACATTTTACCCCTCCACTATCAACACATTCCCTACTGTTGCACATACTGGAGTGGGAATAGTCAATGTTACCCCTCCTGAGTCCAACACTTTCCCTACTGTTGCACTGACTTCAGTGGGAATAGTACATTTTACCTCATCAGCAATCCAACACTTTCCCTACTGTTGCACATACTGGAGTGGGAATAGTCAATGTTACCCCTCCTGAGTCCAACACTTTCCCTATTGTTGCACTGACTTCAGTGGGAAAAGTACATTTTACATCATCAGCAATCCAACACTTTCCCTACTGTTGAACAGACTGGAGTGTGAATAGTGAATTTTACCCCTCCCGAGTCGAATGATTCCCCTACTGTTGCAGAGAGTGGAGTGGTAATAGCATATGTATTAATCCTGCAATTTTACAGTTTTGTTTATATTGTTTACATTCATATTATTGTGATGTTTCTGTGTATTTACTATCATATTATTAGTAGCTATCAATGTTTGTAATGTGTAATTCATTTTTAGTAAAATGTTACTTTTTTATTTTGTTCACTTATTTATGTGTAATTAAATTGTTATTTTTTTTTAGAATTGTTTCCAGTTTATTTATCACCGTTTGTAGTTTATTGTGTGTCTGTGTGTGTGTGTAGCTATATATATGTGTATATATATATATGCATTTGTTATTTTTTTAAAGTTTCCAAAAATGTGTAAATTGGAACCAATTATAAATAATAATTTTTTTAAATAGTTTTAAATTATATTTGTTTAAATAAACATACACACATCTAGGAGTTCTTTTTATTAAGTATAACATTTACATATAATTTTTAATTATCTATACATAATTAATTTACATAATATTGTAATTGTAATGTTAATATATTTAGGGGATGATTACAATGTCATCCAGAAAGGCTCCAAACGGCATTCGATTTGTCAGAATCTGATTTAGAACCTGCTTTCGGACCGCTCTGACACATTTCCCAATGAGTGATTACGATGGCTGGGAAGTGTTTTAATGGTTCCGGAAGGCATTGGGAGTAATTGAGTCATTCGGAGTTGAATTGTAGAGGTCTACGGAGCGTGTTTCGAGCAGAGCGATTAGGATGTCCGATACGGACAGCTTTTCTGAATGGGTGTTCTGAAAAAAATCTGCTGTTGGAATCTGACTTTGGGGGCACAAGCTTGCACCCCTACACCCAGGGCCTTCCGAATTGGGCCATTGGGGGTTCCCATGGGACCCCTGTTTTCAACCATGCACAGTGTGGCAGGCACCATGGGGTGCCCACCACAGGGTGCAAGGTTTTCCCCAAACACCCCGTTTGTTAATGGGAGCCTGTGTTCTCGGTCAGAACACAGGCTCCCATTGAAGGCAATAGGAGTTTGACCGAATCGTATCCGGAAGCATTTGGATGCATCAAAATCGCTTGTTCTGACTCCCTGGATCCGAGTCGTTCGGAAAGCATTACTGAACTGAATTGGTCTGAATGCTTTCCGGACGAGATCGTAATCGGCCCCTTAATGATTACTATGTTTATTTACATTATAAGTATAGGATAATAATATTTTTGTGCTTGATATTTCTGAAACAATATTTATGTTCTGTGACATTTATGGTTTCTATATTTTGTCAGTGAACCCAGGAGGACAGAGTATCAGCAAATACATTAACAAAGAACACCTCACTGCATAACCGTTGGCGGAATGAAAGATATGCACCTCTCTTATCATCTACTAGGCACTGCAAGTTTTTTAGGACCACGGGAACAGTAGCAATTTTACGCATCAAGACCCATAGGAATCTCAAGCATGAATGATCTGAAACAGAGATACACTTGTAGTGGTTGACAATTTGCCGACAGACCAAAATGACCAGGATAGAAGACACTAAAGGCCTTTTGATATCATGAAAGGAGTAGAATTCAGCCTTGGAGCAGTAGAGGATGTATATATTGTTGGAAAATAGGATTTTACTATATATATATATGTTAGTAGCAATATTGTTGCTTACGCATTGATACTGTAGCATTATTGTCTGCATGGGCAGACACTATGCCATCATGTGCTGCATGTCTGAGGTCTAACTGCGTCTTTGGGAAGGAGTCTATCTCCTATTCCTGGTTTAAACACCGTAGAAATATTATGTCCAGTCACACAGTAGTAATCTTTAACAGATTATCCTTCAGGGGGGTTTAACACCATTTAAAATTGCCTGTATCACAATTGTGCAAAGCTTTTTCTAAAGGCACAATTTCAGGGGACAATATCACAATTGTGCAAAGCTTTTTCTAAAGGCACAATTTCAGGGGATAAATTATTTTTGAATACTAATGATTTTTATAGTGAATTTAGTTGTAACTGATGAATAACTAATGTTGAAGTTGAAATTATTTTTAACAGACATTTAAAAGTGTGTTAATTAATGTAGTTTAATTGTGCCACATTGTTACAGAGACACCATTTTCATTTATATGGAAGCTGTTTTGGTGTTCTGTTCATCATGTTCCTGGTCATTACACCTCCCAACCAATGTTCCCCTGCATGTCTTCTCTCCCCACAGTCTTCTCAGAGCACAGGATACTACAACGTAACTGGTTATTTTCCTTAGAGTGGATGTATTGTGAATGCAACTTTCTTCATGTACTGTATGTTTCCATTCCAAAGACATTTCCTCAATAGCTTCTTATGTGGGCCTGCTAGCATGTACGAGTGTATGGGTTTCTGTTTAAAAATTGGTTCACAATGTGTTGTGCATCTTCAGACAGCAACAACACAGAAGCTGCTGGAGTACTATTTAAAAATGGGTTTGTATTATGTGCCTTAGTGTGATGATCGGCATTCTGATTTACTCAATATGTGTTATCACTAGTCATGTCATGCTGAATTTGAGGTTTTTGCCTATTACCTATTCATAAAATCTGTATAAAAGCCCCTTGGTTTTGGGGGTGAGCCATGATTTTTGATTTTCCTCTAGAGATGCTATCCCTTCCTACTATGATTTTTGCTGTTCTTTGGGACTTAGAATAAATCAGATTTCTGAATATGGTCTCTGTATTTGAGCCTTTGTGGGATATATTTTGTATTTCTCTGCAATGCTTAATTTGAGGGTTAAGCGTGGGTGGTGGGGTGGTAGGAGGTGGCAAGGGAAAAACAAGTAAAACTAAACTGACTTACCTAGATGCCGCTGGGTGCTGCTGCCTCTCCTCCGTCTCATCCGCGCCGCACAGGAAGCTCCCAGCCTCCCCTGTCCAATAACAATGCTGCCCTAAGCAGTATTGTGATTAGTCTGAGTGCCGTGAATCGGCACTCAGACAGGGGCTTGGAGGCTTTGCATGTTCCCCACCAGGCTGTGTAATGCAGCCTAGTGAGGAAGATGCAAAGTGTGCATGATGGCTTGACCGGTCAAGTCAAACCGTCATGAACACTTTAGAGTGTGCTTTATACTTCTCCCGTGCCCCCTATGTGCCCCCTACCCTGGCCAGCCCGGCCCACCCACTCTGCCCTGCACTCGAGCAGGAAGGAAAACTAAAAACGATAATAACATTAGTTAATATCATTCTAGTTTTCCTTTTTAGACTGCTTGCAGTTCAGTGGGGCGATGCTCCTCCGCCTTAGCGGAGGAACTATCACTGGATTTTTGTAAATCCTTGTAAACTCTTTTGTACACCCTTTAACTTTTTCATGATCTAAAACTCAGTCATTGAATGTTCCCAGTTACTATTTTTTTTCTCTGCTAAACTGGTGTTGGGACAGATGTTGGGAAGAGTATTCTTCAATGCTAGATCAGTACTGTGCAGAGCAGAATCTATGAAGGTAACATTTCAGGTTTCTAAAATGTTAGGGTTCAGTGTTCTCCTCCCACACTACCATGATATCTTGCATTGATATTAGATTCAAATTGTATTACATCAGCAACCTTACAGGCTTGTGCAGACTTCTTTGAAGTCAGACCAGCTGCACAACTTCCTTTCACAAGAACTCCTTTCTTTCTATAGGCCACTGAATGTTGTACATGAACCAGAGGAAGATTTGCCTACAGGACAGTCACCTTTACTCCAAAGCTGTTTAGTCTTTATTAGGGGTGGGCGGAATTTGCGTATTCGCATTACGCAAATTTCCGCAAAACATCTCCGCAAACATGCAGAAATTCCACGAACATGCGGAATTGCTTGTTCACAATGCTTTTTTGCTGTTCGCAATTGTTGTTTGTGTGCTCGGGGAGAAATATCTCGCAAACACGCATTTTGAGAACGCGATCAAGCAAAAAATTCCGTGAAGTCGCGGAACGAAATTACCCAAATTCCGCGAGCGGAACGGAAGTTACCGCCAAGGCCTAGTCTTTATCAATTTACCTTTGAATCTCTAAATATTTATGCACCTATGGGCTGGGTCGATATTTGAACTCTACACAGAAAGCAGAGTATAATGCCATTAAAGTAGAAATTAATGTATCTGTCTTCTGAAGGGCTAGGAGGAGGGCATGAATCTCACTTATCTGTACAATGGAAACACCTAATACTTTAGTTTATGTTTGTAGCAGCTTATGGTCTCCATCTTGAAAAGTTCCCTGCAGAGTATTTATCCTTGGTGCCAACCTTGAGAATTTGTGGAGCTTTTCATGTAGACCATATTCTTATACACATATGTGGGTAGTATGTGAGCAGCGTGTGGTATTGCCTAGGAATACATTCATGTGTTCTGAATGTAGGTCATATGCAAATGTGATACCACTCAAATTCAAATCCAGAATACTTCCCACTAGTAGCTTTTGCTCCAGGTGGTATAAACATAACCCCATGTCCAGTACCTTTTTGGTTTGCAACTCGACAGACAAGACTATGGCCCACATGATTTTTTTCTCCATAGCCCATATAGTCGCTAGAAGGAAGCAGATTATTTCAATATGCTCACCCTAGGGGCTACGTAGAAGCGGACACCTTAATGATATTCATAACAACTACCAGAGAAGTTATTGAATGCAGTCTAGCTACGTTTTCCCCCTATGTTTGGTGCATGAGGAGGGGGAATTTTGTATATATGCAGGACATATAGGTGTAATAACTATACTTATCTTCTGGAAACAATCTCATGATTCAGGCAAACAGGCCACAAACTCTTTTGTTTAGACTTTAAATGAATGTTTTAAGAATTTTATATACTATGTATGTGTAAGATAAATAGAAGGTGACATTTGTACATATAATGGCTCTTATGTAACATTAGCAACTTTTATATTTGATCTTAAATTTATTGATCAATTTGTCTTTTATGGTTTTAATTAACCAGAAATAAGGCTTAATAAAGAAAATACTTCAGTGGACAACTCAAGTAAATGCTATTTACAACCCTATGAGTGTAAATCGCCACCTCCACCTCTTGTATCCTTTATATGGGGAGATCCTCACACCTGTAAGTTTAAAAGTGTAGAATAACATTTGAAAAAGTAACAGCACTATTTTAAATTTTAAATTAAATCTCTAATTATTTTTAATATATTAAATGCAATAAAAAAAAGAATTCTGAAGTTTAAATAAAAAAATAAATTTCCAGCTTAAGTAAAAAAATATATTATGCAGTAATAATTATTCAAATGTATGTATAGAATTAATTAAAAGTAGTTTTAATATATTTTAATAAAAAGTAATGTTTCATTAAACTGCGAATGTAAAAAAGTTTGTTATAATATGTTTTAAAATAAAACATTTATTTTTAAATTATAATATTATTTAACATTAATTTATATTTATTCATATTTTTAGCTATTTAAAACAATGTCATTCATTTTAACATTATTTCCTGGGGGGGTTTTATGTTAAGTTCCTACTTCCATCATTTTATATGGGAAGCTGTTGCTATACTAGCAGTTGGCAATATGTGGTGTTGGGCTTACAACTGTTTCTTTAATTCAGCAGTAAATTACACTCGCAAATTTGGCCGCACTCCCTTTTTCATTGGGTAGAGATGTGTAAGTCTGCACTTTTGATTATTTTAAATTTGGATTTTGTGGTTAGCCAAAAGAACTATTATTCCAGAAGTGTAAGAGTAAATTACGTGTCATTACTCACAAGTGAATGCAACTTTCATCAATAGCCCCTTATTATCTGTGTTGGAGCCTTATATGTAACTATGGGAGTACGAACATTAGCCACTATTGTCTGTAATATGTACTGTCCCATCAGAACTACATCTATCTGAACCCAATATTTTATCTGCATTTTATTTTATGAATTATAATATGCACCATTTGATCACATTGTTTTTAGGGCTGGCTTGACAGTGCCGTTGTCTTAAAGAGTTATTTTCCCTATTTTTTCAGCAATACATAGAATGGCCTGAGGCACATTGTACAGTAGATAGTTTTCTCTTACCTCATGCTATTGGCCGTTTGGTGTACCATTCCTCCGTTTAGTGAGTGCTTCAATTTGAATGTGTTGGGAACTATTTTACATCTGAGAAGCACACTCGGTCATCACACTGGCATTTCCAGTTCTTTGTCTCCTATATGCATACTATTCAGGAAGAACACAACAATGATCAGCTGTTCTTTAGAAAATATTAATTTTAGCTTCTCCTGGTGTACTATATTGCACTCACTTTATGCCATTGCCTGTTTAATATATCCTTTCACCTTCTAGTAAGTTCCTCCATTCGGATGCAGGAGGTACTATTTTACATCTGAAAAGTACAATCAAACATCACACTGATGGCATGAACAACATCAGGGGAGGCAATGAAAGATAGTCTGATTTTAGCACAGTGCGGAAATGCATGGGTGTCCATTTAACACTGTAAACCAGATGTTTGATGCAAGTAGGCGGGGAGGGAAGAAGTCTTTAGGATGTACAATTTGTGGATGTCAAGGTATCTGACAGTGTAAAGGGTGGAAGATGGGGGAGTGGCTTGGACGCCGAGGCAATATGGCGGTCCCACCGTAAGCTCCGCACGGACGCGGAGATGTTTTACTGATTAGTGCCTCTGAAAGCGTTGTTACCCGGGCTTTGACAGCGGTTCCACATTAATAATTTGGTGGTGAGTCTGCAGACTGTTTTTGGCGGTCCTTACTTCAATAATTAGCCCAGGAGCTGCGGCTGTGTTTTTTCCCTTCAGAAAACGCGAGCGCCCGCCATTTTGAATCGCAGCGCTCTGGTTCTGTTTTTTTCCTCACAGCTGGGCTCACTTTATAGTTTATATTGCCTTGAAGTCTCGTTTTGGCAACAGGGCTATTCTTTTCAAGCAGTCCCTTGCATTATGACTGCAATTTTTTCATTTTGTGTACTGAAATGTGTTTTTACTGCATCTCTACTGCAAATAATTCTTTGGGACTATACATATAACCTGATTTTCATTACGAGGTGCTCACACCTCAATAACATATGCTGAACATTTTCTGATGTGGCAAGTCCTCTATTGTCTGGGGTGATTATTGAAGACTCTCTTCAGTGAGTAACACACTTTGCTTATACCCCTTTGTGTGCTTCCACTTTGCCTATATTCTTTTTGAAGTTCATTTACTTTCCCTGCTTCTCTATTGGCGTATGGGATGGATCCGCCCAAATCTACCTGATAGTCATTGTTCCTACCAACAAACCTAGATGGCCAGTGATCCTCACGCCACCTCCAAACCATCCTCTTCAGGTGCAACGCCCAAAAGACACAAAAATGACCCACCTTCTCCTATCCTCTCCTCACAAAATCCGGTACTTGACTCTATTTTAGACGAGGTACTCGGGCTTCAACGCTTTATGTCCGCTACTAATGAAAAGTTGCAACAAATAACGGATCGATGGATTGTCATGGAGGGAAAGGTGTCAGAACTTGAGCAATGTGTAGGAGACCTTTTTTCTTTTTTTTTTTGTACTACAAAGATTTCTCTTCTAGAACAGGAGATCCATAAACTGAAAATACACACCGAAGAGCTTGAAAATCGTAATCGGAGGAACACCTTCACCTTTACGAAATATTGAAAGCCCGGATATGCTAACCTTCTTGAAGAAGTTCCTTCCAGATCTCTTAGATCTTCAATCTTCCTCTCCTCTCAACATACAACGTGCACATCGTTTGGTTCGTGTTCACCCTAACTCAAGCAAGCCACGTGGTATTATAATGCTCTTCCAGGAATTTATTGAACTTATGCATGTTTTGATGGCAGTCAAACTCAAACGTCTTCTTACTTGGTCGAGCAATAATATCTTTATTTCTCAAGATGTCTTCAATGCAACGAATGCTCGATGTAAAGAATTTCTGCCTCTTCGTCCTCAGATGACACATTTGAATATTCAGTATGGCATCCTCCATCCGTGTCTTTGTAAAATCACTCATGAAGGAAAATCACGTTCTTCTACGATCCTGAGAAACAGAAACTATTTCTAAACAGCATTTCCTCCCGTAATGTGGATACTAATGCTTAACTTTTTCTCAGTTACCTGGTTGTTATTGTTCTTCTAAAATATACATATCTTGTTCTTTCTACTATATGCTCCTTTTCTCTGCTTATTATTCTCTATTTTTTCTAGTAATACATTTATTCTTTTATATGTCTTATACTTCATTAATTATTTCTGTTCTCTCGCTTTTCCTCTTTTACTTTCTGTCTCCTATTATGTGTTTATTTCTTTAGAGGCCTTTTAGTGCCTATTTACTTCTACTGCCGTCCTTGTCTTCGACATCACCATGCTCCTCTCATATCGGTTGCTTATCTCTCTTCCGGTCTCGATTCTTCTCCTTGATCTGTTCACTTACTCTACTTTTCTCTCTTTTTCTTCTTCTTTCGCCCCCTTTCATTTTGTTTCTTGGTTATTTTCCCTTTTGGCTTTTTAGTATTATTATCTTATGACCTCTATGAGTGTCTTGCTTTATTTGTATTATTTTATTTTTAATTATTGATTTACCTCTTTGAGTGCCTTTCTTTTATCATCTGATAAATGTTGTTTCTTTTTCTTTTTCGTTGGTCTTGCAGCTTATTGTTCCCTGTTTCCATATGTTTCCCCTCACCCATTAACATGTTTAACATTGTCTCGTGGAATGTGTGTGGTCTAGGTCATCCTGTCAAGCGTCAAAAGGTATTGTCTCACTTATCCAAACTTGATACTCATGTTGCTTTTTTACAGGAAACTCATTGTAATGATGTGTATTCTCTTAAGCTTAAACGTCAATCAAATTGTTTTTTCTCCTGCTCTTGATCGTCACGGTGGTGCTGCTATTTTATTTCATAAATCAAGGAATGCACAAATGATATCAACAGAATGTGATTCCAATGGACGATGGGTTTTGGTTGATGCTATTATTTGTAAAACACAAGATACTTTTCTTAATATTTATGGACCTGTCAAACCTGACCCACAATTCTAGCATTATATTAAATTGAAACTATCCTCTATCTCTAACCCTCTATCTCGAACCTAAATATAATTGTTGGTGGTGACTTTAATAATTGGCTGGATCCTTTCTCTGATAGAAAATCTAAATGTAAATGTAAGCCTGATAAGACTCACTTATAAGACTCACAAATCGTTTCAGTCTGCCATCACCTCTCGTCCTTTGTTTGATTTCTGTAAAACATTTAATCCAGATACTTCCAAATTTACTTTCTTTTCACCTGTCCACCATACTATGTCCCGCATTGATTATATTCTGGGCCCTAAATCATTACTCCCCTGTATCCATTCTTCTGAAATTGGGTCTATTTTTATTTTTGACCATGCTCTCATGTCTGCTTATTTTGATTTGTCCCTTACTACTTGCAAACAAGGCTGGTGGCATTTTAAAAATCACCTTCTTTCAGAACGAACCTTCATAACAGAAGCAACCTCCTTTATTAATGAATTATTTCATTTCAACAAACCTTTAGACACCTCAGTCCATAACAACTGGGATGCTTTTAAAGCATCATTTAGAGCATTTACTATTGCTTATTCTTCTGCGAAGAAAAAATGACTGAATGCTAAATATCAGGAAACTCTTCAACAAATCAAAACCCTGGAGCATATTTATTTTTCCTCTAAATTTTCCTACACTTTACAAGAATTGGTTGCAGCCAAATCTACCTTGAATGAAATTGCCACTGTGGATGCCTGTAACATTCTTCTTAAGATTAAATCCAAATTTCATGGTGGCCAAAATAAAGCAGGGAAAATGTTAGCAAATTATTTAAAAGTCAAACCAGAACATAAAAATATTGAACTTATCCACTCAGAAACAACCAATAAACTTATTTCCTCTGATTCAGACATTGTAGACACATTTCAGTCCTATTATAGTCTTTTATACACTGAGGATACCAATCCTTCTGAAGGAGATTTTGAAACCTTTTTCCAAGGTATCCCCAAACCTCATTCTATCCCTGAAACTTTATAACCTCTTGAAATGTATATTTCCCTTCAAGAGATAATCAATCCTTTTAAATCTTTAAAAGAGGCCAAAGTGCCGGGACCAGATGGCTTCTCAGTTGAACTATTTTTAGCCCTCTCCTCAATTTTTGCACCAAAATTATTAGATCTTTTTAATTCGTTCCTTTCCAATTCTAAAGCCTGTGGCTCTCTCTTAGAAGCCCTTATCATTGTTATCCCCAAACCAGACATGGATTCTTCATTTTGTAAATAATTTTGAACCCATCTCACTAATCAATTATGATTGTAAAATTTCGCAAAGATTTTGGCTTCCCACTTAGAAAAGATTATCCCTCTTCTCATAAACCAGATCAGGCTGGATTTGTTAAAGACCGACTTGCCTCCGACAATGCCAGAATGTTCTCAAATATTCTTGCTCTTTGAAAGAAGTGATCTTTTCCTCTAGCTGCCCTATCTCTTGATGCTGAAATGTTTTTTGACCGAATAAATTGGCAATATATGCTTCACACTCTTTAATGGTTTGGCTTTGGTCAAACGTTAATTTCATACATTAAATTACTATATGTTGCTCCACGCGCTTGTGTATTTGTTAATGGCCTCTTTTCCTCATATTTTCATCTGCAAAGAGGTACCCGTCAGGGCTGCCCCCTTTCTCCATTACTTCTCCTCCTCTGTTTTGAACCCTTTCTTGAACGAATTAGACATAACCCTAATATTACTGGTCTTAAACGTAACTCCCGCCAAATTAAACGTTCTGCTTAGGCAGACAATATCTTTATTTACATGTCCAATCCTTGCAACTCCCTTCCCCCTTTTTTACAAGAGATTGCTTTGTTTTCCACTGTCTCTGGTTACAAACTTGGGGGCCGATTATGATCGCGGACGGACTTTCGTCCGTCCGCGATCACTGAGGAGGAGGGAACGTCCGCATGGGCTGCGGCGTTCCCTCCTGTACGATTAGGATGTGACCGCCACCCTGGCGGTCACATCCTCTATTACTTACATGGCGGCGGGTGCGGCTTCAAGCTGCACCCGCAGCAATGTAAAAAATGCAGGTGTTGCATTTGTATGCAGAAAGAGGCAGGCACCGCGTGGTGCCTGCCGCTTTCCGCATACAAATGCAGGGGGTACCATAGGTACCCCCCATGTGCACCCCCCACCCCCACTTCACCTAGGGGGCCCGCAACGGCCCCCCGCAGTGAAGTTACACATGCTTTTCCACGGCGGAAAAGCCGCCGCGGAAAAGCATGTTTCACATCCCATCCTAATATGGCTGACGGTGTCTGAGAGACACCGTCACCATATTAGAGTTTTTCCGCCGCGGTTGTAAGCTAACCGCGGCGGAAAAGCAGCAGAGGGAAACCAGAACCCACCAGCCATCCTAATGTGGCGGTGGGTCTTTGATGGGTCTGCAGCGGATTTTCCGCATCCTCCGGGCCGGCGGTGGCTTCCGCCGGCCCAGAGGATGCGGAAAATCCGCTATCCTAATAAGCCCCATAATTTTTCCAAAACTGGTATTTTACCTTTAAATTAATCATGATACCGCTACATGTTTGACTCAACCAATTATACTTGGTGCCCCCAAAAGATTAAATAATTAGGAACATGGTTTTCCTCAAATATTCCTGACATTTTATCCCACAATTTTACTGCCTTAAAACTCAAACGCACTAATTTGCTGTCTTCCTGGTCCCCATTATTTTTATCCTGGTGGGGCAGACTGGATACGATCAAAATGATGATTGTTACCCAGGTGCTTTTCACACTTTCAATGTTACCTTTTAAAATTCCTAATTATTATCTTTCACAGATTAATTCTTTATGTACCAAATTTTTATGGAACAATAAATGTGCACGTATTGCCATTTCTGAATTAATTCGCCCAAAAGCAGAGGGTGGTGTTCAATTTCCTGATTTTAGGCTATACCACAATGCTTTTTTGATTCATAAATGTAATGCCATTTCTAAAGATTATCAAGATTTACCTATGCCATCATGGGTTGCTGTTGAACTTTCACTGTTAAATGACTTTTCTTTTCAGGATGTTATGTTCATGACCAATTGTACTTTCATTTCCAAATATCCTATCTCAAAAAATATTCTCATCATCTAATACATACAATTTTTTTCAACAGTTTTGACACATACCATTCTTTTTTATCTTCTTCATTATGGTTTAATAAACACATCAAATTCCACCACATATCGTATTACTACAAGCACTGGAAGGAAAACTAAATTTTTTATGTACATCAGGTGATAGTTAACAATTCAATTTTATCCTTTCCCCAACTACAAGAGAAATTTAGCTTCCCTGACTCTTACATTCAGCAATATAACACATTATCATCTGTTCAAACCTTTTTACAAAATTTTAATTCCAATCCCACTCCTATTTCGTTTATGCCTGTTTCACATACCTTATGACCCAATACCCAGTGCCTCTTTTATTTATAAAACCTTATCTTTAGCTACTAGCACTTGGAGTAAATCTCCTATCGCATTAGCTTGGGAACAGGATTTATCTCAATCGCTTTCTGTTCCTCAATGGGATCGTTTGTGGCAAAAGATTTTCAAAACTTCTAAAGCTGCCAACATTACACAATACCTATATTTTATTTATAACAGAGTTGTAATTACTCCCCTATTTTTACACAAAATTGACCATTCTATATCACCACTATGTTGGTCCTGTCTTTCTTCTGAAGGAACATTGATACATTTATTTTACTATTTTCCAAGGTTTATGACTTTTGGAAAGCTATATGGTCGAAATGTATTTTGATTTTTTCTTGTGATGTTCCATTTGCTATTCACAATATATTTTAGGTACTACATTTCTTGATTTTGACCAACTCCCTTCAAAAACTGTTTTATTTGACCTTTTTATTGTTGTTGCTTTTAAAGTTATATTAACATGTTGGAAAGACAATTCTAAACTATCCTTTTTGCTTTGGTGGAATTTAATTTGTGATGAACATAGAATTGCTTCTGTCTCCCCCTCTTCGTTTCATCTAAAAATTAAGTCGGATTTATTATGGTTACCTTTTACCACAATTCTGTCCTCACACTCATCTTTCCTATAATACCCATTTTTAATCTATTCATTTTTCCTTCTTTTCTCTTTCTTTTCTTCCCTTCTTAATCCTCTTCTCTTCTCCTTTTTCTTTCCTTTCTCTCTTTTCTACAAAAAAATAAATACATCTAACCTACTCTTTTTTTCTTCTAGAACACATTATTTTTTTATCCTCATTTTTTTCTCTTCTTATATTATTATGTTTTATTATAATATTTGCATTATGTGTTTTTTTTATGATCCCTGTTTCAAATGGATTGTATTATCCTCTGTGTATCTCCTGCTATATATCCTCTGTGTTATGTAATGTTTTAACTCTGTGTTCTTTCTCTTAATAAACATTATTTAACAAAAAAGGGTGGAAGATGAAGTGGAACCATTCCAGCAGACCGCTGTTAAAGTTGTTTATTAAACTGAGTGGGATTCTTTGTCATCCCAATCCCAACATAATGAAATCGAGTTGATAACTTGCAAACAGGCTAGCTCTTCAAATGTAACACTTGTTTACTTCATACTCTTGCACTCAGGATGTTTAAGCCCACCACACTCACAAGCACAAACACACAGGTGGGTAGGAGGGAGGAAACCCAGGACTTGGGCAGTGATCCTTAGTACGTAAGACAGCATTACCACTACATCCTATTTCCTCATTACAGTTCCAACCCATTGAGGAAATAACAATATGTGTAATGTTAAAACCAAATCCAGCGATCCTGTATTAGGCAACACAATGATCCCTATCATGTCAGTGGACAATTTTTAGCCAATGCCTTCAGATGGGCGTGTGACCAAACATTATGGATTACACTTTCATATTATCTCTACAACTGCTGAATTGCGCTAGAAAAAACTCAATAGACATGTCTGTTAAAGAAGGCAGTTTCTAAAATTCTACTCCATAAATTACTGTTATACACTATTCAAATAAAATTGAAAAAATGCAATTCTAAAGGTTACAGGGCAACTACCAAACTGAACGCCATGCAACAACAGTGAACGGTTTTGAGTGACATGATGATGAGTGCATTTTGAACTACATCCATGTGAAGAGAAATATACATTCAAGGCCTTATTTACAAGAAAGTAACGCAGCGCAGTGCCGCAAACCACTTGGTTACGCCACTTTCAAAGCACAGGGATGCGTCATATTTACAATATTACATATTCTCAGCTCTCCCCTGCGCTTGAACAAAATTGGTTGCCATGCGCCAATGCAGGATCCCCTGCACCATGGTGCCTAAGTTGTGGGGATGAATGTTTTTGTGCAGGATGGGAAACCTTCCTGCATAAAAACAATCACCAGAGGTGAAGAATGAGGCAGAATTAAAGTATTTCTCCTTGTAGCACTTCTTTACTCCTCCCCTGGGATGGCGTAGAATTATAACACGTTTCCAGATTCACGAAACGTGTGAATCTGGGAATGCGGCAGAATCCATGGGTGTTGAGTGCGAACACCCACTGGAATACCTATGGCACACCCCTTTCACTCAAAGTGCTGCGTGAAAATGGGTTGTATTTATAAGGGGATGAAACGCCACGCAGGGTGGATTTACATAGCCTTGTAAATATGGAGAATAGCACTGCCCTGCTGGTGCATCAAAAAAAATGACTCAAAAGTGGCGCAAGGGGCTCGTAAATATGACCCCCAGTGTGCACTTTTCCCGCGCCACATAAAGGTAACAATGAAGAGCGTTGCCCTCTTTATTCTGTACTCATCTCACTCTGCTCCATAAATAGGTATGTGCCTGAATACAATGACAAAAAACTATACGTCGTGAATAACTGTTACAATTAGTAAATGGCTGAGGAATCAATATGATGACTAACACTTATTAGAACATTGGAATGTTGGGAGCTCCATTGAAAACAATGGAGTGCGCTGGGCTTATAATGGCTGGTATAAGCCTGGAGCACCAACATTCCAGTGTTTCTTTGTTCACAGCTCTGGCTGTGAACAAAGGCTTCAGGGAACCTGAGGGGATTCCAATCCCCTCACGCTCCCAAAAGGCTTTGTTTTGTTTGTTAGAACATTCTGTCCTCTAGTGACAGAATGTTCTAATAGCCTTATAGCCCTTCGTAGATGGGCTATACCGCTATTAAAGTCCCTCTCCCTTGTTAAAGGCCCTCGCCTTCCGCTCGGGGCCTTTAACGCTGGAGAGGGCCTTTAATAGCCGGTATAGCCCTCTACGGCGGGCTATAAGGCTATAATAATAACAAGCAGCAAAGGCTTGGTGGGACATAGGCCCGAAGTCCATCTCTGAGCGCACAAACCATGGCTTAATAGACAGGAACCTAGTAAACAAGAACCAGTGAAACGAGGAGTTTGTTTTTGACAGCATCAGTGTAAAGTTCATGCTAAATGCATACATTTATTACAGCTTCTGGCTAATATGCTGAAAAAAGTTGTTTTCCCAAGACCGTAAACAGCTGTACCATAAAGAAAGAAGAACAAGGTTCAACTCCCCCTGTGTGGACTTATGTCACTCCAAAAGGAACGTAAATATATTTTGGTGTAGTGGCAAAACTCCTTTCATTGTGTGTGGCAATGACAATCAGCTATTGGCTGCTGGATGAGTGTCATGAATGGCACAAAATCGATTGCTGAGGAGGGCTGGTCTCAAAGCGTCCTCTAGAGATTGCATGAGTTGTGTGGGGCAAATACGTCTGTCTCTACTGGGCTTATGTGTGACGGGATAAGGGAATGTGCTTGTAAACGTGGTCTCTTTCCAGGTTGACTACGAGGTTGAAATATGGAAATAGGAAATCTGAATGTTATTTAATGTCTATTTCATCGAGGGGGTAGTGGGGAGGAAATGTTGGCTCAATGCTGGATTTTGGATTTATTAGTCTTTCCTGGTTTATTTTGTGCATTTTACAACTGTGCGGTTTGGATTCTTAAAGTGGTTTATTTTTCGGAATGTTCATGCACAGTTTTAAAGAAACAATATATTTGTGTGAAATTGGACAATTTTCAATTGAATAAAGGAAACAGCATCTTACTGCTCATTGTTAATTTCTACCGCATAAACAAAGAACAGAAACTAAAGATGAAGCTATGGAAGGGGTGAGAGTTCCTTCCAGTTAACTAATCACCAGTGTTGCCAAAAACAACTTATTTGGTTTATTATCCTTTTTCTTTTCAATGGGGGAAGTGTTATGTCATGTTAAAACTTTGAAACTCATCTCTACATGCTGGAAAATGAAACATAAATAAGAAGTACTCCGTGCAGTCTGCAATTAACTGCATTGAATGAGAGGTTAACCAAGAAGCAACCATAGGCACCAAACTGCATTTTGTAGTACATTTAGGAGTTCTAGAATAGTACTACAAAGGTACTACAGCATGCTATTCACAAACTCAAAAGCAGAATTTCAGCCTGTGCCTCTCCTCACTGTTTAGGTGCTGCGAGCTCTGCACTGACTTTAGAATCTCTACAAACGTAAGTACATGTTTTAATAGTAAATATGGGAGGAACGGAAAGGAGGGGTTGGAAAATGCACTTGCTTACTACTAAAGGTAAGGGGTAAACATAGGAGTAAGGAGGTCTTAAGAGAGGGCAAGGGTGCTTTTTAGGGAGGGACATGCCCCTACACACAAAAGAGTAGGCCCCTTGCTCTTCTCAAACTGGGCTTCTAAAGTTTTTACAGTAAAAGATAATCCAAAACTGCAATAAATTGTACTCCAGTTCAGAGCTAAAGTAAGTCCAGCACCATACATGGCCAAAACCTCAGAACTGATGTGCGTCCAACGCCATACATGCCATAATGGGTACTGCAATACCCTCTGCTAGAAACCATTGGAGTCAATAAATAACTATAGACTAAAGTGGCAAATAAAGGAACATTTCTTTCTTTCATTAACATCCAACTTACTTTTTTTTTTTTTTTTTTTTTACTTATGTGTATTTTTTATTCTCATCCAAAATCTTTGTCACTTCTTTTGGTAAACTCCCTTTATATGATAATCTCAGTTTTGAATTTTTCACTTAGATGCAAATGCTGGATATTTACATACAAAGATTACACTTGCACCACACCTGGTAATCAAAGAAGTAACTGGTCTCCACTTCATCACCCATGGGGGTTGGGGGGGGGGCAATAGAGAGCCCAAAAGCAAGATAGCTGCCACAGTGCTTAATCAGGGCAGAGTGGGCCATGGCCGGAGCGATGGGAGGTGATTTGCAACGGTGCACCCCGGAGAGCAGAACAAGCAGGACACTGTCAGGACGGGCTGCCCTTGGGGACGCCCAAGATGAGATTGCCAGGCCGTATGATGGGTGCCCCTGGATGAGGGGTGGCCCCCAGGTTCCTTCTCAGACAAGAGTGGGCAGCCACCCCTGATGGGGCCAGCAGGGGCCATTCAAAAGCTGCTGGGCCGGGGGATCGGGTGCCTGAAGTCATTGAGGCTGGACTTGGTTAATTGATTGGGGGAGTGTCATCAATACCCTGCTCCCCTTGTGTGCAAGGTTGCAGCTCTGGGTGAAATGGATGGTGCCCTGGAGCCGGCATCTGTCCCTCGTTCTTGAAACAGGTGAGGGCAAGTCAGCGCAGCACATTTATGGAGCTATCAGCCCACCACCTGTGGGGGCAATCAAGGAACTCATCTACTGATCCCTCTGCCTACCATCGGGAGTGTTGTGTGCTTTGGGGTCCGACTGCTGCCACACTTCACACGATTGGTGCGCATTGACCTGCACATGCCCCCTGTGGCTGCATGCCTGGGGCGAGGCGGAGCTCTGTTGACGATCTTCTTTGATATGTCTTGGTTCCGACCCACTCTCGCATCTGAGAATGTCGCTGACCTGCCGGTTGATCCAGCCCCCATTCTGCACATCTGCTGTGATTCAGCGAATGGGGTCTGCTCATGCCCTCCATCTGCCCAAACAAGGGATGAGGCAGAACCCCAATAGTGACGGCAGATGACTTTGGAGACAACCACTGTGCATGCCTTCCTTGATCTTCTAAGCCCTGTCTTTTCACACCAGGAAGAGAATGGGGAATACTGATGCCAAGCAGTTCTAACTTTCATTATAACTGTGAGCCAAGGTCAACAAGCATTATGAATAAATTGACCACCTCGGAGTTGGAAGACGGACACCATTGGGTGGAGAGAAACTGCTATAGATGGAAAAAGTCTTGGAGGTCATCCACAACAAGAATGAAGATCTGGAGGCACGACCGAGGAAGAATTATCTGCTCATCCTTGATGTCCTGGAATCGGCTATATGGAGGATTATGTGGAAACAATGCTTCGCACACTGTTTGGCCATGCGCTTTCTGCCATGCTCATTGTCAAACTGGTGCACCGATCACTTGGTTAGAGACCCCCTCCTGGCACACCTGCCCAGCTGAAAATTGACAGACTGTTAAACTGTAGAGAGCGAGAAACAGCCCTGCATTGGCGAGGTATCAGAGGACCCACCATTACCAAGGCAATTAAATATTCTTCTTCCTGGATTTCCCTGGCACTGTACAGGCCACTAGCAGGTAAGTTTTGACATTCAAACGCTCCTTGCAGAAGACGATGCTAAATATTCTCTCATTTATCCTGCCAGGCTCCAAATACACCACGTGGGAAAGACTCATCAATTCACAGATCTAAAAGCAGCTACCAAATTTGTTGAAAATGATCTGAGGGCGGAGCAGCGTTCACCCTCTGCTGCCCAAGACTCAGAGATGGGACATCCCAGCAAAAAAGATTAGGGAGCCGCGTATGTTCTGATGGACCAGATTGGGAGTCCTATTGGATGGTGTGAAATGAGCTCCCTCTGAGCCCTTCTCTTGGACCATAACATTGAACTCCAGCTGTGGTATCAGCTGCAATGGCGTTTTTGGTGGCTCTGTTGGGTGGCCTGGTAGGGCGGGCCTGGGCCCTCTTGGTTGTTGTCTTTCTGGCCATCCAGCTGTACCATGGCTGGGAGTGAGTTGGACCTCTGGTTCATCGCCACACGAAGATTCACTGGTTGCTTTCACTATTTTTACCTTTGGGGTTACATGATGGATGGGCTGGGGTTATTTGGCCCGATTGTGGGGGTCGAAGTGGATGGGGGATTTGTTCCTGGAGTTCTCTCGATGTTCGCCATCCTTGGTTGTACAATGTTTCTTTGTTACTTCCTTTAATGGTCACTCAGCATGTACATGTGTGCTTTGACATCTGGCATTTCCGGCATGTGGGGCTGGAGATCTCCTATCCACCAACTATCCCCAGTGCTGCCGATTAAATGTTTGACCAGGAATATATGGGCCTCAGTGACAGGTGCAAAGCATGACATGTGCTCACTTCATGCAGTGCCACAATATTGACATATGTATAGTTTAGGATCTACACCTCACCGAAAAGACTGAAGCGTGCTTTTGGGTGGAATAGTTAGGTTAACGCCATGCTGCCTATTATTCAAATTGTGCCAGTGGGGTGGCTATGTTTACCTGTAATGTATTACTTTGGATTGCTTGCTGAGTTATTTGTGACCAACAGGGCCGATATGTTCGACTCTCTGGTAACCTTGCAGGGCCTTCCACTCTGGCTGCGGTCGGTATACAGCCCCAACATAGATAACCCCTGCTTCTTTACTGAGGTTTGAAGGCTAGTGGGCACAATGGGCCAAGGAGCCCTTCTGTGGGGATGAGACTTCATTGTCATAGATCCCAGGGTGAACCGCTCCAGTGACTCCTGGCACCCGCACCCAAATGTAGCTGCGACAATCACCTCACCAAACTTTGGCACACTAGACATACTGATAGCACGGATGGCTCATGTATAGCTGCAATGCACACCACATAGTTGCGGATAGACTATTGACTGGCGATGCGAGATATCAATGCATGGACTTCTGGGGTCCAGCATTGTGGAGAAGTTAGAAATGCAGTTGTAGACTATTTTTAACATAATGAGCACTCCATGTCAACCCAATCTACCTTGTGGGAGGCCTTCAGGGTTGTGATAAGGTGGGGTCTGCATAGCAAAGCAGGTGGCTGTGCTGTGCAGCACACATAGAAAAAGGAAAAACTAGGAGAATTAAAGATATTTCTCCCCGGTGCGCCTCCCTTACGCCTTCCCTGGGGAGGCGTAAGCTTTTGGCACTGCCTTAGATTTACGATTTCTCGTAAATGCGGGGCAGTGTCAAAAGGCAATGGATGTTGCTGGGAACGCCCCCAGCAACACCCATTGCACACCCCTTTAATGCAGAACACTGTGTTAAAGGGACTGATATTTATCAGGCAGGATTACGCCAAAAAAGTGGCTTAGTGCTGCCTGATAAATATCACGCAGGCTTCTGCGCCACGGAACTTCACAAAAAGTGAAGTTCAGATGGCGCAAGGGGCCTCCTAAATGAGGCCCCAGGTCTTCTGAAAACGAGGTCCTGCTGCTTGTTGTCAGAGCAAAAAACAACCTCAAAGAGGCATCAATGTGGAACCCCACCAGTCCCAGTGCATTGTGACTACTACACAAGATAGGGCCTAGCACTGCAGTAACCAATTGTATGGTAGACAAGAATGTGGTGGGGTGCAAAGCTGCAGAACCAAAATAAAGCAGGACAAGCTAGTTAGGAATGGTACACAGCAAAGAGGTATAAATAAGGCTTGTTGACATCAGCTCACTAGCATAGATGTGACAGACGTAGAGAATTAAGGGGCACTTCTGGTGCACACTGGCCCAAGGGAAGGTGTATGGGGTGCCACCGGGCACCAAGGTGTGCAGGAGGACATTGAATTTGAAGAACAACAAAAGCAAGGGGCTCTGAGAGTTGGCAGGACATCTAAAGACCGACAGGGGAGCAGCACTTTCTCCAAGACAATGGCTGTGACACATCATTTTGGGGCCATACTCAATATAAAGACTAGGACTGGGACACAGACAGAGAATGGAGAAGATACCACTGAACTACAAAGCCAAAGGTGGTCCTATAGTACGGACCAGTGGCCATTTATGTTAGAAAACAGTGGAGGGATCTGAGTTTTTTTCCCCCTGGCAATGAAGGTGGCAGAAGGGGACAGACTTGCAAAAGCACACTGTCAGATGGACTTTGGGAGCCAGCCTGCCAGCCTTGTATAGCAGAGTGAAGGAGAGCCCCCATGTCTTTCCAGTGTGCACCCCGGAGAGAGCTAAAACCAAAATACGGCATTCACTGACTTTATCTGCTTCCAAGAGAACTGGGGCAAAGTAGCACTGAACCTCTACAAGGTGGTGGACCCACAATAATACCCATTCTACAAATAGCACTTTTAAATATTCTAGATGACCTAAGTATTACCCGTTATCAGTACTTCACCTAGAAATAGTGAAACACGACATGTCACAAATGTGAAGAGCATAGGAAGCACTCATAAATGCTTTTGTGAATCGAATGGGTGCATTTCCAAGAACTCTCGTGGCTGACAGTAAATTTGCTGTACTGTTTATAACTTCTATGCACATTGCATCCTCAAAATTCATTTTAAATGAAACTCTAGGCAAAATTCACCTTTAGTGTGTGATGCCTTTGTGATTTAGCCCCAATGTGACAAAAACTCCATTGAATGTGTGCCTGATAATAACTAGGACTCAGCAAAACCAATTTAGAAAGAAGAATGGTTGATGAGAGCAACAGACATGTTGAAAATACAGATAGTCACTTTTCAGTCTCTAAAACTTTGATAAAAATGATCCATAATTTCAAATGGGCCAATAGTACTTGATAAGAATTATCCATTAATTCCAATAGGCCATGAGTGCTTGAACTTTCACAGGGAAATAACTTCTAAAACTAATTACCACAGACGAAGTAAACTCTTGCCTCCAGATGTTGCTTGACCACTGAGCTGTCTTCCACACCATCAACTATCACCTCTCATCTCCACCCTAAAGCCTCACACAAGACTCAGTGACTGCATCCGTCATTGACCACCCTCCTCTTCATCCATCTGACAGCATTTCATTTGAATGGAAAGCTCCGGGTCTCAGAAGATACTTATCAGCTGTGTAATAGCCTAAGGTTCCATCTTTTTCCCTGTCATTTTCGACATCTTCCTGCAGAGTTCTCTGGTGCTCCACTAACTGATCGCAGCTCAAAAATACAGCAGATGACTGATGATACACAAATCGACTTCAAACTTTCCTTTACTCCTGACACCTTATGCTGCGAACACTCTCTACATCTGATCCAGTCCTGGATGTTCAGCACCTACCTGAAGCTCAATCTCATCAACTGATTTTTAAAGACAAAATGCAAAAATGACTCCATATCTTGCTCAATGGCAGGGGCTTGAAGGGATCCAACCCTGAACTTTCAACGGATGGCATGTCACTTAGATCCACCTTAAACACCAGCCTCAAAGAACACATTGCAGAGAAAACAAAGGTAGCCTTCTACCAGCTCTGTACTAAAGAAAGTAAAAGTGTTTCTCCCAGAAAGCAACTTCAGAACTACTGTTCAAGCCTTTGCACTTTCACATTTAGATGGTGACAGAACTCTGCGTCATAGCCTTTCAGAATCCACATTAGCCTCAGTTAAGGGCTACCTGCATACTGCTTCATGGCTCATCCTGGACCTGAAAGAATATGATCTCACCACCCACATACTTATGATACTCCATTGATTCCCTATTTCAATCCAAACCATCTTCATAACTAGATGTACTTTTTTACAAAGCCATCATTACCAGCACCCCAGTATAATGGATGAGAAGCTCTTCATCTCTGGCGGTTCTCCGCACACTGCAGACTGTTCAGCACACACTGCCGAGGAACCTATCGGACTATAGTCAAAGAAAAGCAAACAAAATAAAAAATAAGTACCCTGGCCTGCTCTTTATATGTACTCACAATCTTGAACAACATCCATGTATTTATCAGGACTTCCCCAACTCTTCTCCAATTTAGGAAAGAATTGGAGATGCACCACTTTGATGAATACTGCATCACAACGCAGTAATAACAGCTGCGGTCCGTGCAGGTAACAGCGGTGGGGCCCAATAAGGGGCGATCTTAAGGGACGATGCAGAGGGAACATTAATTATTTATTTAATTTTCCCTCTGCATCGTCCCTCACAATCCCCCCTTACCCCTCCCCACCACCCCACCCCTGTTACCTGCACGGACCACGGCTGAGTAATAGTACAATTATGCTCTTCTGCACTGCTTTTCTCCCAGGCCTGTGCTACCTCTCCAGTTCCTAGATGAATATATCTTTGCACTCCTACATTTTATCTAGGGTGACACAGTACAAATACCACATAGATACATGAATAATAAATGCATAATACAAACATGTATACGTACATACTGTTAATTAAAAGAGCAATGGCAAATAATTGTTGATATAGAATGGTTATTGAAACATCTGCGAATATGTATACAATTTATTCATTAAAGTGAAATATTAACTAATTAAAGAATTTCTGAAAAAAAGGTTACCCTTGAGAGACTACCTCTATAAAGTTTGGGTTCTCCTGCATATAATTGACCAGGAGTGCAGCCATTTTTGAGGTTCATATTGTTTGCTAACTTAACTGCATACCAATGAAATCCATTTTGCTATGACTTTTCAGAATCCATAGGCATTTTTGTGTTTGATCTTGTATTGTCATGTTTCATTCGCTACACAGGTGGACCAGACTTGCGCCACTCTTGGTGTTGCTGTTGGCCATTAAACAGTTCTTGGTTTTGCCTGGCGATGACGGACAGCAAAAAGAAAGCCATCTGATGACCTACTGTAAATTGGGCAGTCAGGCGAATGCTTCGCAAAGTACAGTCCATCAGGGAAGAATGTCAGCGACTGCCAGGGTCGGATTGCTAAGGCGGGCACTCTGCAACGGCCGATGGGCCGATTTCGAAGTTCCAGCTGTGGGCTGCTTTTTTGGAAGCCTGGGGTCGATTTGGGCTGCGTGTGGTGTGTTCAGATGTGGCCAGCGAGTGGCCTTTCTGGAGGCATATGGGTGTCCATTACCTCCCTTTTATCAACGGGCAGAGGTGTCACTCCCTTTCTCTGGCTGGGCTGTCCCATTAATGTATGCATGTTGAGAGGGGGTCGCGGGCCTGAGCAAAACTAGTCTCACTTGTTTTCAGGTGTTTATAAAACTTCGCCGAAGCAGTGTTTTGTGGAAAGGCAATCTGAAAATGTGGGCCACTTTTTTTTAATGTGCCCGGGACGATATCTAATCCCAATCCAACCCTGCATCTGCCCAGCCATAAATCAGGCAGGCGGACTAAGAGTTCGGTAAAGAGGGTACTCTCAGTTACTGTGCAAACCTGGGCGGTTATGTTCAGTTTGGATATGCCAAGAAAGGTTTGAGTTTAAAGTGTTAAGTTGATCAGTTTTTCTGGACTGCCCTGTACATTTCAGCTCTCTGTGAGTCCCAGTGCATGTCTAATGTGAACACCAACAGTCACCGAAGAAGGAAAAAACATCCCCTAAGCGACATCTGTAGTCGGTTTTGAGACTCCTTCACTTTGCTTTCAGGACCCTTCCTCGCTTTCACCCAGCACAGCTTGTAGCGCTGTAGGTCTGCTTTCAGAGGTACATACTAAAGGCACTCTGATTCTGAGTGGTATATACTGGCTGTTTGCATCTATCCTGCTTTCACTCTAAATTCCCTTCCTTCAAAAATGACCCTACAATTGCTCCTACGGACTACATCTTAATTCCTATGATCTGCAGTCTGTTTGCACTTTCTTCTATTTTCCCCTTAGCCTATTTTCCCACTGTTAGAGAATTGTTCATCAAGTGGTCCCTGTGCATCTGAACTGCCCCTCTCCCACACTTGGAGCCCGCTTACTGGCATCCAGCCATGAATGAATTCGGCCTCATGCTTCATCTATTTAATGTGTTGTACATGGGCCATTCTTCCCTGAACTTGAATCCATTTTCGGGACCATTTTAAATTTTGAACACATTCTATGAATGAGAATGCCTTATTTGTCCTAAGTTGAATAGCTCAGATATGAGAGGAAATTCACCTACTCTCCACTTGATGTCGACAAAGCGTCCCATATGAGGGCCCTGTCTATGCCTGCTCAGATCAGGGGTGGAGCCTTCCATAAAGACGATCTGCTGCTCCCAGCCCACAAATAATTCACTTTACTGCTGATCCCATTTAGTGACAAGATTTGAGATGAGAACGACATGTCGAAAGCTTTTGAAGAAGCATTTGATTTCATTCCCAGGTGATAAAAGCATTATGCACTCCCCAGCTTCCATTCTGCATTTGTTTTAACGTTTGCGAGCTTCTTAATTACACATATCTAATTCTTTATTCAACACTCATACCCTGTAAATGAAACAAATTGTGTATTTGCATGCACCACCATACCATCTGCTGCCATATGAGAATCAAGCAAAGATTCTATTAATTGTCATCCATATTAATTCCTGACTCTTAATTCAAAGCTCCTTATAAATAACCAAATCTGAAGATCTATCACAGCTGAACAAAACAAGCTATTAATTGGAAACTTTTCAACCCATATCTTGTCAAGAGCAGCATGTAGGTGGAAGAAGCAGACATGTCCCTAGAATAGAAATAGAGACTTTCAACATTTTTTTTAAGACAGGGTGGGGCGTGTTCACCAAGGTGTCCACTGTTACAGGACAAGGTGACATGCCAGGGACGGGAAGGCTTTTCATTTGACCTGACATTTCCCCTGTGGGCAGGAGCTCTTAGAGGCCGGTTTTGAAAGCCCAGACCTGCTCTTGGTACCTCTGTCACTCTACCCAGCTTCCTGAGGCAGTGGTGTAGCTAGACCTTTTTGCCGCCTGTGGCGGTCCCTACTTTTACTGTCCGGCTGCCATGGGTAAGAGCCGAGAGAGGGTTGCGACTCCTGTATTTGTCGATGACCACAGGTAAGGGCGGGGGGAGGCCGCCGCTCCCAAAACTCATGCCACCCGGGGCAACGCCTTTCATAGCCACTGCCCCGAGTTAATTGCCGCAGGCACAGGAGGCTCTCGATCACTGAGGGAAAGGAGAAGAGAGAGAATGAGGAGTAGAGGGAGCGGAAGTGAATGGAAAGAGAGCGATTGTGTGAGGAGATGAAAGTATATTCTAATTTTCTTTTTTTTATTGTATGTAAGTCATATTGCAAATGGTTTTAAGTAACTGTGCACTAAAAATAAAATGCATTCATTCATTCGAGATGAAAGGACCCATGTTGGTTTCACCATTTTTCCCAGGGCTGCTTTTGGTTCCCCCATCTGTTCCTGGCCATGGCTGCCTCAGATGGCATTCCATAAGGTGTTTCTGAGTTTGTAGATTACACTCCATTCTATATTTACAGTTTCACGTAATTTAGAACGAAGAGCAAAAATCATAGACTCCTTTGCCAAGGTTCTGAAAAAAACGAGCTGGCAACTAATAAACCAGGTCGCACACAATCCCATTCTCGAGAATGTTCTACGACAACCCAGACAAGTCCATGAACTTTGTATGATACGAACAAGGGGGGTTTAAGGAAGATCTGTTTGGAAGTGCTGCGTGCCTTTCCCAAGCTAGAAAATGTGAAACAACATCAGTGGTAAGATTGGGGACGATGTTTACAAAGTATGTAACAGAAAGCCTCTTGTAGAAAAGTTGAAGGAACGCATGGTTCATGAAGTAAATTCAGTTTACAGGAATCATGGGCCAGCAGTCGAAGTTTACACTTTGGCATGAAAAAGCTAAATCATAGGCAAATAAAGCAAAAAACAAAAATGTAAAGAATAATCTTGCTTGAGTTTAGATCAAAGAAATGTGTTTCTGGGCTTTGGCGACCCAGGGTGCACATTCTCGATGTTCGGTGCTGTCCTCGGAGTCCTGGTGGCTAGCTAGCACATTGCAGTGCAAAGTACTTAAAGACCTGGAAAATTAGGAGTAAGAGACTCAAAAAAATAAGACATGCCTTCTCTGACAAAATATTAGAGAAAATTGGTGGAAAACCTGACCAATCTAAATAAAATGCAAAATCCAACAACTTCCCTATATACGTGAATTAGAAGATCTTAGCAGGTCTGAATCAGATTCTTCTTGTGAAAGTACATTGCACACCACATGGGGGGGAGAATTGCAGAGGCGGGCCCCCAAAGGGGGCTCAGGAGCCGGTGCCATAAACCGGCGTTGAGCCCCCAGGAGGAGGGGGCAGGGGGACCCGGCTTGGCGCGAAAAGCAGGTATGCCGAGAAAGCCATGGGGAAAGCCCCCAAGGGTCACCCCCCCCACATCGCCGCAGCCAATGGGGGTACCCGCGGGATTCGAACCACCCAATGGCAGGAAGTGGCGCGAACGCAAAGGGCTAGACGGGGGGCTTAAAAGCGCTGCTCCCCCAGGTATGCTCCTATCATCCTGGAGCGGGGGAGCAGCACGGCGGAAAATGAAGAGGTTGTGGAAGAAAAACTGGGATGCCGTGCTGCGCGATGACCATGAACTACGACCGGCCCAGCAGCTGCGGGACAAGGGAGAGACCGGCGGGCGCCTACCCCGCGGCACACCAGGACAGGAGGACGTCCGACACCACCGGAGCCCACCCGGCGAGTGCTGGACAACGTGAGGCCTACACCCAACTTCACCGGAGCCCACCTGGCGAGTGCGGGAAAGCGCAACGACGAGAACCGACTGCGCCGGAGCCCACCCGGTGAGTACGGGACGACGTGAGGCCTGCACCCGACTTCACCGGAGCCCACCCGGCGAGTGCGGGAAAGTGCGATGAAAAGAACCGGCCGCACCGGAGCCCACCCGGTGAGTACGGGGCGACGGGAGGCCTGCACCCGACTGCACCAGAGCCCACCCGGCGAGTACGGGACGATGTGAGGCTTGCACCCGACTGCACCGGAGCCCACCCGGTGTTTGCGGGAAAAGCACGATGACTGGAACCGACTGCACCGGAGCCCACCCGGCAAGTACCGGGTGACGTGGGAGGCACGCACGACTCAACCGGAGCCCACCCGGTTAGTGAGCAGCGAAGGGAAGGGAGCACGCCCGACACGACCGGAGCCCACCCGGTCAGCGCAGGACTGAAAGAACAACGGCCGGCATGCAACGCTCCCCAGGGCGCCTCTGAAGTAAGGTAGCGCGAACGGGAATGCGAGCGCGCAGCCCCACTCACCTCGCTTCAGCCAGCTCATCAGGAGGACACCGGGAGGCTCGGGAGGCCGGCAGGGAACACACGGGGCGGCCCGGGGGAACCAAAGACCCCGCGAAGTGAGAGGGGAGTGGCCCACGGCGGACACAAGTGCTCCAAGGCGAGGACGTGCACGACATAGCACCCTCGGGTCTGGGAGCACTGAAGCGGCGGCGAAAACAGCGCCAGGTGCCCTCTAGAGGGGGGAGGCGTAGGACAGGACTCAGGAGGCCAACAAGTATAAGCAGCGGCAAGAAAGCAGACTAAACAGCAAGGAGGCCTTTGTTGGTGCAGGACACAGGCGGCAACACCCCGCCAGCGCTACCAACAACAGTCAAGTTTGGTGTAAAGGCATTGGCGGCAGCACCCCGCCCTACCTCAAAAGTTTGGTGCACAACAACTGCGGCAGCACCCTGCTCGGGACACATGGCAAGAAAGGGGGCACGCAACAGGGTCAGGAGGACCTGACTGTCCTACTGATGTGAATACGGGCAGCCTCGGCGGTACATGGGGATGACTGGCTGCAGCAAAAACTCGACCGCACCCAGGGGAGGGGATAAACAGACAGGAAGGAGTTTATAGATATCTTTTCATTACTTGAAATACAGTTAGAGGGTTTGGATCTGACGGAATGCGATAAGAAGGAGTAAGACAGGAAGGAGAGGAGAAGAGCGCAAGGAACGGACATTCGATAATTGGTTAGACGCATTTAGGATCATGGCATGCATCATAGTTGAAAAATTCCTGAGCTGTGCGGTCGATCTATGGCTTTACGAGGCCAACATACACAACGCACAGCAGCAGTTCCAGGGCGACGCTTGGCTAGAATATGATAAGGGTTTCAGGCTAAAAATGCAGACACACCTGGAAATGGAGTGGAATGAGGAGGACGTCTCCGGGTTCATCCATAAGATGATGGGGGCAAAGGAGGTCAGGGCATGGGGGGAGGAGCGAACACCCCTTTCGGCCCCTTTCCAGAAGGGAAAAGGGAGGCCTTTTCAGCCTTTTCAAAAGCACAAGCACGCCGGCGCAGGAAGGGGAGCACACGCGAGCGGGACACCAGCAATATGCTGGAAATTCGAGGCCAGCGAATAGACATACGGGGCAGTGTGTAAATTTCAACATATATGTTCAGTATGCGGGGGGGGGCACCCTGCGTCAAGCTGTAGGCGCAAGGACGACCCAAAGCGTGACAAAAGGGAGAAAAAGAAGCAATGAGGCAAGCGGATGGGGCAGAGAGGGGGGAGCGAGACAGGGCAGCCTCCCGCTAGCGTGGTCCCCCATTAACACACAAAGATTACGCGCGCTAGCCAACAGATACTGTAACAAATCAGATGCAGAGACACTGGCGCATGGCTTTGAGAATGGCTTTCCCATCCCCCCCAGCTGCGAGAGGAATTTGAAATCAGCAATGCAACACCCAGGAGTGGTGGCTAAAAAGATAGAGAAGGAGAGACAACTTGGCAGGATTGAGGGCCCCCTCCCGGCCTCAAGGGGTAGGGAGCTGGTCATGTCACCACTTGGAGTGGTACCAAAAAAGGAACAGGGGCAATTCCGACGGATCCACCACCTATCATTCCCAGATGGCATGTCAGTAAACGATGAGATTGAAGCAGAGGTATGCTCAGTAACCTATTCCACAATTGATGATACGATAGACCTGATAAGGGCTACAGGCAGCGGGACTCTCATGGCAAAGGCAGACATCGAGTCGGCGTTCCGCCTACTCCCAGTTCACCCCGATAGCTTCCACTTTTTAGGTTTCCAGTGGGAGGGACACTTCTATCATGACAAAGCAATGCCAATGGGATGCTCAGTGTCATACGCATACTTTGAGCTATTCAGCACATTCATAGAATGGGCACTACACGATAGTCACCCCACAGGCGGGAAACTGCATTACCTAGACGACTTCCTGTTTACCGGCCCAGCTGCGTCTCCCGAGTGCGAGGACACACTAAGGGCTTTCATTAAACTAGCAGGCGAGCTAGGGATCCCACTATCCAAAGACAAAACGGAGGGGCCAACCACAAAGATCACTTTTCTGGGGATCGAGCTAGACTCGGTCACAGGGACATCTAGGCTACCACCCGAGAAAGTAAAGGACTTTAGACAGGACATACGGAACCTATGCAGGCGCGACAAGGCCACATTGAGGGACATACAACAGCTCATAGGGAAATTGAATTTCGCAACTAGGGTCATACCGGCAGGCAAGGTGTTCGCTAGGTGATTGACACAGCTGACGCGTGGCCTCACGCACAAACACCACCACGTGCGGCTCGGGCCAAAGTGAAAAGGGACCTGCAGATGTGGGACACCTTCCTGGCAGACTTCAATGGGGTACTGATATAAAGGGAAGGCTGGCTGACCAGTAAACAAATCGAGTTGTACACCGATGTGTCAGGGAGCACAGGGTTTGGTGCAATCTTGAGGAAGAAGTGGAGCGCAGGACAGTGACCCAGCAGCTGGCATAGGCGAGGCATAACGGGCAACATAACATTTTTGGAACTCTTCCCTATCGTAGTGTCACTAGTAATTTGGAAAAAGGAGCTACGGGACATGAAACTGACCCTATGGTCAGACAATAAAGGCGTAGTGCATGCTATTAACAGAGGGTCGGCCAGGTGCCCGGACACACTTAGACTAATGCGACGTCTGGTTACCTTGCAGCTGAAAGGTAACATAGAGCTAAGAGCAAGGCATGTAACAGGGGTGGAGAACGAAATAGCAGACGCGCTATCAAGAGACAAGATGTGCAAATTCAGGGAACTGGCACCAAGGGCGGAGGCGAACATGACCCCTTTCCCGACCCAGCTCTGGGAATTGGCAGGGTAGAGCTTTCAGAACTGATTACACACGCACTCACCCCAGCCGCAGCCAAACGTTACAGTAAATACGTAGCAACGGTGATGAGAGTGGGGGGCATCCAATCCCTGGCTAATGAGGGAGACACTCGCAGGGCAGCAGCAGTTGATTGGCTGGACCTACGCAGGGAAGAGGTCTAGGTCTTGAGCGCAGGCTCACTTGGCGGCCGTGGCACACTACGCCAAGCTGAAAACAGGTCATAACCCAATCTCATCCCACTACATCAGGACAGCAATGAAGGGTTGGAGAAGAAAGGAAGGAAAATCAGTGGACACAAGGCGCCCAATAGATTTTAAAAAGCTAGGAGCGCTGCTGGAGGCATTGGAGGGCGTAACAATAGACAGATACGAGCTGCTGCTCTTCAGGGCAGCGTTCACTAGGGCCTTCTTCGGGGCATTCCTCATCAGCGAGATAGTGGCCCCTGCCAGAGAGGGACAGGCCGAGCACTGCATTCAGGCCTGTGATGTGATGCCCAAGGCAAAGGAAGTGGAGATGGTGCTACGTCGGTCAAAAACAGACCAGGCGGGCAAGGGGGCCATAGTCAGATTACAATGCATCCAGGACACTGCACGGTATGCTGCCTGTTCGCATTCATGGCAGTCCATCCAGTGGGGGAGGGTCCCCTGTTCAAACACAGGGACGGCACCCAGCTGAGCAAGTTCCAGTTCACAGCAGTGATGCACCTCGCACTCAGCAGGGCGGGCCTACCCCTGAAGGGCTTTGGGTCCCATTCTTTCCGGATAGGGGCAGCCATGACCGCAGCGCAACATGCGATGTCCGAGGCAGGAATACAGGCGGTAGGACGGTGGCGCTCGCGCGCATACAAAACGTACGTGAGGCCCCAGCTGCTATGACCAGAAGGCACGTGGGGTGACCTAGGAAGTGACTAGCCGTTTTTTCCATTGCTCCAACAGGGAAAAGACCACACCTGGTATGGGTGGTGGGCCACTCCTATATCAGACGGATGGAAACCTGGTGGAAAAACTCTGGGCGCACACTCGGGGACAGACCGAGGCACACATGCATCCGATGGTTCAGGCGGTCTGGCATGCGATGGGAGCAGCTGGCGGCGGCCCTCAAGGGCCTATGGGAAGAATCGGGGCGGCACCCTGACGTTCTGATCATACACCTGGGAGGAAACGACCTGGCCGGATAGGGTGGAGAGCGCTGCTCCTCGGGATACAAAAAGACCTTATTGAGACGTCCAAGGCGTTCGGGCGCACGTCAATAATCTGGTCCCAGCTGATCAGTAGAAAGGAATGGCGCGTGGCGGAATCATACAAAGGGGTTGAAAACTCAAGGAAAAAATTAAACCTCACAGTGAGCAAGTTCTGCAGGGCAAATGGCCTGGGCTCAATCAGGCATGGGTTGATACACACGGGCCGCCCGGAATACTACGCCAGTGATGGGGTGCACCTCTCCGAGCAGGGCATGAGAATGTTTTGGTGCAACCTTTGGGGTGCCATGGTGCTGGCGGGTTGTCAGTAACAAGTCAGGACATAGGAGGGGGAACCGCGGGAAGACGGCAGCCTCCCTGACGGTGTGGCGAAGGGCTACCCTGAGAACAGTTGGTACTGAGGCACACCGGAGGACGGTGCGCCAGAAAAGATCCACTCACCTTCAGATGCCGCACGGCTGAGTGAGGTGGCCTAAGGACAGCGACTCTGGGATGCCTCACGGCTGAGTTTCATGGCTACCAAAGGAAGGGGTAGCAAACAGAGACGGTGCTCGCAGCCCAGCCCCTGCCGGACAGCAGGGCACAACAAAGTCGGACAAGGTAGCGAGGCGGCCTAACTCTGGGACAAAGGCTACCCCCTTCCTGCGCAAATGAGGCACAAGAAAATTCCAACCTACCAAAGAACCGGCCCAGAAGGGCCAAGAGATGATCGCAAGGAAATGTATAATGATATAACATGCGAAATGCAAAAATATACCTGTTTCCTTGTGACCCTAATAAACTGCGGCCAACAAATGACCACCACAAGACAAGAAGTGTAGTGGCTTTCTTGATGGGAGGGGAAATACTGATGGGAAAGGAATGGTGTATGCAAATAGGAGTGGGGCAGGGTGCGGGGGTTATTGCAGAGGCGGGCCCCCGAAGGGGGCTCAGGAGCTGGCGCCATAACCCGGCGTCGAGCCCCCAGGAGGAGGCGGCGGGGGGATCCGGCTTGGCGCAAAAAGCAGGTACGCCAAGAAAGGCGTGGGGAAAGCCCCCTAGGGTCACCTCCCCCCACATTGCCGCAGCCAATGGGGCTACCCGTGGGATTCGAACCCCCCAATGGCAGGAAGTGGCGCGAACCCAAAGGGCTAGACGGGGGGCTTAAAAGCGCTGCTCCCCCAGGTATGCTCCTATCATCCGGGAGCGGGGAAGCAGCACAGCGGAAGAAGAGCTTGTCCCACCCACCCACACCAGAGGAAGAGCAATGTTGCAGGGCTGAGAAAGGCAAAAGGCGTGGCGAAGGGCTATGCTGAGATCGGTTGGTATGGAGGCACACCGGAGGGCGGTGCGCCAGAATAGGTCCACTCACCTTCAGATGCCGCATGACTGGGTGAGGTGGCCTAAGGACAGCGACACTGGGATGCCTCACGGCTGGGTTTCATGGCTACCAAAGAAAGGGGTAGCAAACAGAGATGGCCCTCGCAGCCCAGCCCCCGCCGGATGGCAGGGCAAAACAAAGTCGGACAAGGTAACGAGGCGGCCTAACTCTGGGACAAAGACTACCCCCTTCCCGTGCAAATGAGGTGCAAGAAAATTCCAACCTACCAAAGAACCAGCCCAGAAGGGCCACGAGATGATCGCAAGGAAATGTATAATGATATAACATGCGAAATGCAAAAATATACTTGTTTCCTTGTGACCCTAATAAACTGCGGCCAACAAATGACCACCACAAGACAAGAAGTGTAGTGGCTTTCTTGGCGGGAGGGGAAATACCGAGGGGAAAGGGATGGTGTATGCTGATAAGAGTGGGGCAGGGTGCGGGGGTTATGATCAGGTAAAGAAGTGAACTTGAGAAGGTGAACCGTCCAGTCGTATGCGTCTGGATTCATGTTTCAAACACTAATGTCAACTTCCTTAAGATATACGATTTTATAGCATGTGACATCTTCTTGGAAGCGAAGGAGGTCCAATACCACTCGTAATTCTCAAGAAGACCCTTTTACGTGCACTGCCGAGGAAGTTCAGGGGTAATTTAAATAGGTAAAACAACAATAGGAGGAAGAGCTTTCTTCAAAAAGTAGGGATTGTTCTCGAGCTTCACCTGCAACAAGAACATTCTGGTCTTTTATGGAAAACAACTGAAAATAATATTGGTAAGCAAGTTTTAGTTAATATTTCACACGAAAGAAAACAACCTGGCTGTTAAGTGAAAACAAGGAGGTGGGTATACTATGCAAATATTTGCATTATTGTATCTCCTAGCAGCAATATAGTAGGAAAGCACACATTGTAAGGCATCCTCACCCACTAAATGACTCTTTATTGCTGCTCATGGCCATCAGATAAGTTCATATGCTCAAGTGGCCCTTTCATAATCCACCTCTTGCTTATCCTTTTTTCCCCTCTTAGATTTTCATTTTGCATTTGTTTTTTTGTGAAATCATGCCTTCGAAACTCCCCTATCCTTTGAGGCTTTCACTTCACAGTTGAATAGCATCTTGTACCCAGCACTGGCATTTCTGCTTTTCTTTTCAGTACTTGTGTATTGTACTACTTATTTGTCACTTTGTTAGTTACTTCCCTTCAGTTTTTTTCCTATGTGTGTTGAATTATTTCCCCCAACCTCATGTTTGTGTTCTCGTGCTCACCAATGGCCACTCACGCCCATTGGTTTCTCCTCACCTTGTACTTACAGATGGTCTTTCCCCTGCAACTTTCTCATCCTAAGCCACCTTTTTTTTTTAGTTTATTTTTTTAAATTGGTATATAAAACAATGTCCAACAAACTAAAAACAAGCTTTCCTTGCGTTGGCTAAACAAACATACCATCTGCTCCATGGGGATGCTGAAGGTGCAATTTGGGGAAATGGGAAAGGGGAACAGATAGGATAGAGGATGAGGGGGCGGGTGGGGGGGTGTAAGGGCAGAGTGGTAGCTACACTGCATTTGGTTTTTGATGAGCGTGCGGTGGGACCGTTGTCTATATCAGTGGAGTTGTCCTATACTCGCATCGTTTCACGTATATATTCCCTCATCCGTCAACTGGCTTAGAAAGGCTAGGTAGTAATTATTGTCCATTTCAATCTTGCATGCCTTATACGGGGCACTCATAGGGAAGGAGGAGAGGAGAGATGGACTTGGAACATTTCAGTATTTAGATTGGATAATGAAAGGAGTCCCAAGCATGGACATAGTGATGAGGGAGTATTCAGAGCTCCTCACAGTTTTTAATGGAGCACCTTGACAGTATGTTTGAGGAGGCGGGTGCAGGGATGGGGGAGCCATTGTGTGTTCCTAGATTGGCTTAGGTGTAGGGATTTGGGAGTATTTATGTGTTCCTAGTGTGGCTGGCAAGTGGTGTTCCCTGAAAGTGAGCCAGGAACCTATAGACATATCGATATTCAAACATTTAATGTCCTAGGTAGCTGGTTCTGGGTTGTTGATGAAAGGCGGCCAGATTTGTGGATTCTGTGTTATCCTGTTCTTATTATTATTATTATTATGCATCAAAAGTTGGGCTTGTGTGGAGGGACGGTGAACCGAGCCCAGGGAGGAAGTGACTACGACTTCCTGCCTTGCAGCCAATCAGCGCCCAGCAGCTGAATACTCTCACCTTCAGAAAGCCTGCCTTACAGTCGCACTGCTGACGCGCCGTGCGAAGGTAATCAGATAAGGACACTCCTGCAATCTAAGAGCGCTTGGGAAGAGGCTCTGTCACGTTTTTAAAAATTAAGTTTTTTTGTGTTTGCTTCATTTTAATTGCCGCACTCACCCTAATGTAATTACTGCACTGTGTTCGAGTCCCCGGTCCACCACCAAAAGTTTGGCTTGTGTGGAGGGACGGTGAACCTAGCCCAGGGAGGAAGTGACTACGACTTCCTGCCTTGCAGCCAATCAGCACCCAGCAGCTAACTTCCCTTTCACCTACGCCAAGCAGATGCTTCTACAGTCGCGCAGCGGACGCGCAGTTGTCGCGCCGAAGTCAAGCCTAAGTCCTGCCCGTCTGCGCCCGTCCGCGACCGGACAGGGCTAGAGGCCAGTCCCTCTACCGAAATGTCCACTTCGTTTCGTAAGTTTTCCAAGGACTCTCTTCTGAACCTTAACTCTGTTCAGTGTCCACAGACCTTGTCCCTTTGCTGTCACTCATGCTCCCTAACCTGCCCGGACTGTAATATTACCCTTTTATCTTTGCCTTCCACAATTAATCTGATTAGTTCTAATTTTCCGACACCGTCGTCGACGTACAAACTTACAGCCCGCAACCTGGTGCCCACTTTCATTAGTTTAAATTGCAGATCTCTGTCTAAACACAAACTAGACATTTTTGATCTACTCACTACCACCCAACCAGCTGCCTTATTTCTCACTGAAACCTGTATGAACGACAGCTCTGGCCCAGACATTGCGACAGCCCTCCCTGATAACTACACCTACTTGGGCAGAAACAGGGTGGGTAAAGAGGGTGAAGGGATAGCAATCATTTTTAAAAAAAACTACACATCCAAATGGGATGATTTGGACATACCGAACAGTGAATCTAGTTTGTTCAAACTTCTACTGTCCCCTAATTTCACCCTTTCAGGAATTCTGATCTACCGTGCCCCTGGACCTGCTAGCGCATGGGCAGCTTCCCTACCTGAGTTCATTGCACCCTATCTGCTAGAGGCCACCAACTTTTTGATTGTGGGAGATCCGAACATTCATCTGAATGATACTTCCTGCCCTACTAGCGCAAATCTTATTACTGACTTAGCTGCAATGAATGTCATCCTCCATAACTCCGGCCGTACACACAAAGCAGGAAATCTACTTGACCCCATCTTTTCTAATCTTGACACTATCACATGTAAACCTCACGTTCCTATCCCGTGGTCTGACCATTACTTGGTGGAATTCTCTATTCCCATACAACATTTCCCCACCACCCAAGCACCTCTCACCGGTCCCAAAATGGCCAGAAATTGGAAAAATTTGGACTTGAGTAATCTTAACCAGTGTCTTGATGACACCAAGCCCCTCACCACTATAACCAACATTGAGGAGGAAGCGACCATCAATAGTTGGCTCGGCTCTGCCGTTAATGCATGTCTGCCCCAGAGTAAAAAGAAGTATAATCAGCATCAGCCCCCCCGTGGTTCTCCGACTGGCTAAAAAAGGAAAAAAACAAATGTAAAAACTTAGAGCGACGGTGGCGCACCCAGTATGACCCCTGCATTAAGCGCTTGTACAAATTAGCCCTCATTATATACCATGCGCTCTGTAATATGGCTAGGGCCGACTATTTCAACTCTACCATTTTGAATGCTCAAAATCGCCCCAAAGCACTTTTTAAAGCAGTGCAAGAACTTTAAGGAACCACATGCCAGCCAAAATCCCCATGTTTGAATTCCTCACAATGTAATGCTCTAGCGCAATTTTCTATCAATAAAATTGATAATATTTATGCTGACTTTGTTGATATGACTCCTACTCCTGCTCCTCCTACACTTTCCGAACCTGTCACCCACCCTGACCATGGCTCACCAAAGCTCATTTCCAGCAATACAAGTAGGCATTTAGCAATTTGGAACCCCCTCGACAAAACTTCACTACGCAATATTATCAGTACTATCAAATCTGGGTCTCCCATGGATCCCATCCCCCCGCAAATCCTACATGCTTTGAACACCACAAGCCTCAATCTCATTGTAGAATTGCTCAATATGTCTCTTAGGGAAGCCAAGGTACCTAAATCATGGAAACATGCTATGATAGTTCCTTTGTTAAAAAAGGCAAATGCTGACCCGGAAAATCTCTCCAAATTCTGTCCCATTTCCCTTCTCCCGGTATTTTCTAAAATCTTAGAAAAACACATTAACACGCAACTCACCAGCTACACTGAGTCAAGAAACCTCCTACATTCCTCCCAATCTGGGTTTAGGGCAGGATTCTCTACAGAATCTACTCTCTTAGGTGTTTCTGAGATCATTCGTCGACAGGTCGACAAAGGGGAGACCGTGGCACTTATTTTGTTAGACCTAAGTGCCGCATTTGATACGGTTTCCCACTCCATCCTTCTCAAGACTCTCCACTCCTGCGGCATCACCGGTCTAGCCCTCAAATGGCTCTCGAGCTTTCTCTCGGACAGAACTTTTCAAGTTTTCTCCCCTACATCCACATCTGAAATTCACAAATCGCAATATGGTGTCCCCCAAGGCTCGATTTTGAGTCCCCTACTCTTTAATCTGTACATCAGCCCGTTAGCCACCATTGGGGAACAAGCTGGCTTACAATTTACTCTTACGCGGATGATACCCAGCTTATCTACTCACTTTCCGCTAACTCACACTCCACTTCATCCTCATTACGTTCTGGACTCAATGACATTGCCAAATGGATGCACGACAATAAACTCAAACTTAAGGGGGAAAGACCGAACTCCTTCTATTCGGCAATAACACCACACTGTGGGGCCCCCAACATTGGCCTCCTCAGATGGGTCCTCTACCCGCTCCCTCCAAATCTGCTCGCACTCTCTGCATCATTTTTGACTACCTCCTGACTATGAAGCAACAGGATGTCCGAGTTGCCTGTTTTGTCATCCTCAAGTGGCTCAGAAAGATTATATGGATGCTTCCACTGGATACACAGAAAAACGTAGTCCAAGCTCTAATAACATCTAGACTGGACTACGGTAACGTTCTGTACTTAGGTTCCAGTAAGGAAGTCATTCGCAAACTTCAGGAAGTAAAAAATGCCGCGGTCAGATTACTCTGTAAACTTCCCAATAAATCTCCCACTTCAGTCTCCTTAAGAAACTTCCATTGGCTCAGAATTGAAAATCGCACTAAGTTCAAAGCCATGTGCTATATGCACAGAATCAATTCTGGCACAGCTCCCCTCTATCTAAAAACCCTAGTTAACCACTACTGTCTCCCTCGCGTCCTTCGTTCTTCCAATCAGTACAAGTTTCAGATACCCAGGATAAAAAGAATGGGCGGCCGCTCCTTCTCGTACCTGGCTCCAGCACTCTGGAATTCTCTTCCTTTTCACCTCCGTACTGAACCTAGCTACCCTAAATTTCGTAAATATCTTAAGAGCTGGTTGTTCAATCAATAAGCTTCCTAATTACTTGGCCCTGTGTCCCTTTTTGCGCATTGTCCTTCAATCGTCCTGCTCCTAGCGCCGGGAGACCTCCGGGTAGCTGTGCGCTCTATAAATTTAAATATAATAATAATAATTTGTACAGCCAATGGCTACCTAAAAAAGGTTTGCCAGCGCTTTGTTCATCATGGATAATGGGTCAGTCCAAAGGTCTGTCTATGGAAAATGCAGATTTAAAAAAAAAATCAGGGGTTGAAATGGGCAAGTTTTAAGCAATTTGTGGAACAAGGGGATGAATGGCACTCTCCCAATCTTAGAGGCAGATCATTCCAAAGTTTAGGTCAAAGAAAAGAGAATGCTAGGCCTCCTTGGGGAGAATTTTTCATTCTGGGATTTGCGGCCAACCTAAGATGACTTGATTGCATCAAGCGTGCAGGTGGACACCAAGGATCTGAGGTAAAGTGGTCCAGTGTTTGATAGACATTTGTGCATGTAGCAAGGAGCCTTGAATTGCACACGCCATTCGATAGGCAACAAGTGTAGGTCGCTTGGCATACTGGCTGTAGAGGTGAACTTGGGAGGGTGAAACAAAGGACATTGTTGTGTTTCTATCTAGGACCCTAATTCGATATTCCCGATTTTTGCCCTTATATGGCTATAATAAATAATATCCTTATAAAGGCATAAGAATCATATCCATATTTAGTCATAGCCCATGCAGTCCAAATACGGCAAGGCTACTTCCCTAGACTCCTAGAAAGTACAACGCATTCTTTAAACAAACCAAACCTCCAGCAACCTGGGAAATCCCCATGCTTCTGTTTTGATTTGTCCTAGAACTCCTGCGAGCACTGAAAGAACGGCCAGTTCTTAGTGACATCTTTTATTGACGTCTTATGTCCAACCTTACGTCAAACCCGGCACCTTTCAGGTATAAATATACCAATGTTGCCTTAAGCAAACACACAGTGGTTTGGAGCAGAGCAGCTATCTACTTACCCGAGAGCCCAGCTGATGCGAGAGCCCACGGACGCCGCCCCTACCTTTTGACACACTGAGAAAGATGCTGTCTTTTTCTCCAGCCGAGAAAATCCAGCTCCGTGTTTCCAGTCGCCCTTGCAGGTTGCTGGGATATCGAGTCCTGAGAGAGAGATACCAGACCTCCTGCCTTCTATTACCCAGGTACAGTTGCTGACTAAACCCTTGAGAGAATTCTTGATTCAGATTCCTTGGCGAAAAACCAACTTAACTTAAACTGCTACTTACTTACTCCTCCCACGTATTAGGCTTAGGTCAGGTACACCGGGGTAGGCGTAGATTAGAAGCACCAGTTGAGTACGTTAGTCAATGTATTTATGTATGTATATATTTTATCCATTTTAAAGTATGATATGGCTAAGAAACCATATCAATGCTTTTACAGTATTATTTCATAATACTCCTTTTACTGTACGCACTTTACTTTATGTTAAGTATTGCAATTGTGGCAATTCATTTCTCTTGCATGAGAAAGAAGACTGCACAATAAATAACGCCTGTCTCTCTATTTCTCTGCATTCTGGTGAAACTAAGTATGCACGACTGACTGAGTAAAATATCTGTCTATTGTTTTCACACGACTCTAGAGATACACTCTTATTTTGAGGGAGCAAAGTTGTCATGTTTATGGTTGTCAAACTAAATCCCTTCTTGTCTATCCAGGGAGGTTAAACCCCTCCTCGCTTATTTGAGAAAGTTTGTAGTGAACTCTGAGCTAGCTGGCAAAAAACTTAAGTCTAATATAGTCAGTAGAGACCTAGTTAACCTCAGTCCTACGTCTACACTACTGAAGATATTATTCCAATGCGCAGAGCCTATTGGGACTATAGGAACTACACTACATGGCGCCCAACGTTTGGTAAGGCGATAAATCTAACGCAAGACGTTAGAGTAACTCAGTCGTGCTTTTTCACACAGACCCTTTTCCCGTAAAAACTCCAAAAGACGTCTGGAGTGGGTAAAAGGTTAAAATCCGCCGGAACTTAGTAGGAAGAGATTCCTATGTATAGTTTTTGGTTTAGTCAACGTTGAAGGATACAGTGTTCCAAAATATTGTGCACCTAATCTTTGTTTTCCTTGAAACTTGATCTGCAACAAAACTTTCTGTCAGTAAAATGGTAGAAAGTGACGATGAAGCGGAGAGAGCTAGAATAGCAGCTCAACTCCTAGCGGATGACACAAGTCTCCAAGAAAACGACCCGAATGCTATTTTCATTCCGGCAAATATAAGAAGAACTATAACTATTAAACTTATAGAAAATGGACTATCATCACCAGGTGGTACAGTCATATTCGTGGTAGAGGCCCATGAATATCGGCAGACAGAGGTATTCTATTCATGGATACACTTTCCAGGAGCAAACGCTGTAACAAAAGAATTCCACTATTACAAAATAGAGGACCCTCCGGATGAATACATTCCTTGCGATGATGTTGAAATCCCACTAAATTACCAAGAGCACCTGCTCTGGTTTAAAGGCGCCCTAAAACATAAAAATCGGATCACCAGGCTCGGTCCACTAGGTAGACCAGGAGCCACGTGGCCGGTTCTAGCCAGCTACACACCACATACCGACATTGAAAAAATGTCAAGTGAAGAACCTTTAGATAAAATAAAAGAATTAACAAAGGCATATAGAGAATTAGTTCAATTGGCAATGGAGGACATAACATACCTCCAGAAATTAAAAGAAACAGATATAGCGGAACAACCTTTTGAACTTGCCAGAATCATAGAAAAATCCTATGAAGAACTAGGTAGAGATAGTTTGGGTGGGAAACCAGTAAAACCCCAACTAAACTGAAAATCCCAAAAAACGTTTATTAAAAATAATCTAAATACTTCAAAAAAGAGTTGGGATGGAAATAAACAATCCACTCCCAGAGAAAAACAATTCCAGTCCAGAGGAAAGTCTCCTCAACGGAGAGAAAGATCTCCGGACCAAGGACACAAGTCTCCCCAGAGGGAGCCCTCTGAGAAAAGGTACAACCTTAGAGATAGGGATAAATTGAGAAAACCTGATAGATATCAAGATATTGATACACGTCCCTCTCGATTTTTTTCAGACTTCCTCACAGAAATCTGAAAGAAGAGGACGGTCAGAACACAAGGAAGAGCACGTCAAGTCCAAAGACAAAGAACCTGCTCATCAAAGTAAAAAATTACAATTTCCAAGAAAGAAGGTAGCCAGTATTAAAATAATTAAACATGCCGAGGATACTGAGGACACACCTGAAAAGCGGAGAGTGGGCCGAGACAATGCTAGACAGCGCAGCAGAAGTGACAATAGCTCGCAAGATCTTGATGAATCTTCTGCAGACAGTGGACAAGAATGAATACATTCAGGTGGAAACTGCAGATACCAGAGTTAGCAAGCCTCATAAAATATACGAAATAACATTACGTATAAAGGGGGACAAGACTAGGAAAGTAAGGGGTCTCTTTTGGGATAACCTTTTGAAAGGCTATGACATTCTGTTAGCTGAGAAAGACAGGCCACCAGAGTTTGTCAGGGAGTGCCCTCATGGCGAAGAAATGATTATGCCTGCCTTCTCAAATTATATTCCAATTCATAAAAAATACACATTAGCAAGAAAATGGGCAGTGGCCCAAGCTCCTGCATTATACAAAAATCATGTAGGATGGGATGAGGACTCTCCTCCTCACAAAATCCAGTTAAAAAGTCAACCTACTGCACAAAGGCAGTATCCTGTTAAGCAAGAAGCTAAAAAACAAGTCAGGGAGATCTTAGATCAACTTGAATATCATGGGGTGATTGAAACATGCACCTCACAAATGAACAATCCTTTGTTTTCTGTCTCCAAACAAGACGATTCATATCGTCTAGTTTTGGACTACAGACACTTAAACTCCTGTTGCAAAACATTTGCAGTTCAAAACTTACACAGTGCAGCACTAATGAATAACATCGTGTGCAAAAAATATAAAACGACATTAGACATCTCTAATGGATTCTTTTGTCAAAACATTGCACCTGAAAGTAGGTATTTGACCGCTTTCTCAATAATGGGGTCGCAAAAACACTTCTGTCGACTCCCACAGGGATTCAAGAATAGCCCAGGATTATTCTCAGCAAGAGTAACAGAGTTACTACAAATATATGATGATGAGGCATTATCTTATGTCAATGACCTCTATCTCACAGATTATGACCTGGAGACACACTTGAAAAGAGTGAACACCATAATACTTGGTTTCGCAGCTGAGGGTTACAAATTCAACTTTAAAAAATCACGAATTGCCCATCTAACTGTCCTATTTTTAGGATATGAATTATCAAGTAAAGGCAAAAGCCTAGCAGACAACTTCTTAGAGAAGTGTGCTGTACTCCAAGCACCAAAAACGCTGAAGAACTTACAATCAATACTAGGTTTCCTGAATTTCGGAAGAACATACATTCTAAATTATGCAGAGAGGGTTAAACCTCTCTATGAATTAATAAAACCTGATTTCAAACCAATAAATTGGACTCAGAAACACACAGAAATTTTAAGATCATTGCAAACTGACATGTTAGCTAAAACAAAATTACAAACTCGCGAAAACATACGCAACCTTGTAATCCGAGTCATCCCAGGAAGATGCGGATTCACGTACCTAACCTCTAATGAGGGAGAAACGGTACCAATAGCTTACAAATCACACTTGTACACACAAGCTGAAATGAAATTCAGTTCTACTAAAAAAATGCTAACTGCGGTTCAAACTGCTGTAGCAAAAGAAAGAGCCCTAGCACAAGGTAAACGAATAATATTTGTTACACCAGTACCTGCCCTAGAAGCAGTAACAAAAGCAAGCATTCCAAATGCTAAAGCACTACATCCGAGATGGATACAATGGGTTAATTCTCTTGCTGCAACAGACGTAATATATGAATTTGATCCTATTTTAAAAACACAAGAATTTCTCCAATATGAATATGAATGTCCTCTGCAGACCGAAATCCTGCCTCTGGAACATTACGGCTGTATAATATATACAGACGGATCAGCACAACCCGCAGTTGGGGGTAAACAAGCTTACAGTGCTGCGTGCGCGATTGTTAAAGGTCGTTGGCACGAAGGAATATTTAGACCACTGGTCACTAAAACCCAATCTCTAGGAGATTGTACCGCTCAGCGAGCTGAACTACTAGCATTTAAGATGGCGCTTGAAAATACCGATCGCGAATTCCCCACACTCATAGTGTGCGATTCATATTATTGCGTCCAGTCTTATAATGAATACTTGCAGAACTGGGTTCAAAACGGCTTCAAAGATGCAAAAGGTGGCACAATCAAGCATAAAACGCTTTGGGAACAAGTAGTTCCTTTACAGAAAGAACTACAAAAGACACACGTAATACATACACTGAGTCATCAACATGATGGCGTTCACGTTGCAGGGAATTCATTGGCTGATGAGGCCGCGAAGGCAGCTGTGCAAACGGCTTCCGTAGCTGCTATCACCCGGTCAAAAAGAAAAATAGACAGCGATGTAATGCAAGCTGTCAGTGCTTCAGTAAAAGATGATAGAAAATCACTCCCAAAAGGCTTTCCAGTAAAGTACTCATACATAACTGATGCGAATAATGTTCCTTTTGCTCGAATCCCTGGAGTGGGGGATAGGGCAATTCCAAACATGAAACACAAGTTAGGACTAATTACAGCGGCACATGAAGGGCTGGCTTCTGCACACGCTGGTGTTTCTGCCACAATATTGTTATTAAAACAGAGATATTGGTGGCCGCGCATGAGAAAACAAACCAGGAACTATGTTCTAGAATGTGAAATATGCCAAAGAATGAAAGTATCAACGGTGAAACGACCAGCACATATGCCCCTTATAATCTCAGATAAACCATTAGCATGTGTTTACCTGGACCACTGTGGTCCCTTACAAAGGGATGGCAACTATAAATATATCATGGTTGCAGTGGATTCCTGCACGACATTCATTTGGATGTGGCCCCAGCACTCGGCTGACGCCAGAACTGTTATAAAAGATTTGCGAGTCATTATCGGCACATACGCAATTGGCATGCTACATTCTGACCAGGGTCCTGCGTTTAGCTCTCGAGTTTACAAAGAGGCCATGGACAGCACGGGCATTGCATTGCGGTACTCTTCTCCATTCCATCCTGAGGAAAATGCGGTAGTGGAAAGAAAAAACCGGGACATAAAGCAATCTATAACGGCGAGGGTATTAGGTTCGGGTGATGGGTGGGTCAAACATTTAACAAGTGTCCACCGTAGTCTTAATAATCTGCCAAGAAATTCTCTAAAAGGTCTCACTCCGTACGAACTATTGTTCGGTACTAGAATGTATATTCAGGATCTTGATAGTCACACTTCAGTGGTAGAAGAAAAATGCTTTGACATCAAAGACTGTTTGGCTGTTTTACAGGACATGAATGAAACAAGAAGAAACCTGAGTAACATAAAGTTAAAACGAAAGCCAGCAGCCACTGAAGAAAAACCATCAGTCCCAGCAAGACCTGTCTGGATTCCAAAGATTGGGGATCTGGTCAGAGAGAAGATCGCGGTGAAGAAGGAATTTGGGCCTTCTTACAGAAAAGCAATACCTGTCTTAGCTGTCAGCGGAACAAGATCAGTTGTACTACCGCCTGAAACCACCGCAATGGAGCGCACACCGCTAGCCCCTCCTCCGGATCGCCCCTCGGGATTCTGGTACTTGTAGTGCAATAGTGGATCACCCAGGTGGGTGCAAGTCGGTACTTGTTGGACTGATGAATCTCTAGACCCGATACATGTCCCGGGTTTTTGGGTATCGCCCGAGACATGGCTCGGGTTTCGGGATAACTTCCCTCATCAGTAGAGAAATGGTTAGGGGTGGAGGAGAAGGCCGCCAAACAACCGTCAATGGCCTCGATGCCCGAACCGGCACGCAGGGCAGCATCCAGGAGCCCGTCGGCTCAAAGCTCAAGGGAGCCAATCAATTGAAACCACCGCAATGGAGCGCACACCGCTAGCCCCTCCTCCGGATCGCCCCTCGGGATTCTGGTACTTGTAGTGCAATAGTGGATCACCCAGGTGGGTGCAAGTCGGTACTTGTTGGACTGATGAATCTCTAGACCCGATACATGTCCCGGGTTTTTGGGTATCGCCCGAGACATGGCTCGGGTTTCGGGATAACTTCCCTCATCAGTAGAGAAATGGTTAGGGGTGGAGGAGAAGGCCGCCAAACAACCGTCAATGGCCTCGATGCCCGAACCGGCACGCAGGGCAGCATCCAGGAGCCCGTCGGCTCAAAGCTCAAGGGAGCCAATCAATTGAAACCACCGCAATGGAGCGCACACCGCTAGCCCCTCCTCCGGATCGCCCCTCGGGATTCTGGTACTTGTAGTGCAATAGTGGATCACCCAGGTGGGTGCAAGTCGGTACTTGTTGGACTGATGAATCTCTAGACCCGATACATGTCCCGGGTTTTTGGGTATCGCCCGAGACATGGCTCGGGTTTCGGGATAACTTCCCTCATCAGTAGAGAAATGGTTAGGGGTGGAGGAGAAGGCCGCCAAACAACCGTCAATGGCCTCGATGCCCGAACCGGCAAGCAGGGCAGCATCCAGGAGCCCGTCGGCTCAAAGCTCAAGGGAGCCAATCAATTGAAACCACCGCAATGGAGCGCACACCGCTAGCCCCTCCTCCGGATCGCCCCTCGGGATTCTGGTACTTGTAGTGCAATAGTGGATCACCCAGGTGGGTGCAAGTCGGTACTTGTTGGACTGATGAATCTCTAGACCCGATACATGTCCCGGGTTTTTGGGTATCGCCCGAGACATGGCTCGGGTTTCGGGATAACTTCCCTCATCAGTAGAGAAATGGTTAGGGGTGGAGGAGAAGGCCGCCAAACAACCGTCAATGGCCTCGATGCCCGAACCGGCACGCAGGGCAGCATCCAGGAGCCCGTCGGCTCAAAGCTCAAGGGAGCCAATCAATTGAAACCACCGCAATGGAGCGCACACCGCTAGCCCCTCCTCCGGATCGCCCCTCGGGATTCTGGTACTTGTAGTGCAATAGTGGATCACCCAGGTGGGTGCAAGTCGGTACTTGATGGACTGATGAATCTCTAGACCCGATACATGTCCCGGGTTTTTGGGTATCGCCCGAGACATGGCTCGGGTTTCGGGATAACTTCCCTCATCAGTAGAGAAATGGTTAGGGGTGGAGGAGAAGGCCGCCAAACAACCGTCAATGGCCTCGATGCCCGAACCGGCACGCAGGGCAGCATCCAGGAGCCCGTCGGCTCAAAGCTCAAGGGAGCCAATCAATTGAAACCACCGCAATGGAGCGCACACCGCTAGCCCCTCCTCCGGATCGCCCCTCGGGATTCTGGTACTTGTAGTGCAATAGTGGATCACCCAGGTGGGTGCAAGTCGGTACTTGTTGGACTGATGAATCTCTAGACCCGATACATGTCCCGGGTTTTTGGGTATCGCCCGAGACATGGCTCGGGTTTCGGGATAACTTCCCTCATCAGTAGAGAAATGGTTAGGGGTGGAGGAGAAGGCCGCCAAACAACCGTCAATGGCCTCGATGCCCGAACCGGCACGCAGGGCAGCATCCAGGAGCCCGTCGGCTCAAAGCTCAAGGGAGCCAATCAATTGAAACCACCGCAATGGAGCGCACACCGCTAGCCCCTCCTCCGGATCGCCCCTCGGGATTCTGGTACTTGTAGTGCAATAGTGGATCACCCAGATGGGTGCAAGTCGGTACTTGTTGGACTGATGAATCTCTAGACCCGATACATGTCCCGGGTTTTTGGGTATCGCCCGAGACATGGCTCGGGTTTCGGGATAACTTCCCTCATCAGTAGAGAAATGGTTAGGGGTGGAGGAGAAGGCCGCCAAACAACCGTCAATGGCCTCGATGCCCGAACCGGCACGCAGGGCAGCATCCAGGAGCCCGTCGGCTCAAAGCTCAAGGGAGCCAATCAATTGAAACCACCGCAATGGAGCGCACACCGCTAGCCCCTCCTCCGGATCGCCCCTCGGGATTCTGGTACTTGTAGTGCAATAGTGGATCACCCAGGTGGGTGCAAGTCGGTACTTGTTGGACTGATGAATCTCTAGACCCGATACATGTCCCGGGTTTTTGGGTATCGCCCGAGACATGGCTCGGGTTTCGGGATAACTTCCCTCATCAGTAGAGAAATGGTTAGGGGTGGAGGAGAAGGCCGCCAAACAACCGTCAATGGCCTCGATGCCCGAACCGGCACGCAGGGCAGCATCCAGGAGCCCGTCGGCTCAAAGCTCAAGGGAGCCAATCAATTGAAACCACCGCAATGGAGCGCACACCGCTAGCCCCTCCTCCGGATCGCCCCTCGGGATTCTGGTACTTGTAGTGCAATAGTGGATCACCCAGGTGGGTGCAAGTCGGTACTTGTTGGACTGATGAATCTCTAGACCCGATACATGTCCCGGGTTTTTGGGTATCGCCCGAGACATGGCTCGGGTTTCGGGATAACTTCCCTCATCAGTAGAGAAATGGTTAGGGGTGGAGGAGAAGGCCGCCAAACAACCGTCAATGGCCTCGATGCCCGAACCGGCACGCAGGGCAGCATCCAGGAGCCCGTCGGCTCAAAGCTCAAGGGAGCCAATCAATTGAAACCACCGCAATGGAGCGCACACCGCTAGCCCCTCCTCCGGATCGCCCCTCGGGATTCTGGTACTTGTAGTGCAATAGTGGATCACCCAGGTGGGTGCAAGTCGGTACTTGTTGGACTGATGAATCTCTAGACCCGATACATGTCCCGGGTTTTTGGGTATCGCCCGAGACATGGCTCGGGTTTCGGGATAACTTCCCTCATCAGTAGAGAAATGGTTAGGGGTGGAGGAGAAGGCCGCCAAACAACCGTCAATGGCCTCGAGCCATGTCTCGGGCGATACCCAAAAACCCGGGACATGTATCGGGTCTAGAGATTCATCAGTCCAACAAGTACCGACTTGCACCCACCTGGGTGATCCACTATTGAACTACAAGTACCAGAATCCCGAGGGGCGATCCGGAGGAGGGGCTAGCGGTGTGCGCTCCATTGCGGTGGTTTCTATTAATTGGCTCCCTTGAGCTTTGAGCCGACGGGCTCCTGGATGCTGCCCTGCGTGCCGGTTCGGGCATCGAGGCCATTGACGGTTGTTTGGCGGCCTTCTCCTCCACCCCTAACCATTTCTCTACTGATGAGGGAAGTTATCCCGAAACCCGAGCCATGTCTCGGGCGATACCCAAAAACCCGGGACATGTATCGGGTCTAGAGATTCATCAGTCCAACAAGTACCGACTTGCACCCACCTGGGTGATCCACTATTGAACTACAAGTACCAGAATCCCGAGGGGCGATCCGGAGGAGGGGCTAGCGGTGTGCGCTCCATTGCGGTGGTTTCTATTAATTGGCTCCCTTGAGCTTTGAGCCGACGGGCTCCTGGATGCTGCCCTGCGTGCCGGTTCGGGCATCGAGGCCATTGACGGTTGTTTGGCGGCCTTCTCATCCACCCCTAACCATTTCTCTACTGATGAGGGAAGTTATCCCGAAACCCGAGCCATGTCTCGGGCGATACCCAAAAACCCGGGACATATATCGGGTCTAGAGATTCATCAGTCCAACAAGTACCGACTTGCACCCACCTGGGTGATCCACTATTGAACTACAAGTACCAGAATCCCGAGGGGCGATCCGGAGGAGGGGCTAGCGGTGTGCGCTCCATTGCGGTGGTTTCTATTAATTGGCTCCCTTGAGCTTTGAGCCGACGGGCTCCTGGATGCTGCCCTGCGTGCCGGTTCGGGCATCGAGGCCATTGACGGTTGTTTGGCGGCCTTCTCCTCCACCCCTAACCATTTCTCTACTGATGAGGGAAGTTATCCCGAAACCCGAGCCATGTCTCGGGCGATACCCAAAAACCCGGGACATGTATCGGGTCTAGAGATTCATCAGTCCAACAAGTACCGACTTGCACCCACCTGGGTGATCCACTATTGAACTACAAGTACCAGAATCCCGAGGGGCGATCCGGAGGAGGGGCTAGCGGTGTGCGCTCCATTGCGGTGGTTTCTATTAATTGGCTCCCTTGAGCTTTGAGCCGACGGGCTCCTGGATGCTGCCCTGCGTGCCGGTTCGGGCATCGAGGCCATTGACGGTTGTTTGGCGGCCTTCTCCTCCACCCCTAACCATTTCTCTACTGATGAGGGAAGTTATCCCGAAACCCGAGCCATGTCTCGGGCGATACCCAAAAACCCGGGACATGTATCGGGTCTAGAGATTCATCAGTCCAACAAGTACCGACTTGCACCCACCTGGGTGATCCACTATTGAACTACAAGTACCAGAATCCCGAGGGGCGATCCGGAGGAGGGGCTAGCGGTGTGCGCTCCATTGCGGTGGTTTCTATCAGTTGTACTACCGCCCCTTGCTGGTAAAAAGGAGAACCGAGTTGTATCCATCGACCTGGTAAAACCACAATCATGTGGCCAATAATAAGTAGTAGGCCCAGTGGACTCCCAAGAAATAGCAGAATACCAACATTTGCTACAATCCAAGAGGTTCAAACTGAGAGACTAATCACATTTGATAAACCTGCAGTGAATAAAAAAGGACTATGCAACAAAGCCATGGAACTTGTGCCTCTTGAAATCCAAATTGCAACAGTTCGTCAAGAAACACCAGTCTACAACGATGTAGCCTCAGACTATGCTAGTGAAACAAAGAAAAATCCAAAAGTAAATAAAAATCCGGAAGCGATTCCAACAATTGACAGAACTGCATCTGGCTACTTCATCAATTTCAATGATTTTTCTAATGATCCACGTGAACATGAAGAAATGCCAGCAACAAAAACTTTCAAAGACAAAGTAACTGAACTCTTTCATCAACTCAAAGAAACCTATCTGATTTCTCCATGGATTGAATTTTGGATTGTGTTAGGTGTACTTTTCCTCCTGCTTTGGCTCATCATGGTTCTTTGTTTGGGAAAATGAATTGAAGAAAAATACAGTACAATGGACACAGCAAGTCAGAACATCAACTTGGTCCTAAAGCCTCACAAGTCATCTCACATCGAGAAAAGAGAACTATCATCAGTGAACATCACAGCCAATCCAATACCCGGTGGGGTAGCATGGGACAAAACGGATTATGAAATTTATGGCCCGATTGAGCTCTTGAAATATCCACACCAGTTTAAAGTTTCATTAAGTGACTTTGTAAAACCAAGTACTTTCTCTGATGATTGGGACTTTGAAAATATAAATAATATGATGTCAGATTTAGTAATGTCAGCAAAATTTACAGAACATGATTATTTACAGGGTTCATCAAATTATGAAGAAATATACCGCTATAATCACTTTGGTCATCACTAGTTGCATACATCTGCACAGCCTAGAAATGTTTTTAATTATAATCAATGGGAACATTGTGCAACACCGCCTAAAAGCAGCTCGAAAACATTCTATGATAAATTCCCATACTTCTCAGGGTTTAACACAAGTGATGCAGAAACGTTTTACTTTAAAATGTTAAATAAGACAGGAATGAATACAATGTGGACAAATACTAAATTGATTTATTCTGAAACATTTTAGGAAAAAATGACTACATTTGGTTTTGAATTTTGAAAAAATAACATTGAAACAAAAACCATCTGGGGTACAAAAGAATGGCAGGTACAAGGTCTAGAAGCATTACTTAGAGCCTGTATGATCCCAGAACAAATAATATTCTTGAATGACACCATTCAACAGACAACCTGTCTTGGCCTAGCCAAGATTAAAGACTTAAACAAACCGTCTATTCCGAAGCCTATGCCTGATAGTAATAGCACCACAGATGTGAAGATAGACGTATCCCATATTTTACACCAAAACAGAACACATCCTTATTGGAAAAAATGGTTGATCTGGCCCACAGACACAAATAACTGTCAAGATAGATTCCTGAACAAAATACAGGGGTTAAAACTGAACAGGCCAGACCCGAGATACTCCCAGAGACAACATCCAGGGATAGTTACAACATACAGGGAAACTATGCCTCGAATGGCTACAGAAATCCACACTGGCTGAAATTAAGCAACACTTGACTTTACTTAAAGACGATGCTGACTTGCGTGATTTCATACTGGGACCACGCAAACAGCGTCAAAAACGTTTCATAGCGGCCGGTATATACGCTGCATACAACGAGGCTTGGAAAGAAACACAAATTGAAACAGCAGAAAAAATATGAGAAATTGATCGTATTAATTTGGAAAAATCACTTTCTGTTGTGGACAATGGGTTAACGATTCTGTCCTCCAGAATATATTCACTGGACAGTATCGTATCATCTGCTATTGATATAATAGAGCAGGACTTACTAATGTTACAACATGGTCAGTCCCAATTACGTTCTATTGTACAGCTTGGCTGGACGTTGCAAAATCTGCGTTCAGGCTACGTGCCATGGCGTTTAATCAACGTAACGTCATTATTCTCTATCTTTAACCTTATTGATCAACAAATCAGTTTGGCACAAAAAGGAGCAGACTATACGATTCTGAGCATTGAAAAACTTGAGAGATTACCATTGACAATGTCAGAAAGACCTGTCATTGAATGGATAATACACGGAATAATCACAATTCCGATAACAGCTTTCCAGTTTAAATATTGCCAAGAGTATATACCAGCTGGCCAGTATGAAAGGTTGGGTAAGGGATACATCAAGTCAACATGGAAATTACCTTATACACACAAATGTTATAGTGAAAAGAAAAAGGAGGTATTTCTTAGTGGTAAACATTGTAAAAAATCACTAAGCGGTACACTTCTGTGTCAAGGTATTAACTTGCATGGAGCCTGCGAAGGGTTTTCGAATAACCTTTCATGTCACCTGCACGGCACTCCTGCTACTCAGATAGAGCCATTCTTTAGACAACTTTCCAACGGCAGTTATGTTCTAATAAGTGACCACAACTGTTGTGGCATGGTGCCAGGAAAAGCATATCTCGTGAGCGTTAGTTCCATGGTCACTTGCTGTATGCAAGTATTGTATCCAAACAGCAATCCAGACATGGAGGCGGCAATATGGCCTTATTTGAATATCTCTTCTATTCGAATTGATACTTTAAGTAGAATGAAATCCATTCTTTTACAAAAAACTGTGCCTTTGACCTCGTCCAAAGAAACGTATGATCTGCAAGTTGCAAGGACAACAGCAGAGACACCTTCCCTATTATCAACAAATTGTCCCGTGCATTTCGTAGAAATGTTGAGCCAAATCTTAAACATGACTGATACCAGTGGCATCGCACATGTATTTAAGACAATTTTTTCGGGACTGTTAGCACCCTTTGAAACAGTTCTGGGCTTTATCCCGAATGTTGTGCATTTCATTTTTGGCGGTCTGCCTCTTCTTTTGGGACTCGTAGCAGGAATTTTATTTTTAATTCTTCTGCTCCGATATGGCAAGCCAAGCCACAGACAAGACTCCAGCAACGATGGGAGAAACGATCCTAGCTCTACGCTACCGGGACCGCATCACTAAAGCACTCGGATTAGCCCGGCTAAGAGATCTGAATATGACCTGATTTCTTTCATTTAGACCAATCTGGCAAGATTGCATCTTACCTGTGCTTCGATGTATGCTATGCGGAGAAGAATGCATGTTGGACATCTGTCTTACACTACCATCAGCAGTACCAATGGATATCGATACTTTGCTAGGTCCTGTAATGACTCATGCATTGTGTTGTCCCCAGCGGCTACCTATTCTGATGATGGCATTCGTTGAGACTTCACCACTACGAGTATGTGGCGGTGGGGTACGAGATGAAAGCAGCACCACACAGGTACAAACTTCTGTGAGCATTGCTGATCCTGACATCGATGATAGCAATCATTCTCACACATGCACTGTTACAGCATTTTCGAACTTGGTCGAACTTTCACCTGATGTTGTAGACCAATTTTTTGCAAGTCTATCTAATATGATGTTCTCCCCTGAACAAAACGAATAACTTTTTAAACAACGAGCACACAGCGTTCCCTGAACTCTGAAATTCGGCCTTTAGCTTTGAAAAATAAAAGCTGCTGAAAACAATTGGAACTATTTTTCCCCTTGAAAGCGAAATTATTTTTTTTTCACTTCCAAAATATTTACCCTTTTTCTGGCACAAAGTGCTCTGCTTAAAGTAGAACTATTCTTAGAGAACAGAGCTTCTATTTTAGGAACTCTAGAGACAATATTTTACCTCAGCCTCTAGCACATGTACAGCATTTGTATTAATATGTGATGAAGTGGTCTCGACCTTCTTTTCTGTATTCAGAGCCATTTAATGTATCATTTTCACAATTCATTTAGCTGATATATAAATGCATTTAACTGAATGATGACACTGCTTTATAAGCGTACAGTACCAATACTCATTTTTCGTGCATTTACCATATACCATTTCAAATGCGATTTATGTATTTTGGGCTGGGTTGGAAAACACACATGCATCGATATGTTTAATATTGCTTAGTTTTAGTAATGATGGACATTAATTCGTGGAGTGGGTGTTGTGTTTCTATCTAGGACCCTAATTCGATATTCCCGATTTTTGCCCTTATATGGCTATAATAAATAATATCCTTATAAAGGCATAAGAATCATATCCATATTTAGTCATAGCCCATGCAGTCCAAATACGGCAAGGCTACTTCCCTAGACTCCTAGAAAGTACAACGCGTTCTTTAAACAAACCAAACCTCCAGCAACCTGGGAAATCCCTATGCTTCTGTTTTGATTTGTCCTAGAACTCCTGCGAGCACTGAAAGAACGGCCAGTTCTTAGTGACATCTTTTATTGACGTCTTATGTCCAACCTTACGTCAAACCCGGCACCTTTCAGGTATAAATATACCAACTTTGCCTTAAGCAAATACACGGTGGTTTGGAGCAGAGCGGCTATCTACTTGCCCGAGAGCCCAGCTGATGCGAGAGCCCACGGACGCCGCCCCTCCCTTTTGACGCACTGAGAAAGATGCTGTCTTTTTCTCCAGCCGAGAAAATCCAGCTCCGGTGTTTCCAGACGCCCTTGCGGGTTGCTGGGATATCGAGTCCTGAGAGAGAGATACCAGACCTCCTGCTTTCTATGACCCAGGTACGGAGCTGACTAAACCCTTGAGAGAATTCTTGATTCAGATTCCTTGGCAAAAACCAACTTAACTTAAACTGCTACTTACTTACTCCTGCCCACGTATTAGGCTTAGGTCAGGTACACCGGGGTAGGCATAGATTAGAAGCACCAGTTGAGTACGTTAGTCAACGTATTTATGTATGTATATATTTTATCCATTTTAAAGTATCATATGGCTAAGAAACCATATCAATGCTTTACAGTATTATTTCATAATACTCCTTTTACTGTACGCACTTTACTTTGTTAAGTATTGCAATTGTGGCAATTCATTTCTCTTGCATGAGAAAGAAGACTGCTCAATAAATAACGCTTGTCTCTCTATTTCTCTGCACTCTGGTGAAACTAAGTATGCACGACTGACTGAGTAAAATAGCTGTCTATTGTTTTCACCCGTCTCTAGAGATACACTCTTATTCTGAGGGAGCAAAGTTGTCATGTTTATGGTTGTCAGAAGCTAATCCCTTCTTGTCTATCCAGGGAAGTTAAACTCCTCCTTGTTTACTCGAGAAAGTTTCTAGTGACCTCTGAGCTAGCTGGCAAAACTAATTAAGTCTAATATAGTCAGTAGAGACCTAGTCGACCTCAGTCCTACGTCTACACTGCTGTTTATATTATTCCAATGCGCAGAGCCTATTGGAATATAGGAACTACAGTACAACATGAGGCAGCATTTTGTACAATCTTGAGGCGTTTGAGTAATGTTTTACCCACCCACAGGTATAGGACATTCCCCTAGTGCATCCTAGAGATAACTAGGCTTTGCACTACAGTTCTCGTTGCAGAGGTAGGGAGACAGTTGAGAATCTTCCTGAGCAATTTCAGGATGACAAAATAAGTGGCTGCCACTTTGTTGATCTGATGACTCATGATCGGTTTGTCGTCAAGCCAAACTCCAAGGTTCTTTACAACTGGTACTGGGCTGGGGAGGTTACCCATGGTTGAAGGCCACATGTGTGTTCCCTAGGGGTTAGGGAGAATGCCACCCAACAGGACCTCGGTCTTGTCTCTGTTTAATGTCATTAAGTTGGCACTTATCCGTGAAGTGACTTGGGAGAGGCAGGTGTTAAGAGCATGCTGTAATAATCCAGGAAAAGCTTGATTTTCATGAGGTTTATTTAACAGCACAGCATCATATCCTAGTACAGCAGTATCCAGGTTAAAACTGACAAACAGTGCAGAATGCTGCATGAGCAAAGCTCTGTTCAGAATATGGAATGTATACAGAAACATAACATGTCACATGCAGTTAAAGAGACAGGATTAAAGGTTACATAATAATACAACTATTACAGAATATAACACATCTCCCTTATTAAATAAATAAACACAATATATATATATTATATTAAATCCTGTAAAGCAGTGGGTCTTCTTCTGACACGCATATCATCTTTGACTCTTGATGCTACTGAGTCAGAATAAGAACTAGATCTAGTCTCACCATTGGAAGTAACACCTTGACCTAAATTACCTTTAAACTGGAACTGTACATCATATTGTGTTGGACATTTAGCGACCTTGCTCACATTCCAGACCTTGCGATCTTGAGTGATAACAGAATTACTGAAAGCTCTTTTGATTTGAATTGGTCTACCAAACTTACTCATTCCCTTGCTAACTAAGTAAGGTTTCAAAATCCTGACCCAATCACCAACAGCCAACCTATGCTCTTTTGTTTTCCACTTCTTATTGTACCACACTGCTGACTTACTTTGTTTACAACTAACTTTGTTCACAACCTTTTGAATGTCAACCTCATCCTCTCCCAAATTTTTACACTTCTCCTTAAACCACCATATAACTGAGGCAGGATCTCTACCTTTAAGTAGTTTGAAAGGACTAACCTCCGTGGTGGTATGAGGAGTTATACGATATGTCCAAAGCTTCTCCCTGAGCACATTTAACCAATTACTTCTCTCCTTAAAAGCATCAGCAACAAAACTCTTTAATACTCGGTTAAAGCGCTCAACCTGTCCGTTCTCATGTGGTTCATAAAGAGATGTCCGAATGTGTTTAATATTGCAGGTCTGTAAAAATGATATCATCTCGGATGAAACCAACTGCACACCATTATCAGACACTAACACAGTAGGGCATCCCTCTCTTGCAAAAACTTCCTTGAAAAGGGAAATAACAACCTCAGAAGTTACTTTAGCCACAAATTTCACTTCTGGCCATTTAGAATGATAGTCTATCATGACTAATGCAAAACGTGAGGCCTCTGGTAAAATATGGAAAGGGCCTGAAATGTCAAAAGCTATTTTGTTCCAAGGAAACTCTGGCCATTCCACCGTTTTAAGGGGTGGAACATACATTTTTAGCATCTTACCATAACTCCAACACTCGCTACACTCTCTAACGGTCAACAAACCTATCCATCCCTTGCCACCAAAAATGTAACCTTATCAGACGCTTCATGGCTGAAATGCCAGGATGAGTTTTGTTTGCTAACTTAAGTATCAGCTCTTGTACACCACCTGGCGGAATATATTTACCAGATTTGAAAATCAATTCACCTTCACAACACAACTCGTCTGCCACATTATAAAACGGAAGTACATCCTCCCTGACATTAGCTTTATTGGGCCAACCCTCTAAAAGATATTTCTTTAACATTACCAATTTCTCATCCTCATCTTGACATTTCATCCAAAACTGTTCAGTGATATCCTGATACTGAGGAGAAACAAAATCAGAAAAACTTAAAACAAAATCGATCTCCCTAAGTCCATTAACATTATCCCCCTTACTTTCACAAGGAAGACGTGACAGACAGTCAGCAGTAACATTTTTTTTTCCAGGAATGTATTCTACTGTAAAATTGTATTCCTGTAACTTTGATGCCAAGCGTGCAATTCTTGCCGTGGAGTTCCAACCTCCACCAACCGATAAGATATGTACAAGCGGCTTATGGTCGGTTCTCAGGATAAACTTGCTGCCCCATATATAAATTCTGTAATGTTCAATGGCCCACACACAAGAAAGCAGCTTACGTTCAATAACCGCATACCTGCGCTCCGTCTCACTCAACGTCCCAGAAGAAAAGGCCACATTCCATTCTATGACACCATCCGTTTGAGATAGCACACACCCCAAACCATACACACTTGCGTCAGTGGTGATGATACATTTCCTACCCATCCTAAAAGGTTTCAAAGTTGGCGAATTGACAATATCGTTTTTTATGTCAGTGAATGCTTTTTCTTGTTCAGCTTCCCAAACAAACATATTACTTTGCCTTAATAATCTTCTTAATGGCTCCATTTTGGTAGCAAAATTAACTACAAATTTGCTGTAATACTCACACATGCCCGCAAAAGAAAGCAGTTGTTCCTTATTGTTTGGGGCTGGAGCACTGAGAATGGCTTCCACATTTGATTTTTTAGGAATTAAACCTTCCCCCGATAATGCGTGGCCCAAGTACTCAACAGATTTTCTAAAAAGTTTGCATTGTGTGCCTTAAGGGTAAGACCATACCTCACCAGTCTACTACACACTTCATCTAAGTGTGAAGCATGCTCAACCTCATATTTTGAAAAAATTAAGATGTCATCCTGAAAGCACTTTACAAACAAATCAAGGTCTCTAAAAATTTGGAGCATAACCCGTTGAAAAACAGAGGCAGCAGATGCCAACCCAAAAGGCATCCTTTTGTATTGGAAAAGTCCCATAGGAGTGATGAAGGCTGTATACTTTTTAGATTCTTCAGTAAGCTCAATTTGATGGTACGCCGACCTAAGATCCAATGTGGAGAAGATCTGCGCACCATCAAAAAGTGAAACAAGCTCATTAATGTTGGGAAGGGGATGGCAATCAATTATAATATTGGAAATAAGTGCCCTCAAATCAATGCAGACTCTCAATTTTTGGTCGGGCTTCCGCACCAGAACTATGGGCGAAACCCATTCTGACGACTCAATGGGCTCTATAATGTTGTCCTTCAGCAAATCATTTAACATTTCCTTTAGCTCATCTCTAATATTTAGAGGAACCCCTCTTAGCTTTTGTTTAACTGGAAGTGCCCCTTTCTTCAACACAATTTTATGTGCAAAGTTTTTCAATTTCCCTAACTGATCACAGAAAACTTTTCCAAATTTGTTGCTCCAAAAATGAGATATAATTTTTCTCTTCCCCACTAGGACAAATAAAATTTATCATTTCTTGCTCACTACAAAGAGAGACAGGATCCTTACCACATGGATTTAATTTGATGCCAAGTTCCCATTGGTCATGCCAACCAAGCACATTGACTCCTTTTACAAGCAATGTATAATTTGATGTGAGCTAACCTTCCCCTAAAACTTAACGGAACTTTTAAAGATCCTTCAATGTCAATCTTGTTCCCATTGAAGCCTTCTGATATTATATCCGATGGTTGTATGCTAGAAATATCACACACATCTTGTAATTTTTCATTAAAGTTTTCCTTAGTAATTATAGTCCACGGGGACCCAGAATCCACCATAAGCTCAATGGCAATAGTAAAGATATGAAAAATACATTTGGGAGATTTACTTACTGGTTAACACTACACATCCACTTTGAACAATAGAAACAACATAACCTCTGTCAAGGTCCTGTTTTACATCTTCAACATTGTACCTTTGTAGGAGTAATAGTGTTAGTGGGTGGACGTGATTGTCCTGCTCGCCATTGGGCATTATAACGTTTTTCTCTACAAACATTACTAAAGTGTCCCAACCTACCACAAACATTACATGTTTTGTTCATAGCAGGACAGCCCTGGAAAGAAGCAATGTGTGATCTGCTACCACACCTAAAACATGACACAGAGCTATTAGTAAAATCTGTTCTTCTGTTATTGATACTATAAGCATTTTTTGTTCCCACTTGTGTAGGCATAACATTTTTGCCATCCACTTTGGGCTTTACAATGCATATTTCTTCTTCCGTATTGGTTTTACTAGAATTAGAACTTTGTTTAACTACTATATCCATCCATTTTTCTGACGTTTCAGTGGATTTAGCGATGGCAATCGTTTCTTCCAAATTAGGGTCACCTATACACCATAATTTATCCTGAACCTTTTTGTTCTTAACATGAACAATGATTTGGTCACGGATCATTTCATCGGACATGGCGCCAAAATTACAATGCAAGGTTAAAGCTCTTAAAGCAGTGAGAAAATCATCAAAAGATTCCTCCTGCTTTTGTGCTCTAGTGTAAAATTTGAAGCAATTTAAAGCGATATTAGCCGTGGGTTTGAATCTTTTCTCTAATCTACCAAGGGCTTCAGTATAAACATTCATAGCATGACCACTACCAGTAGGAACTGACAACTGGGGTAACGTTCTAAAAATCTCTTGGTCCTCAGACCCTAAACAGTGCAGTAGAATACTCTTTTTCCTCTCTGCCCCCATACGTTCTCCATCTATAGCTCTCATATAATTGAAAAATTCCTCCTTCCACCTTGACCAAGGCATGGGAGGATCACCCTTGATCTGTAAAAACTTAGCAGGCGGATCAAACTGCATAGTTACAATGGACGAGTAATTCAAAGTAGACTCAAAATTTAAAATCGAAATAAACACAGTGAAATAAGCTCAAAGTACTTGCCCAAATGAAAATGAGCTTAATCAAAGAGATGAATAAATACAAGTTAGCAATAGTTAACACAAAAAGTGAAAAAAAAAATATATATAAAACAAATTGTAAATGTACTTGTAGATGTTGGAAAAGAAGAAAGAAATCCATCAATGTCTTCCAATAAATCTGGCTGCTAGGCACTATAGATGGAACTAGACAATGAGTTGAAAAGAAAAACACAAAAAGTAATGCCAAAATGTAAAAAAATAAATAAATCAGTAACAAACTGCAAGCGCTCATATTTAACAATAAAATATGGAAGCACTAAATAATGATGAAGATGTTCGCGTTTGCCTAAAATGAAAATCGTGTGGCGGTTGCCAAGTAACACGACAACAAACAGAAAACAAAATGGAGGCACGTTGCACGTTGCGTGACTCGCGTCACATGATGACTTCACATGCTGCGCGAAGACGTTTCCTTCGTCCTGCTCACGCTGCGCGATGACGTTTCATTCGTCCTGCTCACGCTGCACGATGACGTTTCCTTCGTCCTGTTCACCCTCTTCACGTGAAGGTCTTACATGCTCCGTGATGACGTTTCATCAACGTACAAAGACGCTTGCTGTGCGTTAAGATGCGAGTGGTTACCAAGTAGCAGGAGCAATCATTCCAACGCTGAAGAGGTTGTCAGAATACACAACCAGTTGCTAAGAAACCGGTGAACCGCTATGACGTAGCATGGAGAATCAGCATCCATCGAGTAGCAGGTAACAGAAAAGTTAAATGATGCACACGATGTAAAAACAAATCCAAAGTACCTTCCAAACTTTAAATAACAGGAACTCCTCGTGAAAAACAATGTTCCTTGCAGTAGAATAAAATATAAAGTTCCTTCAACAATTAAACAGCCAATAAAAGTCCGCAAACTTTCCAAATTGCTCCAAAATTGCAGTAATAGGTCCAAACTCCGATCCTGTGCTGAAGATGGCTGGAGTAAGTTTGTCCTCGTCGCCAAAAATTGTAATAATCCAGGAAAAGCTTGATTTTCATGAGGTTTATTTAACAGCACAGCATCATATCCTAGTACCGCAGTATCCAGGTTAAAACTGACAAACAGTTCAGAATGCTGCATGAGCAAAGCTCTGTTCAGAATATGGAATGTATACAGAAACATAACATGTCACATGCAGTTAAAGAGACAGGATTAAAGGTTACATAATAATACAACTATTACAGAATATAACACATGCACATTCTGATTGTCCTTTAATGACAGAGATATCACAGTTTGTGTATCATCTGCGTACGAAAAAAGTGTGAGGCCACAGTTTTCCACTATTTCTACTAATGGTCTTATATACAAGTTGAAGAGCTGTGGACTCAAAGGTAGGAAGACGGTGGCAGTGTCTCCCCGACCCGCTGTTCACCCGCTAGCTGAGAAAGACACAGGATTACCAGGCATTTATGCGTGGGCTGCGAGGAGTTAGGATAACTTTTTAACAATTTGCCGTATTATTGTTTCTGATTTGATTTAAAAAAATCTAACTTGCCCAATTGCTGTATAAACTCCTGACACTCTCTCCGCATTACCTGGGCTCGATATTGCAGCCTGCCCGCCCTGGTCCGACTCGGCAATCAGTGCCGTAGAGTGGAGGGCGGACAGGTAAGAGCCAGGCACTTCCGCTAGAGCAGAGGTCAGCGCTCTAGTGGCTACCTTACTCAGGGCTATTTAGACCGGAAGGAGCATCGGGCGACTGCGGTAGGAAGACGGTGGCAGTGTCTCCCCGACCCGCTGTTCTCCCGCTAGCTGAGAAAGACACAGGATTACCAGGCATTTATGCGTGGGCTGCGAGGAGTTAGGATAACTTTTTAACAATTTGCCGTATTATTGTTTCTGATTTGATTTAAAAAAATCTAACTTGCCCAATTGCTGTATAAACTCCTGACACTCTCCCCGCATTACCTGGGCTCGATATTGCAGCCTGCCCGCCCTGGTCTGACTCGGCAATCAGTGCCATAGAGCGGAGGGCGGACAGGTAAGAGCCAGGCACTTCCGCTAGAGCAGAGGTCAGCGTCAGGCCAGGTGGCCTCCTACATACGTATCATCTATAACCTCCAGGACACAGAGGAGCCCTTACTCCAGACATGGGCACACTTCCTCCGGGATCCCACGCATTCATTCTTGGCCCTACACATGACCCCCTCTCCAATGGACAACCTACCTGATAGCTGCGTCAAGACTTGTCCATTGCTCCTAATTGTATGCTGCCTCCGAGTGCCACCCCACTCCCAACCCTATGGCCTATTTCCCATTCCCCCTTCTCCCTCGTTCCCTTCCCCTCCTTATCCTTCCTCTCCATTTCACTCCCCTTCCCCTCACGTTGGACACATCAGGCTATAGTGCCGGACGGGCTCCTCCTCCTTATGGCCTATTCCCGGTTTATTGCCCCCCCCCCCCATCTTGGGAAGATGTAGCCTCATTATATGACATGTGCCTTGTGCTGTTGTTTCATCTGTGTTATTTCGCCCTATAATTATTCATGGTTGATGTATAGTGGCTTTGCTGTCATTGTATGTAATGCCATGTTCCCTTCCCGTCCACTCCCCCTCCGTCTTGCTCTCCTTTTGGTTTTCAATAAAGAATTGAAACACACAAATAAATGAGAGCAGGTGCCAACTATAGACACATTTGGTGGTGGATAGGGCTGGATGAGCATACTTTGCATAGGAGGATAGTCTAATCTATGGAGAGCGCAGGCAGCTAAAGCAATCACATCAACATGGAAATGTGCTGCACATAGCATAGTAAATCTGGTGGAGTGGATGGAAGCAGAGTTAATTTTTCATCCTTGGGGAAGGACGTTTTACACTGACAAAAGGCAACATTGTATGATATGTAGCTTACTAAACTGTGAGTCTTCTACCTAAACGTGGAGTGTTGGCATATACACTCCTTGTGCCTTAGCTGCATAATCCACTTCACAATCTCTGCAAGCATGCTAGATATTTTCCAAACATGGCAAGAATGAAGCTCACACTTCATGTACATTTCATGTCCCATGCCTTGGCCACTGATCTTTCTGATAGTGTTCAGCACTGTTTTCTGCGGTCATTAGGGTCTCACTCCTGTCAGTATACCTACCTCATAACTTTAGATATTCCTCATTTAGCTTTATGGTTCTAATTACATTTTTCACAATAGAGAAAGGTATGCTGTGGTATGGGTATGACTCAAACGAATCTACAGCCTACACATATGCCTCTGCACTAATGTTTAACTCCAACAACTGACCAGAAATGCTTACCACTCTGTTCAACATTACCATACCTTTTCAGGAGATACATTCTTATTTCTAAACTCATAAGGTTTCAGACTAGATTGACAATGATGGTAATGAAATTACATAACTGCTGCAGCCTGTTTTGATGCAATAAACACACTAAGTACCAGTGACTTCAAATGACTGCAAAAGGGATTTCAGCACCATTTACTTGATATTGTCACCTTTACATATCTTTCTTTGTACTAAACAGCGTCCTTCTCTAATGTTTTTAAACCTCATGGGCCCTCCTCTGCATCTTTGGAATCAATTTCCATATCTTAGGACATGGCTGACTACTCTTCACCATGCAGATAATACTCAGTTTAGGAAGGTAGATCCTACTGTCCATCACAACAAAAGATAAGCAGATGTGTGGGATTTTTTTTACGTGATTTTGTTACTCATATGTTATTGATTCAAGATGTAAAAGGTCTCGCTGAAGGCTCATTTCTTATGGTTAACCCCTTGCATGCGTCGGACGTCCGGCGGCGGTCCAACGTCACAGTGGGCATGTGCGGAGGACGGCCGGGGGCCGTCCGAACCACGTCATAAATCACCCACACCGCGGCGAAATGTTCGCCGCGGTCAAGGGGTTAAACGTCCTGTGACAATATAGCATGGACCATAAAATATGAATTGATATATGTGCAGAATCACCAGTTATAACTGTATTTTTCATAGGGAATATTGTTTGCCGTGATCAGAATTCCAAATACAATGTAAAACGTGAATATTTTTTTATACTGGTCAAAGCTGGCTAAAATTGACAGTGAATACTATGGTGGTATGCTAAGTAGGTTGATACATTTTATGGTTTTGATATTGTCAATTACAATTTACAGCATATTAATACAACACAGGAACTGTGCTGCTTTCATGGTGGCAAGTTTGGTTTACCCAGGTGTAGCATGAGTGTTTTGTCTGATCTAGTTAGTCAGACACCAAAAGTTTTTTTATTTTTTTATTTTATTTATCATTATTCGATCATATACAATAAATGGTATCTTGACATTTGTTCTTGGCACAGCAATGTAGACAGTTCCATGCACAAGGTGCAATCATAAACCATGGCATACAAAAATTAAGGGAAAATAACAATGTTACTATGTCTGACCATCACATGTTGCAACGTCATTCTGACACATCGACCCACACCCTACAAACTCCCACTCTCCTATGTACATCGTGTCTAGCTAATAGTATTAACACCCATGTAAACTAGTTCATCCCACGCCGTCAGGTGCAAGCCAGCCGGAATTGAGCAAGGGCACTGGGGTCCAGGTTCTGTAAATATGTGCTGCAAAAAGTGAGACTAGCAAGCCATGCATTTTTGGTGGGAGCTAATTTGCTGCCCCATTGAAGCGCTATTTCGTGTTTGGCCAGCAGCAACGCGAGAGCGATGAATTGTCATGTTTTCTTGGGCATAATATGGACATACCTTAGATGTGCAACTTCTGTAGAGAGGTCTATTTCTAGCTGTGTCATGTGTGACAGTGCCTCAAAGATGACCACCCAAACCTCTACTTTCTTGAGGCAGGTCCATGTCAAATGGGGAAAATCGGCATAAGGGCTTTTGCACTTCCTGCAACTGTGTGGTCTGGAAGGGTCATGAAATTTAGCCGGGGTCATGTATACCGTTCATAAGTATTTAAAATGTATTGATTTATGTCTACTGTTTTTAGGGAGATTCTCCTAGTTTGTGCACAGCAGAAGGAATTAACAATTTCAATTTTTAAAGCTTTATTCGACTTCAGTCATAAAAGCATTACCACCTAACACTATACAATAAATACTAAATCTAATACACAAAATTTATAAAATAAGTCATACAGGCCCTGTATAATTTAGATATCAATCGAATCCCGTCCGGGTTGGTAATGGCTGGAGATAAGAGACCGAAAGACTGCGGCTCGAAAGGGTATTCCAACATTTTAGCACGTAGAGCCCTGCGTATGCTGGTAAAAATAAACTGTTCCATAAAGGTCAGCTTGTCCATCCGATCTCTGCTCGCATTATTAAACACGTGCCCATCTGGAATCAGGTCGCCAAACTTTACCATGCAGTGGGACCTCCGAACCCGTAGCACCAATTTCTCTTCTGTGATGGGGTGCCATGGATTGTCAGCTATAGGAATATCAGAGGAATATAGCCGGTTGTACGACTTTACAACGCATGCTTTTACCACGCATGCCTTTACATCGCAGTTTTTACAACGCATGCTGTTACAACGCATAGCGTTAAGGGGTGCTGGATAGTGAATAGTTTAATTTACTATTCCAACTCCAGTCCCCGTGGATAGTAGGGAATGTGTTGGATAGTAAATTAAATCTATTCCCTATCCTAGAGCGCCCCCCAGCGCTATGCGTTGTAATGAAATGCGTTGTAACAGTTGCGTCGTAAAGGCACTGCATGGTAAACGTTGCGTTGAAAAGGATGTTTCCCAATATAGCCTGTCATGTCCCATGATCCGTGCAAGTTTGCGCCATGCCCAGCTCGTGGTGGATATTGTCTGGATATCCATAGGGTCACAAGGAAAACCCTGGGGCAGAAGGACGGAAAGTGCGACCGGGAGTACCAGGTCAGATTCAGGTTTCACATATGGAATGCATGCGTCTGGGTGGTACCAAGAGTGGGCAAAACTGGCCTGTGCCACAAGATGGTACAATCTGAAGTCCGGGGCTCCCAATCCCCCCCCTCTCATATGGCAAGGCCACAGTGTCCGATTGTATCCTGGGACGTTTGCCCCCCATGCGAGCCAGATCAGATGTGCTCGTAGATTCTTGAAAAATCTGTCTGGAAATGGAATGGGGATATTGTGAAACATGTATAGAAATTTGGGGAGGACTATCATCTTCATGAGTGTAATTCTGCCGGACATGGAGAGTGGGAGTTTCACCCAGTGTTCTATTTGCAGTTCAAGTTTATGTATGGCTGTACCATAGTTCAGCACACAAAAAATAGCGAATTTCCCTTGTGGCTTTCATATTTTAAACATCGTATCTTAGTTCCTATGGATATAACATGTCCTACAAGATATGCCAGTAACAAGTGTTTGTAAATTTATCAAAATGTATTTCTTTTTTTTATAAAGTAAGAAGTGAGTATATATATCATCAAGACTTTTCATATTGTCAAAACTTCTTTTTTTACAAATTCATTGTATTATTTTTAGACAGTTGAAGCAAATATAAAAACATACATCATCATCATAATACTTATTTTCATTTTTTTTATATATATACAATTGAAAAAACCTAATAAAACTAAGCAGATACCCACACCCAAATCACATTCACCAGTCAATCATACATATACTTGCATACACACCATTCAACAAACAACTATTCCTTCTGTATTTAAGGTTTATCAGAGAACAACTCTGACTGAGTTAGCAACCACAGAGTGTTATGTGGGATTCCACGCTAGGTCAACGCGCGTTTCGGTGGGCTTAGACCACCTTCCTCAGGACCTTGACAGAATCACTTTCTGCGTGTAGGGTGAATACAGGATATCTGTAATAACAAACACAAATTGTTGTGCATACCCTTAAACAACGTTTTCCAAAGGACAAACACACTTTCATTTTTACCAACTATGACTTAGTTAGAATCTATATGCACATATATTTTGCAAAAAAGGTATTAACCCAAAAGACATATGCTGTCTTATCATTATTTAGAAGGGGGACAGACCCGCTCGCAGGTGATGGATCTCTCTAACTGGCCTCCAAAATGTATTTTAGAGACAGAGGAGCAAAGAACTCCAACTCCCCACCTTCTATATCTTATCACAGAGAATATCAAAGATTGTTATTGTAGATCAAACTAGAAGGATCTACTCGGGATACTATCATAACGAGCTGTTCTTACCCTTTCAATACATGTAACTGTGAATTACGTGATCCTTCCAGGGAAACCTCACGTTAAGTTGGGCTCCTAGAATAGAGATACAGTCTGTTGTTTGAACCACTGATCATACCTGAGCTTTCTTTGACAGTGAAAATCTAAGGAATAACTCCTACCCCATATCACAGCTGTAATCTTTTAATCCAGGCTATTTAACGAGCGACTTCACTATTCAGTTTTTGAACCACTATTCCTCTTCAACACGAAGTTTCTAAAAGTACGATAGTCATAGTGTAAGTCTAGACCTTTTTTATTTGTAAACATCTTTCTTTTAAACAGAGACTAAAGTCAAAGAAATTTTGACATATGAAAAGTCTTGATGATATATACTCACTTCTTACTTTATAAAAAAAAGAAATACATTTTGATAAATTTACAAACACTTGTTACTGGCATATCTTGTAGGACATGTTATATCCATGGGAACTAAGATACGATGTTTAAAATATGAAAGCCACAAAGAAAATTCGCTATTTTTTGTGTACTGATATTCTCCCCTCTTTTCCCTGGCTCTAAGTAAATTGAGAGGGGGTCCCCCTTTTTTCATACTTGTGTACCATAGTTCAGCTGCAGCATTTGATCTGCTTCTCTGTGTATTTGTATACTCCAATACCTGACTGAGTCACGACACCATGTCAACAAGAATTCGCATTCCCACTCAAAGGTGCCTGTGGTCAAAGGAAACAGCACAGACTTATTCCAGTTGTCACCCAACCCCGAAAACTCAACAAAGCGAAGGCCTTCCCTGATCAAAGGATCCAAATTGGTTTGAGGGCAGCGGACATATAACACAACATTGTCGGCATAGAGAAACAAGAGGAGGGGGCCTGTATTAAACTGGATGCCACTATGGAGATGCTTTTCTTGAAAGTGGCGAACCAGGGGGTCCAACGCTAATAAAAAAAGTAGAGGGTAAAGTGGGCAACCTTGTCTGGTGCCACGTGTAAGAGTGAAGGAGGAGGATAAAGTGCCATTCATGCGGAGCCTGGCAGTTGGAGAGGCATACAGCAATGCCGTGAGGTCTATAAAACCCTTGGGGATGCCTAGCTTCAGATCACTGCCCATATAAAAGGCCATTCCATCGAATCAAATGCTTTATCAGAGTCCATCAGAACCGCTGCAGCTGGAAGCTTAGGAATAATTCTATGTATTACTGCAAACAATGTACGCAAGTTCAGCGCAGTGGACCTATGGGGAGCAAAACCGGATTGTACTGGCTTTATGATGCGATCTAAGAGTAACGCAAGCCTCAACGTGATCATTTTGGCAAGGATCTTATAGTCCAAGTTTAACATTGAGAGTGACCTGGAGGAGCCGTAACACGATGGATCTTTCCCCGGCTTGGGTTATAACACAATTGCAGCTTCACACGAAGATGGTGGCAGCACTTTATTCTCGAGGGCCTCATTGTAGACCTCGAGGAGATAAGGCGCCAGTATATCTTTATAATTTTTATTAAAAATGCCCATGAAGCCATCCAGTCCGGGTACGGTAGTACCGTTAAAGGCATCTATGGCGCTGATGATTTCTTCCTTACGAAATGGCTCAGCTAGGAACTTTTGCATATAATCCTCGAGCCATACCATAGCAATCTCATCTAAGTAGGCCTTGCAGTCATCTTCGTCCCGCTTGCGCGTGTAGTGTATAAAGTTGTGTAATAGTGAAAATACTTGTTTCTGATTTCTGCTGTGTCTGTGCAGAGCCGTCTGCCCTCTGACTGAATAGAAGCTATGTAAGTCTTCCCCACACAAGGCCGCAGTAGCTGAGCCAACGTGCAACCCAGCCTATCCCCCTCTCCATATCGCCTGGCAGGGGCATATTTCGCCAGGAAGTTTGTCTCACTCTCTGCCGTCTCCCAAAATTCAGTTAACAGTAATAGGCGCATGGCCAGCTTATTCGGGTCTGCATTTAATATTTTCAGCTGGTCCTCTAGGCAAGTCAGCGTGCCTCTCAAAGACTTCAGGATCCCTGAATGTTTTGTAATGCATTCCCCTCTTATATAAGCCATAAATGCCTCCAATCAGTCGCCCATGTGTCAATAGAACCCACATTTAGATCAAAATAGGTTGTTATGGATTCTCTGATTTCTGCCGACAATGCCGCATCATTGACGACCTGTCCCAGGAACCGCCATTGCTGCTCGACACCCTCTGTCCTGGGGTGTTCTAGGCAGGTGGGTCATGCTGCGAACCCAAGGAAGCATGGTACGGGAGACAAGCCAAAAATCCAGGTGTGTCCAAGTGTCATGGGGTGCTGCGTAGTGCGAGTAAGCTGAGTCGTCAGGGTTGCGCATACACCATACGTCAATAAGACCAAGAGTGTCACAGATGTTACTAAGTACCCTGTTGGCATGGGGTTTCTTGGTAGGGGAAGGTGATGTACTGTTCAGGGCCGGTTGTAAAAGCAAATTAAAATCTCTCCCAAGCAAACATAATCAGCACGCAAGAGGATCAACAAGGCATGCAGAGAATGGAAACAATCGGGGTCATCCACATTCGGCACATAAATACACATGAAAACAATACTGTATCCCATCAACTTCCCCGTCATCAATGTATATCGGCCTGCCCTATCTGCTTTTACTTTATACAATTGAAAGGGTAACCGTTTATGTATGAGAATGGCAGTTCCCCTGGAATATGTGCTATAATTCGAAGAATAACGATGTGTACCCCAATTACTGGCAAATGTAGTAGGGGAGGAGGGGGACAAATGTGATTCCTGCAGAGAGACCAGATCCCCTTTATGGCGTTGAAAATAATTCAATACATGTTTACCTTTTTGAGTGTTGTTCAGAGCCTGTAATTTCCATGTCACAAAATTGATCTCTGAGAAAGTGGAGAGCCTACCCACCATCGTCATAAGTGGCCATGACTATGAAGGGTACAGATGTGCCAACATGCATATGTGGAACCTCATAGCGAAGCAAACAGGCAGGAACAAGCAATACCATAACTCTAAAGAATTCGAAACCCCCCGACCCCTCCACCCATCCCCTCAAGCGAAGATAAGGGGAACAACCCCAATCCCATACTGGTATCAAGCAAACTTCAATTCTACCAAATGGAAACATCAACAAGAAATGTGCAGCCGTACAGAGGGACGGTCCACGCCTCGCCTTGTCCCCGGAGACCTATAAAAAAAACATGCATTGCAAACAGAATGTATTAGGGCCAGAGCCCATAGTCCACAATCTTTTTTTTTTTTTCAAAAACCTTTATTGCAGCATTCATAAAGCACAAGTATGGGCCTACAACCGCAGGTGCCGGCCGCTAAACAGAAGTAAAACCCAATTGATCATAATACAACACAGCTCTTCAGCCGACAACCCTGAGGTCCGGCAGCGATTCAGGATGGAACTTGTATTAAAACACATTGATAAATCACAGGATATAATAAAGGTTTCATTTTATATTATGTAAATGAGCGGATCAGGTGCCATACAATCTAACAATAGGACACGGGGGACAGGCCAAGAAAACAGGATACAATTATAGAAACAGCCATTCGTGGGACTCTGGCGTTAATACGGATGAATCAAAATAAAAAGACAAAACAATACACATTTTCGTGAACGCCAGTTCTCAGGGCCTGCCCACCCAAAAGTTCGACTAACGTAAAAAACATAGGCACTAAAGTCCAGATCACCATGAAAGCAAAATAAAACACAAACCATACTGATCCTAAAGGAATAAAGGGAAGGAAGAAAAAGGCCATAGAAAATAAAAAAGGCAAAATAAAAAAAAAACTCCACCCCCCCACCCTACACCCCTGCCGACGGCTATAGCCTAACCCCACTAGCAGCGTGCCTGTCGCCCTGTTAACCTAAACCCTAAAGGAAGGAAGAAGAAGAATGGAGGAGGGCATAATCATACGATGTTCCCGGCCCCTTGGCCCCCCCCGCCAAAAACAGATACCCCCTGTCGCAAAAGACGGATTTATAGCTACTCTTTCAAAAGACAATAGGGGGTACCGTGATACATCGCCCAGCCTCTTTAATCAAACAGATACAGTTCAAGCGTCCCTAACAGTAATTCCAAACCATCCCGATTCAATTGACTTAACCTTGACCCTTTCGAACCAGCACACGAACCCTCCCCAGCGAGACCCGTGAGCACACAAACGAGTCATAGATGAGAGGGAAGTCATCGAAAGTCAATCCATTACCACCAGTAGTTAGTAGCTCCAAAAGAACTTCAAGCGCAGAAAGTTCCCCTCTCTTAACTGGACTGTTCCGATGTTTCTTTCCCCGGGATCGTAAAATCTCCAAAAAAGGGAAAGACAACCACATAATGAGAGAAGAGTCTACAGCTCTGGTCTCCGGGGGGGGGAACGCCATTCGATACCTCCAAAGTCAATGGTGATGAAAGGTACGGTGATACACTCACGGCCTCGGGGACACCATCTTCCAGAGCGCCATTGGTTGGTTCCGATATTTGCTTCGATACTCGGTTCCTCAAGGGGTCCACGCACAAAGTCAAAATGGCCACAGCTTGAATGGCTGTGGATTGCTGGTTCAACCGTGGGGCAGGGTCCGGTACCTCGAGCAGAATCCCAGTTAGGCATGCATCCATTTTAGTGAAAAACACATCCACTTGCGAGTGAAACGCCCAAAGTTCTGCCAATATTGACCTCAGCGTTAGCCCAGACGCCGTTCGATCCATGGTATCAAGTTCGGCACCAGTCACTGAAAACTCCCCGGGTGAATCTGGCATTTTCGGGGGGAACAAACAGGATACGAGAGGACAAGCGTGGATGGTGACCCGTCGTCATCCACAGCCGCGTTGACCCGGCGCAACACCGCAGGCCGGGGTCCCGACCCGCCGAACCCCGGCAAGAATCTATACCGGGTCCGCGGGACGGGGATCCCCACCCACAGCCAGCAACAACAGGTCACCTCTCTCTCAACGCTGGAAAAGGAAAACAATCGCCATCAATTCGGGCGTAGACGAAGTCTCCTCCACGGTTGACCGGACCCAGCCAGGGTCTTTCAGCCGATGTTGTTGCACTGCAGCCAGGCCTTGCAGATAATCGAGGCCCCAGCTTTACCGCTGGGGCAGGCCACGTTCTTCAACTCGGTGTAAGTCCATGAAATCAGCCGATAAGAATTTGGGGATTTCACCGACGGAATGAGGAAATGTAAAATGTAAATGTACATGTATTTATATAGCGCAAATCACCGACACGGTATCTAAGCGCTTGCTTAGGGAACCCGTCCTGGTATTCCCCTGTGAGATACCCCTGGCAGGGTATCCACAAGGTGAAAGCCAGGCATCCCGCCGTGAGGGGCCGTAGTGGAGATTAAGCAAGCTATTGCCCAGAGTCGCAGAGTGTGACCCCGTGAGTCGAGTAGGCACCGGAGCGAGAATTATCGAGTCTGTGGAATTTTAGAGCCCGAGACTCGCCGAGGCGGGGAATCGAACCCTGGTCCACAGCCGATCTCAGCTTCCGGGTCTGCCGCCTCTAACCACTGAGCCACACTTCTCCACTTCATCCAAGCAGAGGCTGGGCGTAATATCAGGATATTGTGCAGGATCTTGTGGCGGAGTACAGAGGTCGGCGTAGCCGGGAACCTAAGCAGCCATCATGTTTGCCGTCGTAGCTCCTCCCCCCCATAGTCCAAAATCTTAAACCATTGTGAGCAGAAAAAACTCTGGAAGAAGGAACAGAGAGCAAAATACAATTTAGTACTTATCAATGTCCCACCATGAAGGTCACTCAGCTGTCAGAAAACATTTCCATGCTGGAGCCAGAGTTCGGTATCTGTGGTGATCATTGTGACGTGGGCAATTTCCTAAGCAAGCCAGCTTTGGAGCAGAGACGAAGGAATTCCTGGGCCTTGGATCTGCCGTCTAGGTCAAGCTTTAGATGCGCTGGATTGAGCATTCCATACCTTAGGCCAGCCTTTTGAAACACAGCCTTTATGGTTGCAAATTTCTAACGGACCTCTTAAACCACCGCTGTGAAGTCCGGATACAGAGATATGGAGGAGCCCTGCCAGTCCAGTGACCCATGCTCCAGAGCCAACCGCAACACAGTATCTCTGTCTTTAAAGTTCAAGAGTTGTGCCAAGATGGGACCGAGACGGATAGCCAGGATTAGGGCGTGGGCCGAGAGTTCTATGTATCCTTTCGACAATGACGGAAGTGGTAAAGGACTCTTGTTCCAACAAGTCTGGTAGAAGGCCCTCAACTAACCCATCCAGCCGACCCATTTACGTAAACTCTGGCATGCTCCTGATGCGGACATTGTTGTGCCTGCTAAGGGATTCAATGTTGTTAGACCTGTCAGCCCTAGGGTGGTCTTTGCCAGTTTTTTTCACTCTTTGCCTTGTTTTTCCACCACCTTTTTTTGTTGGACCTAGGTCTCTGGGCGCCTTACCACTGCCAATCAGTGCTTTCTCCTACCAACATGGCTGCCACTGGCTCCTGCTACTGCGGAGTGGTCTTTTTAGTAACCTACTAGTAGCCAGGAGCTGGCTGGGACATTAAGATAATGTAGCAATGCCAGCCCGCCTTTTCTACCCATTGCTTAGACTGTGGAAGCTCCTAGAACCTTCCAGAATAGGGGAGGGGTTACACTTTGCCGCCTTAGAGAGTGGTCACCTGACCTAGGGATATTTAGGGAAAGGATGGAAGCCTGTTTGCCAGTTGGGGCATCACTGGACCTGGGGGAATCTCTGCAGGAGTTTAGGCGGTAGGGCCTAGGGGAGGAACCTGTACCACTGGAAGTGACTGGGCCTAGGCACTGCCTTCTAAGTTGAGTAGGGGACTCTACCAAACCCACTGATCTGGCCCAGCATTGGAGAACCCAGGGAACCACCTGCAGTCATCTAAGGGAACCATCCTGACTCTAAGCCACCAACTCAACCCCCCTTCCTACCTATCCCCCAAGGACCTGCCTATGAAGGGCACAGAAGCCATCAAGCGCCAAGAGAACACCTACTTACAAGAAGGACTGCTGGGGGATCAACCAGGTAACAGCGCTGCACCATCCTAGTGCTTCCCTAACTGAACTGTGCCCCTCTGTGCTGTCCTGCTGAATCTACTTTGCCCTGGACTGCCTGAACTGCTACTATTACGGCGTTGCATTTCCCAAGCGCTCCCCTGCTGTGCCCCCCAAGCGTTATGACCCTCGAAGCTGTGGAGCCCCAAAGCGCTGTAAAGCCCCGAGCGCTGCACTTCCCAGGCGCTCCCCTGCTGTGACCCTGTGTAAGCGCCTTGTGAACTTACCACCGCTGCCACCAATGTGAGAACTGGGGTCACCAATTCCACAGGGGTAGCTTGGCGCGAGCGGGAAGGCACCCGAAAGCTAGGTGTAAAGTAGAAGCACAGCACACACTCGCACTGAGACAGGGAACACACACAATAAATGACACCACGCCAGCTAATCTTTTTAAAATCAACAGGCTTTTATCTAGATTGAACTCAGGGCTGGCAAATCATTCATTGGAATCAATTCAGCATTAACTCATCAGCAACATTTCATTGTAGACATAGGCAAAGCCATTTCATGAGGACTCCGGCAACACCCCATTATAGAAACATAGGTAAGTAATTCATTCAATGAAAACTCAATCAACATTTCATTAGGCAGGCTTCAATATCAACGTGAGACCTGAGCAGGATCTATGAAGCAGTGTTTCAGGACCATTCGGCATGAGAACCTCTGCTGGCATGGCAACTCAATAATATCAACTCAGCTCCGCTAAAAAGCAATCTACACAGAACAGTCCCCCTAGCCAGGGGTTAGCTTTATTGCAAAGCAATCACCAAATGCTTAAATAGAGTTCTTGCCCAGTTCAGGGGGATTTGGGGGCCTGTTCCCTCTCACCTTAGTACGCGTGGCCCCACAGGGGGTTAAACAGGGCCCAGTTCCAGCTCTCCTGAGGAAGCGGGCCTCCCCGGAGCCAGGAGGTAGCCCCACGAGTGCCCCTTCCCTCGGGACAGCTGGAACTGGGCCCTGTTTAACCACCTGTGGGGCCACGCATACTAAGGTGAGAGGGTACAGGCCCCCAAATCCCCCTGAACTGGGCAAGAACCCTATTTAAGCATTTGGTGACTGTGTAGATTGCCTTCCAGCGGAGCTAAGTTGATATTATTGAGTTGCCATGCCAGCAGAGATTCTCATGCCGAATGGTCCTGAAACACTACTTCATTGATCCTGCTGAGGTCCCATGTTGATATTGAAGCCTGCCTAATGAAATGTTGATTGAGTTTTCATTTAATGATTTTAAAAAGACTAGCTGGTGTGGTGTCATTTATTGTGTGCGTTCCCTGTCTCAGTGCGAGTGTGTGCTGCGCTTCTACTTTACACCTAGCTTTCGGGTGCCTTCCTGCTCGCGCCAAGCTACCCCCGTGGAATTGGTGACTCCAGTTCTCACAAAGGTCCTCATTCTTCATGGCCACGTTCTTTAGTAGACCCTCCATCCACTCCAGTTGTTTCGTTGCATGGGCTACACCGTCCTCCAGGTCAGAGACCCTGCCCTCCGCTGTGTCCAGTCTTTTATCATGCTGGTCCAGTCGGGCCTCCATTTTATCAAGGTGCTTGTCGTGGGAATCGAAATGAGAATCTAGCTCTCGGAAGCCCGCTTTTAGTTCTGCCATGAGCGCCTCATTTCCATATGTAATAGCCTGGGGCGAGGGGACAGTCTGGTTGCCACCCTCAACCATCATAGCACGCGTCATGTCAGAACCCCCACCCGTCTTCTCAAAGGTGAGTTTTCGCTGCTTCTGGTAATCTTTGCCCTTGGCCTTGGAGTGGGGCCACAAGAGAGAACAACACAGCGATCAGGTGCAATTCAACAGGGACAGTTGTGTCCACCCATCAGACAGTCAATTGGTTGTGCTGGCAAGAGTACGACTCCGGCTGGCTCCAAGCGCAATGTTCAGCGAGGTCCCTGAATCGGCGTGATGTACGGCATCCAGGCAGCAAACGTGTTTAAGCCCAAGTCACTTCTGCCAAGGTCTCATGTGATAAGGGGGCCACTACGTGATACTGTCCCCCTGATGGCGCAGACAGACCCGTTACTGACAGGACCAACAATGCCTCCTAATTGCTGAGGACCGCAGCGCGCAAATTGGAGGGGGTCAGGTGTACCTAATAGTGGAGATTTGGCCCAAGAGTGCAGGCCAATGATCGCGCACTGCACAGGATTGCAGGGCTTCACCGTCCTCCAGGTCAGAGACCCTGCCCTCCGCTGTGTCCAGTCTTTTATCATGCTGGTCCACTCTGGCCTCCATTTTATCAAGGTGCTTGTCGTGGGCATCGAAATGAGAATCTAGCTCTCGGAAGCCCGCTTTTAGTTCTGCCATGAGCGCCTCATTTCCATATGCAATAGCCTGGGGCGAGGGGACAGCCTGGTTGCCACCCTCAACCATCATAGCACGCGTCATGTCAGAGCTAAGCATGGGCGTAAAATCCGTTCCGCTTGCGGATTTTGCGGATTTTCGGCAAATTCGCAATCCGCGAACTCTCGCAAACTTGCCGAAAATTCGTAAATCCGTGCGAAGAGGATTTTTTGCTTGGTCGCACTTGCCAACTAGAATACTATACAATTTTGCGGGAGTAAACACTTGCGAACACGTAGATCTGGCGGGCAGCGACAATCTCGCAATTGCGAGATTGCAAAATTTTCAATTTCGCACAAGAAATCCACCAGCAGGCAGCATAAACCTTTGAAAATTATGATTTTTATCAGAATAACTCCTCAGGTTGACATTTGCCTGCACTTTTTTTTGCAAGGAGTCCATTTGGGGGGGGGGGGGAAGGAAGGAAGTGCCCCACAGTCTCCAACTTCCTGTTCCTGTCCAGCAGGCTCCTACCAGTGCTTTCTTCATGTGCTGGTCACTTTGATTTGGATCTTGACCTGGAAGGATTACTTTTTGTGGATGCTGCTGGATATTTGGATTTTTGCAAAACTGAAAGCACTCAGCAGGTGCAAAAGTTAAATCTCATCATTAGTAACCATTCCCTGTAGTGCTTCCTGAGGGGCCCCTTCAGAGTTCAGTTGCCTACTTGCAACTATTCTATGACCCTGCTCTGACCCTCACAGCAGGCTCAGAGAATAGCTACAAGTATACAACAAAGGTCCTGTTAAAAAAATTACACTGCAACAGAAAGCAATTACAGATAAGGAAGCACCTGCCAGCCTGGAAGTTCAAATTCAGTGACACATTAATCAGCCCCTAATTCCTTCATGTCAGTTGAGGCAGGGCAGGTGTGCTTTTCCCCCCATAATCTACAGTGATGAACTAGAGGGTGGCATGGGTGAGCCAGAGGGTGGCATGGGTGAGCCAGAGGGTGGCAGTGGTGAAACAGAGGGTGGCAGTGGTGAAACAGAGGGTGCTGTGATGAACCAGACGTAGAAACAACATGGTCGCGACCGTTGCTACCCGACAAGTAAGTTCGTGTTTGCGAACTGGTAAAAAACCCTCGCGAAATGGCAGAAACACTTGCGAACACAAAAAAAAAGGAATCCGCAAAATTCGCGAGAGTTCGCGGATTTTGCAGATTGCAAATCCGTAAATACGCAATTTCGCAGATTGCCAATTCGCAAAATCCGCCCATGCTTAGTCAGAACCCCCACCCGTCTTCTCAAAGGTGAGTTTTTGCTGCTTCTGGTCCCCTTTGCCCTTGGCCTTGGAGTGGGGCCACAAGAGAGAACAACACAGCGATCAGGTGCAATTCAACAGGGACAGTTGTGTCCACCCATCAGACAGTCAATTGGTTGTGCTGGCAAGAGTACGACTCCGGCTGGCTCCAAGCGCAATGTTCAGCGAGGTCCCTGAATCGGCGTAATGTACGGCATCCAGGCAGCAAACGTGTTTAAGCCCAAGTCACTTTTGCCAAGTTCTCATGTGATAAGGGGGCCACTACGTGATACTGTCCCCCTGATGGTGCAGACAGACCCGTTACTGTGACAAGACCAACAATGCCTCCAAATTGCTGAGGACCGCAGCGCGCAAATTGGAGGGGGTCAGGTGTACCCAATTGTGGAGATTTGGCCCAAGAGTGCAGGCCAATGATCGCGCACTGCACAGGATTGCAGGGCTTCAGCGCGGTGTCAGCAGGGGGATCAGTGCGCCACCAATGTTGAAATATATGGGTGGGCTGACCCATTGCTGTAGTGTCCTGCCAGGACACTGTCTAGTTGTTTTGAGTGTAACCCTACACTGAGCACCCACCCACCACAGACGTCACTGGGTCAGGTGACGCTGTTAATAAAAGAGGCCGAGCGCGCGTGCTCGTGGCCAGAATTACCATCCCCAACTGGTGTCCCGTGTCGCAGTTATTTACATCATGCGGGCCTAGGGCTCCATCTTTACAATGGCGACGAGGCGGTAACGCGATGCCCCGCATGCCAGCTAAAAGAAAATCGTTGGGGGAAAAAGGAGGGGCATGCCGCCCGTGCCATGAGCCCCCTGCAGCAAGTGACGAGTAGCAGAGGTCCGTGGGGCGTGTGCTGAGCCCCGGGCCTGGGAACACGAAGCAGGAGGTGACCGGCAGCCTACCCCGCATCTCCCGTGCCCAGCGTGTGGCCCCCCTGCCTGGGGGTGAAGAGAGAGCCATGCGGAGCCCGCTCGCACTGGCCGCCATCGAGCCAGGACTGGTTGCCCCCACAAACGCTACGACCTCCACGGAGCCCACCCGCGTGGAGGAGGGAAGCCAGCCAGCCAAAGGTGAGCCCGGGCATTGCGAAATGCCTGGGAGGGGACCGCGCAAGCCTGGAGTGACCCTCCGTGACTGCATGACAAGCGGTGCCCACCCGCATGGCCGTGGCGCCCCGCCGAGCGGCCAACAATAAACTGTACAGAGGAGCAGGACCAGCAGAGCCCACCCGCGGCCTGCCTGCAGCGTCTCCTACCCCCCCCCGCAGCGCAGCATGTGTGGAGCGCGGCTGCTGCTGCGAGGGTGAGAGAGCGTGAAAGAGAAGCCAAGCGTAGCCCACCCGCCATATGTATTAACTGTGCCCCCAAAAGCAAAAGGAAGCAGCCTACGAGAGCCGCGATACACCCCCCCACCCACGCGGTAAGTGAACAGTGAGCCGGGTGAAGGGAATTGAGGCCAGGACTAGAGACACACACCACGAGGGCAGACATCAGCCGCCCGCAGCTGATAGGAGCGACGTTAGACCCCCTCCCCCGCAGCCCGTGAACACTTTGCCTGCTGCGAGGGGCAGGGAGCGGGAAAAGTGAAGTGCAACAGCGCCGGAATGCAAATAGCCGGCGGGTGCCAACCCCGCATGACTACACATGCCCAATAGCCCCCCCTGCCTGCGCGAGGACTGTGTGAGTCTGCTGCGGGCAGGGAGGGCGAGGAAAATGAAAGAGATGGCCACCGCGATGAAAAGAAAATGTGCCCCCACATCCTGAGCCCCGGCAGAGAAATGAAATACTGTGAGGTGGCCAAGGCCGCTGAAATGAACTGAAACTGTGTGCGTGCTGCCCTGTCTGGAGAAGTGTGCCAGTGAACCCTCGGAGCAAAAAGAGCACAAACCCCTCAAGCACACACGCGCAATCCCCGGCAGCAGTAAGGAGAGAGAGACTGTCTCCCCCCTCCTCCTTCACGACAAAGCCCCAAGACTGAACTAACAGGACTCACCAGGCATCCACGAAGCCTGCAACCAGGACCCAGTGCCTCCCAGGTTTGTCCACTGCCACCCAGCACACCAGTGAAGCGTCATCACCTGCACTCACAAAGCACACAGCCAAATACGGGCAGCTCCACTGACAGGAAGTCTCCCGATAGAAATGGAAACAGAAAGACGTGGATGGCCTCTAACCATTACACACTGCCATCTAGTGAGTTTTGCATAGCACTACAAGGAGAAAGGGAAAGACACAAGCATTGGTCAAAGCAAGTGCCATATAAACAAGTGGACGAGCCACATCCACACCTGCCAGTTTATACTGCCGCCACCTAACCAGGAGCAGACTCTCCAGTACAACACCGCCAGGACCGGTGGAAACAAAGAGGAGGTGCCGCCTGCTGGCCACAGGCCGCCACCACACCGACAACAGAAGCACCCAAACTCCAGGACAAAAGGAGGCGGCGCACAAATGCGCCAGAAGCGCTGAAACACGCCACAAGGCGCAAGAACGCGCCAGGAGTGCAAGAACTCCCCACCCACGCGCCAGGACAGCGCAGCACTGCGCCAGAACGTGCCAGGAGCGCCAGAAATCGAGAGCGCCAGAGTGACGCTGCTCAGCTACACGCCAACGCCACGAGACAATGCCCCAAGGTCCCAGAGTGAGGCAGCTATGTCTCACAGGCACCAGAGTGCCATCACCAGCAAGCATGACGGCATCCCAAGCGAATATACAAGGAGCGGTGACGCAACCCTCCGCCACGCAGATGAAGCGCGCCAACGCCAAGACACCGTGACGGTGAATAGCGACCACGAGGAAGATAGCACAGCAGGACGACTCATGCCAAAGGCAAGGCCGAACACCCAGTGTGGTCGCCAAAGGAAAAAAAGAAGAAGCAACCAAGAAGATGGTGACAACCGGTCCAGTCACTGGAAGAGAAGACCAGTGTCTGAGAGCCATGCCCAGACCAGAGAAAAACAGGTGGAGTGCACGCTGCCTGGAGAAGACTGGTTGGGAAGATCAAGACAGTACAGTGACCGGATCACGTCGCAAGAAGGAACAGGGAGAAGAAGGGCGCGACGCCATAAAGAAAAGGAAGAAGGAACAGTAGAGCCAAAGAAACCCGACGAGACAGGAGAGTCATGGTGGGAATGACCAAGGAAGGGTTTCCTGATTAAAGGTGATAGAGGTGATCAAGTAACAGGAAGATACGACGACAGGTCTAGTCACCAAGCCAAGTGAAGACAGTGTCCCACCGCATGGACAAGACCAAGGGGAAAACATGTAGAGGGCCCGCTACATGGAGAAACCTGGTTAGCATGAGTAAGCAAGAAAGAAGACCGGACCGCGTCGAGGAAGAGAACGAAGAGGAAGAATGGAGTATCACAACATCACTCCACCGAGGAAGAAAGAGACATCATTCAGCACACAGGAACATCCATGATGTCAAAGGAGCATCGCACCATCCGTGTGGATCCCAGTAATCCCGACAACCTGCACCTGAGGAGACCAACCACCGAAGAGCCGTATGGGTGCCCCGTGAACCTGAAGCTTGCCGAAGCAGAGCATACCCGAGAACTAGACAATCCACCCTTGTGGACTACACAAGACTCGACTGAGGCCATGTCCGAAGTTCTGCAGCGACCCGCACAGCCCATGTGATCAAGTGGCAGTCCAGGGGACAAGGGCCTCGGCGGAATTCCTGTGACAGAGGAATCCGTATGGGAGAGATGTAGCAGCGGCAGCTCCACGACAGGCTACAGGAAGCACGAAGGCCCCAGGTGAACACCTGGCACCGACAAACGGTCTAAGAAGGCACTAAACCCTTGTCCTAATGGCAAGACCATCCTGGTGATGACATCAACACCCCATGGGCAACATGACCGACTTGGCGGTGAGTCCGTTGGCAGTTCCTCAGCGACGCCTTTGCGCGACTCATGCGAAGCCCCTCACGGTCCACCCGGTCCCATCGCGTCCAGCAAATGGGTCCTCCCAGCAACTCTAGTGAGAGAAGAGTCCAAGCAGGAGAGGCCAATCTTCAAGGCTCCAGTGAGAGAGGAGTCAGGCATGAAAGGCAAGTCAGAAGGCACTCGACCGGCAGGAGGTGTGGAAGCATCAAGATCAGCGAATCCAAGGAAAGACCTCTCGTGCCATAGTCGTCTCCAGCAACCAACAAGCGTTGTCATCCACTGGACTAGGAACCCCTCAAGGGTCACACCCATTCTGCTCCCGATGCTCCAAGTGATGAACACGGTAGATAAGCGTCAACGCAGCAAGACAAGGATGTTCTGAAGTACACTGCTGAGGTGAAGCTCATCTGATTGACTTTGCAGTCCAGAACTTTTGACATCTCCCAGCCGACTGCCTAAAGAGAATCCGTTGGGGGCTGTAAATTTCTGTTGTTCTGTTTTCTTGCAGGCTGGACATTCGTTTTTCCTTTCCTTAAATTTTGGGAGGGATGTAGTGTCCTGCCAGGACACTGTCTAGTTGTTTTGAGTGTAACCCTACACTGAGCACCCACCCACCACAGACGTCACTGGGTCAGGTGACGCTGTTAATAAAAGAGGCCGAGCGCACGTGCTTGTGGCCAGAATTACCATCCCCAACTGTTGTCCCGTGTCGCAGTTATTTACATCATGCGGGCCTATGGCTCCATCTTTACAATTGCCGTCTGGGGGTGCCCGCGCTGATCCCGCATCTAGAAAAGGGTTCCAAGAAACAGAGGCCAGTAGTCGAGCACCCTCACTGGGCTGTTGTTCTTAGTGCAGTATCTGAAGGGGGGGCCAGCAGGCCCGGACTGGCCATAGCGGGCTACGGGCAATCCCCCGGTGCGCCGCAAGGGTGAGGGCCGTTTTTGAGCCCCTGGGGGCCGATTTTGTTACAGGGCCGTATTTGCAGCATAGCTGCAAACTCGGCCCTGCAACAAAATCGGCCGAAAACCGGCCCTAGCAAAGCGCTCGGCGGCACCTCCAACCCCGAGTGGGGAGGGGGGGCCGTCGGAGCACTTTGCCAGGGCCGGTTTTGGTTCCCAGTCCGGCCCTGGGGGCCAGTGCGCCGCCATATCTTGAAAGTTATGCTCATGGACGCCCACTGCTATCCGGGGGGCCTGCGCCAATCACAGGTCTGGAGCTGCACCTCCACCGGGCCCTCAGTACTGCAACGCTGTGTCGGCCGGGTGGGGGGGGGGGGTTAGTGCGCCGCCAACCATGAAGCGAAAGCGCAGGCTTACCCACTGCCAACCAGGGTGCCTGTGCCTATCTTACATGCCTCCGGAGGGAGTCCACATCCAAAGCAGAGGCATCGCGGCCCCAGCTGGGATCCCGCAATCTTCCGGAGCCAGCAGATGAGGCGTGCGCCAGTGCGCAGGGGGAGGCAGCAACAGTTTGCCATGGCACGTCCACTGCAATCAAGGCAGCGGCTCAGCCCCAATGCGCAGGCACAAGCACGCACTTCGCCAACGGAGTGGTCCCGGGTCCCAAAACAGTGAGAGAAAAACACTGCTGTGTTCCGGCCAGCATGTAGAGCACTGGCATCACTCTGCCACACCGCGTAGCTGCTCCTGGGCTCTGGGATGGTTGCGGTCCCCGGGGAGTTCGGTGGAGCTCCGAGACAACAGAGCCATCTTGGTCCGCGGCCCAGCCACGCCCCGTCAGACACCAAACTTCATCCACATTTGAGCTGGTTATTACTTCAGGTATGGAACTAAAGTCACAGGCTTAAGTACTGATCAGCTTTCATTTGTTAAATTTCATACTGTACTCAAATGTACTCATGATAGACCTGCTAAACGTATGTGTCAGGTCTTAAGATCTGATGTCACTTCCTGTGAGGTCATGGATCGTGATGCCACATATTGAATATTGTGATTTCACTACCTGTGATGTCACATTTGATGTCATCCACCATGATGTCACTTGCAAACTGTCTAACTTGGTTAGTCCCCCATTTATGTTTTTTAGGCCTTGCAATCTAGTTAATAGTTTCATACATGTGTAGAAAAAAGCAATTTTCAGTAAGCTAACACAAATGTTTGACTAACAGGTTTTCTCTTCAATGAATAGTTCACGAATAGATTAACATATTTGGCAAATGTTTTATAGCAACTTAACAGTTTGACTCAGACTCAAAATACATTTCGCAAGATGTTTTTTTCCTCACAAAGTTATTAGCCAGTAAAAAAGTGAATTTTATTGAAGGTATTGCCAGTCCCATTCCTACTTTAAGTCTGATAAGGAAGAGTACTTCAACTAAGCTATTACTTTGTCTTTGCATGTGATCATATTCGTGCGCATGCGCGCCTGCTTCTTTCTAACCTTGCCAGTAAACTTTGTTTCGCGAAGCCAAGCACTGCTCTAATTTCCTCTCTGGCATAATAAACTGCCTGGCTGAGACAGCAGAAGCATGATGTATACATTCTGTGGGAAGTAGAGACAGTCTGACAAGTACAAGCTGTTAATGCCTCTTCTCGGTTTGGGTGGTTGCGTAGAGTTCGTCCACCCATGCTTAGCATGGCGCATATGCTCATCAATACGAAGAGACAAAGACGAGCATGATACCTGTTTTTTAGTTCTCACGATGTTATTCCAGATATGTTTAGAATGCCAAACCACGTAAACCTGTCATCATCCAATCAGCCGTCCGGGCTTGTTTGCAGATTCCCGCCATTTGCCAATACTCTCAAGGGCACACATTTTTCTTCCCAGATGGAGGCTCTCATCCCAGACGTTTACAATGACAAGCTGCGGAGTGAGGGTGATTGCAGGGAGAGCCAAGCGCGCCGGGCAATCTATCTGTCGGTTCAGAGCACAATAATCAAATTTATGAACATTCCCAGAACACATGGGCGTAATTACAAACAGGGCCCTCGCTGGTCCAGCAGTTTTTTAGGCTCAAGTAAACACACTGTGACGATTCTTCCTGGGATCAAAGCGCAGTCTTTCGGGGCAAGTGTCACTTTTTGAAAGTCGGTAAAACGTGTTAGTCTTTTTATGACGAGGCTGAACCCATCACTAGAATTTAGATTGCTTTAATGAAGGGGCGAATGTGTCCGGTGTTAATGAGTTCCCCAAATAACATACCGTAAGGGCATTCTGCTCGCCTGCGAGAACAGCTTAATGAGGCGAGGCAGATAACTTCAGGAAGCGGCATAATTTCTGATTAGCGTTTTCTGCTTCTCTCTCAATATCACGTACTTTGCATTTCATCAGCTGCTGCCCCCCTGCTGACACTGCCTGCAGAGTGTTTCTTTTATTTATTTTCACATGGCCTACTCTCATTGTGCGGCGCCAACTTAACATCTCACTGCCCCTTGAGGGAAAGTATTAGTGTTACTTACTGGCTACGTGTTAGCGCAAGCTATAGGCACAAAAAGCAAAATGATAAGTACAAAACAAATCCCTACCAATAACGAAAGGAGATTGGCAGGGTGTGTTCTATGAAAAGCACTGCGCATCGCGACAAATCTAACAGCCTTGGGAGGTTTTTTTTGTATTTGTTTTTTAGCCGAAAATACACTATCTAAAATTATGCTTTTTGATGCGTTTTATAAAACAGGCCTGGAAAAACTGCAAAAGAAATGCTTACTCATCAGAGTGTGCCTGTCTTCCTGACTAGGAGATATATACTTAAATGAAGGGCTATTGAATCTTGCGATGAGTTACTGGGGCAAGAATGCACTTGAAGTTCAGTGTGGCTTGTTGGATTCCACTTGAAGTACCAAGGCTTCTACTTGTGAATGTTTGGATGAGACCTAGAAAACTCTATTTTCTGTTTGGGGCAGGCACGTGGAAGCAGTAATACCTTGTGGGGCAGTGGTGCTTGCACAATTGTCAGAGTGGGGGTGCTGCAGCAATGTGACATCACTGAAGTCATAGGGAACATTCCAAGATCACACACAAAGAGCAAGTGTAGCAGATATATTCAGCAGGACAGTTGTAAAGGTTTGGTATGTAGCTGGTGGTGCTTTTTGGAGAACACTGCTGCAAACATTATTAAAGCATGGAGCAGTAGTGCAATGTCATTTACTGGCAGCACATTTTACATTGAGATGGCCACTAAGTTGCTCAGACACAGTTTTTTACTGATAAAAAGCACGCAATCGATGTGTGGAAATCAGGTTTCAGGAAATAAGTATGTCTTGATTTATTTTGATCCTGTTAAAATCTTTGTATTAGTTGCACTTTAGAATAACAAATAAATGTTGCTTCATTTCTGCTTTCTGAACTGCTGATATAGTCCGTACAAGTATTTACATTTTATGATGTAAAATAAATGACATTTACTGTACCCCTACATGATCACCAAATAGTTCACTTTACAAAATCATCTCACTTTGCAGTTAGAGAAAGTAAACACCAATCTCCATAATAAAAGAAAAACAGCCAGAAGCTATTCACTGACATCTGAACTCCGCACAGCAAATATAGCCTGATAAAAACAACATTTAAAGACATCTTTATTTCTAATTCATGTTCTGAACTCCGGCATGGTTATTTTGGAGGTGCTGCAGCACTTTAAGCTCCCCTCCATCCAGTGCCTATGCTTGTAAAATACTTCTTTATGCACTGACTAATACATGGAAGGTTAGTTTATTAATCTCAGTGAAGCTGGTCTGCATTTTTAAGCTGCCATTATGTATGTACTGCACAATGTATTTCCAGAGATAAATAAGATGAACTGAACTGAAAATTGTTCAATTACAATTGGGACAATGCAAGAAATAATGATCCCATAACAGAAGTATCAACACAATGCCACTGGACAAAAATAAGCAAATCCAAGGCTAAAATAAGCCTTTAAATTACACTGACAGCCACTAACACGAGTCAACAAGAGCCGGAGAAGCACATACAAACAGAGGGATATGATCTACCTCCTGGAAAAACATGACCATCTACCAATAAAAGCAACAACACAGACAGGAAAAACAAATTAGCATTCATCTAGTTCCTGTGCCAACAAGACGTTGGGTATTATGTCAAAACTCATAAGCACAATCAGCAAACTAGACATTGGACAACACACCAACATACAATAGCCTACATAATTTATAACTATACTCAAAATCGACCCTTGGACGACTTGGAGACTTGCACTTTTTCCTCAATACAGATCTTTGGCTAAAGAGTAGAAGTTTTCTGTAATCAAGTAACCACACACTCCATTTGAGAGTGTTTTTTTTATTTACAAGTGAGCAACAGTGAACAACTGTTAACAGTCATTGCTATTAAGTCATTATGTATAATGTGCTCTTCAATAAACTCTTCGCCACAGTTCTGAAATTCCACTGGTTGCATGTACACATTTCTTACAGGTTTCCTGAAACGTATTAAATATATGCCATGGTGCCTATGTTGCAAAAAAACATGTTTCTGACTGACTTAAACCTGTAAATAAGAGCGACTCATACTTTCATATTTTACAATACATTCGCTAAACAAAAAAACCAAAGGTAAGTCAGTGATTTCTGAGGGCCTAACATAGGTACGCATGTGTAATATAAGTAATTTGCTTTTAAGCTTTTCTTGAGGGAGTTTGTAGAGATAAGTCAGGGGAATGGTTAGTTAAATCACACAAAATATGTACATTTTTGATATTCAGTCCTTTTCCTACACTTAAGGTAAAACTGGAAGCCCCCGACTTAACAGCTGCCGAAAGTGTGGTCATAACCACCAATTACATCAACTGTTACAGGAAATATGGAGGAAAACTAGGGAATGTTAGAAAACAATTTTAGTGAGAGAAAAAAGTGTTTCTAAAGTTTGAGAATGCAAGGATATTGAACACCCTCTGTAGGTGTAACTTTCAATGCGGACACATGCATAACTTAAAGAGAGTCATAAAATACCTATGTTTCTGTGAATGGGGCAGTCAATATTTTGAAAATGGTTTACACAGGCACTGGATACGTTCATGAAACTCAGGACAGATTAAGAAATCCTGAGCTTGACTTTGGGTAACACTACCTAACAAATGCAGTTACCAAATATATGGTATGTTGATTGCCATATCCCTGAAGAACTGCAATTTGACCCACTCGCTCCATAAAACTTAGACTCCATATTTACCACATTATGTAAGTCTACATTCTACCTCATTTTATCTTTCATATTATTTCAGTTTTTTGCCTCCTTCCGAATCATGCCTTGTTGTTGCTGAGCAGAACATTACCCTTATGTATTGACTTCAAGCAATAACAAATCTATACAAAGAATATTCTTCACGATTCCTGTCTGACCAGGTGCTAATCTTTCTTCAAACACATTTTGAAAAAGGGATAACTTTGAGAAAGCTTTTATTGCAAAGAATGTTGAGTAGTTTACTTTCTCCCTTGCTTTTAATGGATCACAATCCTTGTAATTGAAAGTACGGGGTTCCACAGTTCCAAACGTGTTTTCCTCATTTATACTCTGTTACTTCAAATTTAGTTAAACAATCCCTCTTGTTCCTCATGCATCTAAGCCATGCCATGGCCTTGACACAATTATCCCCTCACAGGTCTTCAAGCCCACACACATCATTAAATAAACCCTTTACAATTTAGATAAGATTTTTAGATCATATAGTTCATGTTGACTATTCAGCGCCACATTTTATTGCCTACCTAGCAGAAGTATGTAAACTTTGACAAAACATTGAGCTTATTTTGCATACAAAGAGGTTGTTTCTCTTACAAAAAGTTCTTGTCTTAGTTTTGGCGGGCTTTACACTCAGCTCCTTAATTTTACACAATCTTCAAGAGATTGAAATGTTTCTTAAGAGCATGATTGTTTGTATCCAGAAGGACTACATTTTTCTCATTCTGTAAAACTCCTACGTTAGTATCCCCTATCTTTGGGTGATATATACCAATAACCATTTGTTCTTGGTAAACCTGCAATATATTGGTTTAATGTGATAGGTGTCTAGACGCAGCCCTGGCGTTATGAATTTCGGTCATCCTTCATTGAGTAGTTGTTGCATTCGCACTCTTTTTTTCCACTCCACCAAGTTCTTAAAGTGCATGTAAACAATTAATAATATCACTGATGGATCACTACCCTCCCTTTTAGCTTTGTCCAAAGAAGGATCTGTTCACTGTGTCAAGGACTGAATGAAAGTCCATGAAGGCGCAGCACAGAGATTGTTCCGATCAGGCTTCCAGAATTAATCAGACAGACAGTTTGGGCTGGTGATTTTCCTCTCAATAAAGATTAATTATTTTCTTATTGTACAGGAAACTGATATATTACTGTTTCTAGTTCTTTTTTCCTGATGATGCTGATATTTGGTCTCAAGGTGCTTGCTTAGGGAACCCGTCCTGGTATTCCCCTGTGAGATACCCCGGCAGGGTATCCACAAGGTGAAAGCCAGGCATCCCGCCGCGAGGGGCCGTAGTGGAGATTAAGCAAGCTATTGCCCAGAGTCGCAGAGTGTGACCCTGTGAGTCGAGTAGGCACCGGAGCGAGAATTGTCAAGTCCGTGGAATTTTTTGAGCCTGAGACCCGCCGAGGCGGGGAATCGAACCCTGGTCCACGGCCGATCTCAGCTTCCGGGTCTGCCGCCTCTAACCACTGAGCCACGCTTCTCCAGTATTGTCATATATTAATGTAGTTTACACTTGCATCCTGCAGTTTCCCCTGTGGTAATTTTAGAGACAATTTGCTCGAACGTTTTGTAATACTTTGTATAGCTTAATACATCTTTATATGTAAAAAAAGTTTTAAATTAGATGTTGCCATTAAAATATTTTCATAACTATTCCCAGTCCTTCTAATTAATTACTCCAGACTCTGCCCTTTATTAATGAATAGGATCCCCTTTCCTTGCTTTATCATTATTTTAACTGAAGACAACTATAATTATAAAAGCATTTAGATGCTTTTAAGTTACTAGATAATTTCTTCAGGGGCTGTGCTTCTAAAGGTAACATAGCTACTTCAATTAGCCCTTCAAATATCGCAATGACTTTAATAGCATTGTTATGCGTGGTTCTCATAGAAAGCCGAATTCATTTATTTCAGTTTCTGAAAGTCATAACTCATTGCTAAGACATCACAGTTAATAACAAAACTGGTTATTGACTGTTATGAGGTCAGTTAGGCCTTCCGGGCCTATTCAGTGCTGCTTGTCTGCTTTAAAAGAAAGCAAAAACCATAGCTGCAGGAAGCTGGAGGAAGACAGGGATGCCAGTGGGTTTTGGTTAAGGATAGCAGGTAAAATATTTATTTTTCATATGTGCATCGAGAAGGAGAGGGCATGTTAGGTTTAGGTCTCCCATTATCCTCTACGCCTGCACAGTAGTTGAAGACAGGGCCGAATGATTTTGGGGGCACATATAACAAATTATCAATGGATAAAAAGTGAATTACTGGGATGTCTTTCACCTAGGAGTTCTGATTGACATCATAGACAACAAGAGCTTCGCTCTCGTTGTCTGATCAAAGTCACTCAGAACCTCTTAGTGAAAAATATCCCTGTAATTCACTGTTACTCATCTAAAATTCTATATAGGATCATTAACAGTTATTAGATCATTGCAATGGTTAGAGCTTAATTAAAGACAATGCAGTGACTCGAGACAATAATAACGGGGCCTGACTTTCTGCTTAGACATTCCCATGCTTCTCTTTCTTTCAGTTTATTTTAAAATATTCAACACTTGATGAGTGAAATTTTCTAACAGCTTGGTAGGCCTCAGCCTTGGGCCATAACAGTTGTTAAAGGAGCCCTCCCGCATTAATGGCCCTCCCCTGTGGCTCTGGCCTATAACTAAGGAGAGGACGTTTAACAACTGTTATAGCCCTCAACAACGGGGTATAATGCTATATTATTTATAGTACAATTTGTATTTCTTTGGAGAAGTATAAGTTTACCTTCGTTTGGCTTATTCCACATTATCATGTAATGGATCTCAATTATTCAGAGAGACAGTGCCCAACACCACCTCTCCAACAAGCCCTCAACCAGCCAAGAGCACAGAGAGGGTTGATACTCTTGGAAAGGCAGAAGATAAACACATTCCAGGTTGATAAAGCTTTTAGTGAAAAATACTGGTCATTGCCAATTGTATCATAATATCGTTTACACCAAAAGGGAGATTACATAAAAGTCGTTTTGTGTAAGATGGAGGCTTAATTGCTAGAATAAAGGAACTACCGAAAAAAGATAAAATAATGGAACCAAGAGAAAGAAATGGTTGCGGTTGCCAGAATTCAGTGTAGATGAATCCACTTTAAAGCCACTAAAAACAAAATACCAGAAAGGCAAACATCCGAATCTAAGAAATGCAGAGGAGTCCAACATTTTTTAAAAGGGGAAACAAAGCAGTACAGGAAAAAGTTTATGTAATTTCTAAGAAACACAATCATTCAGCCAACCAAAACAGCAGGGAAAACAGAAAATCACGAATTAACAATTGCAGTGCTGTACCTGATAATCCTATTATTGTTCATTTTTTCCTACATTTAAAGCTGGGATGTTATGGGCACTGCTTTTTCTGTGCAGTAATATAATGTGGTATTAACACTTTCAGGATTAGAGACCATCTTCAGGCACCATATAACTATGTATGCTGAAACACGGAGGTACATCTGTAGCAGTTTTCTTGCCTTAACTTGACATGAGTCCAATCATTTTCATTGCTAGGCCCAATAATTCAAAAGAATCTTAAGCCAAGTCTCATGCTTCTGTGTCAGTGTGCTTGACAAACCTCAGCCAGTAGTTGTTTATCTTGCTGATTCACTGAGATCATCTTGAGGTATTGAGCAACAGGAGAGCGTTTTAACTTCACTTTCAAATAGGGAAAAGTAATGCTATAGTTCAAAAATAAAAAAAAAACATTACACTTCAATGATACAGTGCAATTATAAGGAAAAGAATGATCTAACATATACATAAATTCATGAAAATGGCAGTATATCATAAGTGATATCACACAGCATTTGACCCACCAATAACACTGCAGCATTGATGACCTGTTCCCCTCTTAGTCTTCAACAACTGCTTATTTGGCGATGAAGGCCTCAGGAATGGCAAGAAGTTGAAACTTCAAAAGGCAAACAGGGCTTGCAAAACCCTGTTTACTTTCTGTTCCCAGCTCTGCCTTCATGAGCTCTGACACCGTGGGTGACAAGGGAAGTGCTAGAGGTACCAGCTGCTACCTCAAAGTATGTTGCCTGATTGATGGCTTTCTTGCTGCAGTGATACTTTAATACTTGACTCAGGCAGACACTACCTCCATTTGAAAATAATCACTGGAGACATGGATCCACGATCCATAACATGGTGGCTTCTTAATCGAAGTCCAAGCCCCTCTGGGGCAGAGAAATCCAAATCCCCCCATGGGTCTACGGCGTTCAGTGGTAGGGGAGGGGGATGAAGTACCACCACTGCCATCACACGGACCCCTGTCAGGCAGAAGGCTCAACACAGTATCTCAGGCGGGCTCTGAGCCATACTGTAATGCAGCCCGGTCTCAGTGGAGGGATCCGTTTATGGTCCAGCGGTGTCCCAAGCAGTTTCTCCCAGTTGCTGCGCTGGCCACCTGCATGTTACTTCCAGGGCGGGGGTGGGGACGATGGTCCAGCGGTTAGTGAGCCCCAGTGGCGCATCTCCTTAGGCATGGACTACAGCCTGCAGAATTGAGCAGAGACACCACCCAGGAGGGATGTATGACGGTACAACGCGTGGTATTACCACGCGTACCGTTACAACGTGTTTTTTACAACGCAAGTCGTTACCACGACTTGCGCTGTAGGGGTGCTGGACTTAGAATAGTTAAATTTACTATTCCAACACCAGCCTACGTACAGTAGGGAAGGTGTTGGAATAGTAAATCTACTATTCCTTGTCCTTGAGCGCCCTCCAGCGCAAGTCGTAGTTATGACTTGCGTTGTAAAAGACGCGTCGTAACTGTAGTGCGGGGTAACATCCGTGTTGTAAAGGATGTTCCCCCCAGGAGCGTCCCACTCTGCTGCTCCCCATCTCGTCCAGTCCTCAGGAGGCGGGAGAGTCCAGAGCCAGGGGCGTAACACAGGCCCCCGCAGCCCATGCGGAGCGGGGGGGGGCCCTAGCTCCATGGGGCCCCCTTGGCACTGAACTCTGGCCAGGAGAGCTCCTGATTGAGCCCTGAGGCAGCCCCCCTAAGTACCGTGCAGGGAGGCCCCCTCACTTTTCGTTACGCCAGTGTCCCGAGCCATCCACAGCCCACCCAGGAGCTGGATGAGAGCCCCCCTGTGCCCCACCACCTCTTCAACTGGCTCCCTGCAGGAGCAATTGGAGGCCTGGCTGGTATTTAGGCCAGGCCAGGGACAGAGCTCAGCTATTGTGCGGAGGCCATCTTTGGCAGTCGGCCACACCCCTGATAAAACTTAATGTTATATGTTACATCCCCCGATCCCATGATCTCACTGTCTCTTATGTGGAAGCGGGGGGACAGGTGTGTGGGTTCCCCAAGGAACGGCACTTGCCCCCCACGAGCAGCAGCACAGTTCTTCCTATTGAACATGGGTGTCTGTGCCACTGCCTGCAGGGAATGCCCCATTCCTTGGAGGTACCAAGCCCCATTCTTGGGGCCCTCCATTCCACTGCTTCTCACTAGAGCTGGCACTAAACAGCATATAACGAAGTGACTAAACTGTGTCATAAACTAGAATAAATAACTTTAATATATATTTTAGTAACCAATCACTCTTACAGTACGTGTAAAGACAGCATTGGTGTCGTCTGCAGTTGCATCAAGGATCAAGGTTAAGAGCCTCATCCCTCCTCCCAGTCAGTCATCCATCACACACAGGCTGCAGTGCAGCTGGATCGAGGCGAAAGGGGAGCCAGTGTGGTCTATTCTGGTCATCGAAGGGAAAGCGCTGTCAGAGTTAGCTACTGTGACATACGTTAACGAGAAACAGAATGACAACAATTCGAGTCTAGGCCTGCTTCCAGCGAGACAAGGGCGACAACCCTATCCATTTGAATATTCTGACTGGCGCTGACTGCGTCCACTGGGAAGCCCCCAATGACCATATCTCACCATTATGAAACGTGCTGTGATTTTTATTTGGCAGAGCAGCAAAAGCAGGTTCATCAATGTCGGTTTCAGAGTATAAGAAAGTAGGAAGTGTTTCCTTTTAGCATCTTAGAAATATTTGAATAAGGAGTGGCAGCTTGCAAAGGAAACGGGAGGGGAGCAGGTCCAAAGAGACTCAGCGTGGAAGACACACTATCACCATTTTTGGGAAAAGTGTAATTGCCCGTATTTGACGAAACAGCAGACAATTTAAAAGAGTATAACGTGTAAAAAAAAAAGCTAAAGAGCAGATAAAGATGACAGCTGCTGTTATGCTCGCAGAAAACCACCCTCCAGGCTCGAAAGCAGAGCAGTCAAGCTGCCAACTTGTCTTCTTTATTGGTTATGATAAAGGCAGCAAGGGGAGGCAGACGATATATGAGAATCACTTGCTTGCAGTTAATGCTGCGCAGGGATTTCAACTAACATGAGATATGAACCGTGACTTAAGATGCTTTTTTCTGCTTTTCTAGGGAAAAAGGCCTGCTGTACAGAATTTCATTAGGAAAGTAAGCCGATATCAGATGTTGAAACGTAAAATTTGTATCCCTCTATGTATTTGTGATGAGGAGGAAAATCTTTGAAGGGGCATCTGCTGAGCAAGGGTATCTGCTACCTTCAGTCAGTTCCATAAAGCAAAATAATGGCGCCCCCCTGAAGAATGCAATGAGGGGCACCCGAGTTTCCCATATCCCACAGACATTCATTGGGCTTCGGCTGAATGGGGCTCCCTTCGAATGGCTGGGGGCCCACCTGTGCTCCAGGGGCTGCAAAGGCCTGCCTTCCACCCCGCACTATTACTTATATTCGGGTGTTGCTTAGTTTGTTCCACGCAGTCTCTGCCCTGTTGATCTAGTGGAGTGCTTGCGTCCTTTCTCTTTAGTTCCTTTACCTCTAGCGAGAGTGTGTTTCTTTTGGCAGTATCACTTTGGATGGCATCACTTTTTAGCTCTCTTTTATTTGTGAGCTTTGTAGGTTCCCTGGAAGAGATAAACAATCGTTCTTTTTTATAGTCACAGACTTCTCTCCTGAACTAGCCCCTCCTTTAAATTTAGTTAGACACTCTTCTAGTTCGAGTGTTCTCTTTATATCAGTCGACCTTAATGTGTACCTATTTCTAGGCACTCTCGAGGAAAGTGTTACAGTGCAAACGAAAGGGCTGGGACACAGTTAGGGGCCGATTATGATGGCGGACGGACCTGAGTCCGTCCGCCACCATAGAGTAGGAGGGACCGTCCGCAGGGGCAGCGGCCGTCACTCCGTGCAAATTACGATGTGACCGCCAGGGTGGCGGTCACATCCTGTATTAATAACATTGCGGCGGGTGCTGCTTCAAGCAGCACCCACCGCAATGTTAAAGATGCATGTATTACATTTACATGCACAAAGCGGCAGGCACCGCGCAGTGCCTGCCGCTTTGTGCATGTAAATGTGTGCACCCCCGACACCCTGGGGGCCAGCAACGGGCCCCCAAAAGCCAAAGTCCACATGCTTTTCCACGGCGGAAAAGCCGCCGCGGAAAAGCATGTCTCCGTGCAAATCCTAATTTGGCTGACGGTGTCTTGCAGACACCGTCACCAAATAGCCCTCCCCACCCCGCGGATCAGCGGCGGACGGACCTGCCGTCCGCCGCTGGCCCAACCGCAATCCCACCGCCATCCTAATCTGGCGGTGGGTGTTCTATGTGGCTGCGGCGGTGAATTCGCATACTCCGGGCCGGCGGTGGCTCCTGCCGGCCCGGAGTATGCGGATTCACCGCAATCATAATGAGGCCCTAAGTCTGCATGTGGGTGGACTTCTTGGGCACTCTCTGCTACGTTTTCTCTGCTGTTTACAAAAAGGGGTTTCTTTAATACTGTTAGTAATATTGGCATAATTATACACCTTGATAGTTTTAAAGATGTGTTTTGTTGCCTTAGCCTCTGGTGGCGAGTACTGTTGCTCACTCATCCGTGGATGTGTCTACCTCGAGCCCCGTTACACACCCCGCATTTTCCTTGTGCATTTTCTGGCTCCTCTGCTTCCTTTGCCCGACATGGACCTGCATAGGACAACTGCTGTCCCTGCCAGAGCCGCCCCAGAGGAATATGCAGGCTTAGCAAGTGAAATTACAGAACAGGAAATAATAAGACAAATATACAAATTAAAGAACAGGAAAGGAGGAGGGTTGGATGGGATCCCAGCCATTCTTTATAACATACTAGTAAATAAGTTGATACCAATGTGGAAAATAAAGTTTAACTTAATATGCCTTAATGATGAAGATGTTCCCCTGTCTTGGAGTGAAGCCAAAATAACATTGATTTTAAAACCAAATAAGGGTCCTACGTAAACACACCCCTACAGCCATTATTGGTATTAATAATAGGGCTAGGCGAACAATTTTGGTCCGCCGGAAGAATTTATGGAGTTTCGCCCACTCCACTTTCCTTTTGGGAAGCAGAGTTCTGGCAAAGCTCTGCCTACTGCCAAGTGGCAGAGTTTTATCTTGTGTGCGGCTAGCCAACATTAAGTTAATAAATAAACAAATGCAGCTGACCACGGTTTAGCACCTCAGTTCCTAAATTGGAAAAAAGATTAAAGAGTCTGTTCAACAACTTCTGGATTCGCCGCACTTCATCTCCACTAGAAACCAGATGGATACATTTGTAAAAAGAAGAAAGGTGCACCAGAACAAAGTCAAAGAGCTCCAAATGTATCCAGAAAGTGTCGTTTATTGTAGTGGTAGCTCAAAATTGGACATCAGCCAATGCGTTTCGTTCCGAATGGAACTTCGCCAGGGCTTAATTACATTAATCTCAGTCCGATCGTTCTGTATGTATGGGTCAGTAATTCCCAAAGCCAAAACCCCGTAGATATTGTCCATGAGGTGCAGGAGTGTTGGGCTTGTCAGTTGTTTAGTATCCCACAAACGTCCAACGCTAGATGGCCCATGAAGTGTCCCAAATCACAGGTATATAGTGCCCCACAAGCGTCCGGAAAAGATGGCACAAAATGTTGGCCAAACACCTCCATATCTACAAGAAAAGCAGAAATGTCCAGAATAGTATTCGGCGTCTTTTCTTCCCAAGGCCTATGTCGCGGCCTATAGTCTAGTCAATGTCGACTTGCACAGTATGGGTTCCTCGTCTAAATTTTCAAAACCTATTTACATCAACACAATTGCATACCACTCATAATTGTTGTTGATGTCGACGTTTTTCCTTACGTTGCTGTGGATGGAAACTGTTGAACTGCAGGAGAGTGTTTCGATCAGTGAGTTGTAAGTATACTTCTGGTTTTAGAGTACCATCTGCAGCAATGATCAGTACATCAAGAAACACTAGTAGTTTCCTGCTTATTGTGTTTGTAAATCATAGATTGTGGTACTGTGTGTTAATCCACTGTGTGGGATAGTTAACATCACTTTCAATCCCCAGTCAAAAAACAACATGATTCAAAATCATGCACATGCAGAAAGACCAAGCTGGGATTGAAGATGTTGCTTATCGAAGCATGTTCAATTTGGAGATAGATGCTTTCTTTCAACTAGGAATTATTTCCTTTTAGCGCTATGGCTGCACATTCCCGGATGGAAAAAATAACGTCAAGTATTCCCATTTAGCACTGAAAAAATAGCTTTAGTATTGCCTGCAGCGTTGCGTCTTGTGGGATTGTTGCACATGCACCTAAGCTCATCAGTATCTCAGTCTGAGGCTCAGAAGGTACATTCTTCAGTAAGTTCATGGCATGTTTTGTGTCACTGAGGTATAAGGGCCTTGCTTCGACTAGTTGTCTTAAAAAGAATTAGTAAAATATTGGCAATTGCTGGACAGCTAGTCCAATGCCCGAAACAATTGGTCTAGCTGCTGGTGGATTCCTAGCTTTGTGTATTTTGGACAATATATACAAGCAATGTACAATACGTTTCTCTGCCAAAAGGAATTCTGAAGCTTGTCAGGTAATTCATACTTCTCAGTGATAAGACGCTTGATAGAGGTAAGAAATGTCAAGCTTTGACTGAATGCCTGCTATGTAATTCGTAATCTCATTCCACCTTCTCCTTTTCTGTGGATGCATTATATTGCTGAATGGAATTTATTGTTGTGAAGAGACACGCAATACAAGAGTTTTACGCCTTTTGTTCAGCAAAGAACTGGTCCCTAGAGGATTAGTTGTGGCCCATTCCCGGCCCCCAGTTTGAGGGAGGACTAAATAACAACAGCCTTTTGGATGTCAGTTTTTTACAAAATATCTCGGCGTCTCCTTTGAAATGCCTATCTAAGGACAGACGTTTTATTCGAATACATGATACCAACATTTACCAGGGAAACATAGGTACTACATTTGAAATGCATTGCATTCCTTGACATCGTCCTGCCTGATTTACAGCGGACAGCATTAATTATACGCATTCTTGAGCGTAGGAGCTACCCTACTCTGCCAGCATAGTGCGTGGATTTAGCAGCGCGTTTTTAACCGAGTGTCCCGTTTTTTCCCCATGAAATATTGTTTATGTAGTTTGCTGTTGGACCCTGGTTTTTAAAGTATCTTTTGAGAGTAGCACTTACTTGCATTTTAAACTGTGTCCCTCACCGCGCTTTTCGCGGGTCTTCAGGCTTGTGAATTCCATCGCCGCCATCTTGGGGGTAGTTTAGGGACTTTGTACAGGCGCCACTTCCGCGAGCGCTCTAGTTTTAGGCACAGGAGGCGCGGCCCCTATTTAAGACGAGTGTAGCAAGCAGCTCACCCCTTGACATCGTCCTGCCTGATTTACAGCGGACAGCATTAATTATACGCATTCTCGAGCGTAGGAGCTACCCTACTCTGCCAGCATAGTGCGTGGATTTAGCAGCGCGTTTTTAACCGAGTGTCCCGTTTTTTCCCCATGAAATATTGTTTATGTAGTTTGCTGTTGGACCCTGGTTTTTAAAGTATCTTTTGAGAGTAGCACTTACTTGCATTTTAAACTGTGTCCCTCACCGCGCTTTTCGCGGGTCTTCAGGCTTGTGAATTCCATCGCCGCCATCTTGGGGGTAGTTTAGGGACTTTGTACAGGCGCCACTTCCGCGAGCGCTCTAGTTTTAGGCACAGGAGGCGCGGCCCCTATTTAAGACGAGTGTAGCAAGCAGCTCACCCCTTGACATCGTCCTGCCTGATTTACAGCGGACAGCATTAATTATACGCATTCTCGAGCGTAGGAGCTACCCTACTCTGCCAGCATAGTGCGTGGATTTAGCAGCGCGTTTTTAACCGAGTGTCCCGTTTTTTCCCCATGAAATATTGTTTATGTAGTTTGCTGTTTGACCCTGGTTTTTAAAGTATCTTTTGAGAGTAGCACTTACTTGCATTTTAAACTGTGTCCCTCACCGCGCTTTTCGCGGGTCTTCAGGCTTGTGAATTCCATCTCCGCAATCTTGGGGGAAGTTTAGGGACTTTGTACAGGGCCACTTCCGCGAGCGCTCTAGTTTTAGGCACAGGAGGCGCGGCCCCTATTTAAAGCTATCATGAAGACGCGCAGCGGTGACGCGCAGCGGAAGCGCCGTCTCAGCGCCGGAGTCACGCCAGAGTCCAGCCCGTCTGTGCCCGTCTGTGCCCGTCCGGGCCCAGACGGGCTCAGGGCCTGACACTCTGCCTAAATGTTATCCCATGAGGCGCTCTTATGAGCGCGAGGAACTCATGGCTCTTCGCCACACGATTACCTATAGCGACGACTCCCCCATTCAACGCCCTCCTCCCCTTACAGTCGGTGGGGTAGGGATGAACAATCTCGCTAATAAAGGTAAGAACAACTTGGTGGTAGGTCTACTGAATTGTAGATCCCTTCCACGTCACTCGGCAGAAGTCAATCTACTCATTCAAGACTCTGCTTTAGATCTCTTGTTTTTAACGGAAACTTGGATAACTCCCAGTTCCGATGCGGATATTGTGGAGGCTCTTCCGCCGGGATACCTTATCTATCATTTGGATAGACCAGAGGGGCGAGGGGGCGGCCTCGCTATTGTATACAGGAACTTGTTTGTATGCAGGGTGCAGAATGGCTCACTCTTGGACTGTGAGAGCTGCCACTTCGCTTTCCGGATATCCCCTACAGTTTCGATATCAGGCTTACTGATTTATCGGCCCCCGGGCGCTCTGGGTAATTTTGTGAGCTCCCTTGTGGAATCAGTGACGATCTTGGCCGCATCTACGGCTAATTTCATGGTACTAGGTGATCTCAATCTTCACTTCAACGATCCCACTGACCTAGCAGCTCATGATCTCCAGGGCGATTTAAAAGAGTGTGATTTGAGCCTAATTATTTCCGGGGCCACTCACGAAAATGACACCTACTTGACCCAATGTTCTCCAACATTCCTCGTTTCACAGCTAGGCCTGCCCTTCCCCTTCCATGGTCAGACCACTTCATTGTATCAGCACTTTGGCAAACTGACTCACCGCCTACAAGTGCCAAGCAGGCCTTCCTAGTTGATAGAGCTTGGTCCAGACTAACGGTTAACAACTGGACCTCCAAGCTGGAAGACATGCCCCCTCCTTCTGAGTCGGACCCAGTTAAGGCTGATGCCAATATTAACAATTGGTTATCTGCTTCTTTGGACGCTCTTATTCCTAAAAAGAGAGTTCAAAAAAGGGAGAAAAGAGTAGGCTCTGCTCCGTGGTACTCTGTAGAACTTCGCTCCCTCAGGAAGGGATGTAAAAAGATGGAGAGGTTATGGAGGAAGAATTGGGAACTATCTAGGAGAGAAGAATATCGGGTTGCAATGAGGGGCTATAAGTCCGCTCTTCGACAGGCGAAAGCCCTATTCTTTGAAGATCATATTAAATCTGCCTCTAGTTCTTCTAGGGAGAGTTTCAAAGTGGTTAAAGAACTGCTTAAAGTTCCTGAGCCGGCTGTCACTTATGACAAACAAAAATGCACGGAGCTCGCTGAGTTCTTCCATACAAAAATTGAGAAGATCTTAAACACCCTGCCCCAGCCTATACTGTCTCAGGATAATGGGAAGCAGATTTTGGGAACTCAGGTCAGAGAGACAGCTTTCCATCTTGACTCCTTTGGCCCGGTATCAGTGAGCGAGGTATCCAAAACCTTAGCATCGGTTAAAAGTGGTTCCCCCAGGGACCCTGTTCCCATGAGGTTCCTTAAACAGGTAACAGCATCCATTGTGGCTCCTGTGACGGACCTAATGAATGCTTCTTTTGTCCAGGGTGTGGTGCCACCTACTTGGAAAACTGCTGTTGTGAAGGCTCTTTTAAAAAAGCCCAATTTGGATCCCTCGGACCTGTCGAACTTTAGGCCCATCTCGCTGTTGCCGGGCCTCGGCAAAATTGCTGAACGGCTGGTCAACAAGCAATTGTCAGCCTTCCTGGAGTCGAATGGACTCCTCCGGGTTTCGCAGACCGGCTTTCGCCCAGGTCAGGGCACCGACACGGCCCTCTTGGCGGTCGTCGATGAAACTAGACGTATTCTTGATTCAGGAGGGTCAGTGGCAGTGATCCTCCTGGACCTCAGTGCGGCGTTTGACACCGTGAACCATCAGGTGTTGATTCGGCGGCTGGCTGAGGTAGGGGTGTCTGGGGTGGCCCTGCAGTGGCTGAGATCTTTTCTTTCCGGACGAACTTACCAGGTTTGGGATGGCTGCGAGAGTTCTAAATCAATTCCCCTCCAGTGTGGAGTGCCACAGGGCTCCTCCCTGAGCCCTACATTATTTAATGTTTACATGGCCCCCCTGGAGGACCTAGTGTCCCCATATGACATCAAAATCGTCAGCTACGCTGACGATACGCAGCTGGTGGTTTCCTTATCCCATCTGGCTGACAACCCGGACACCTTGAACTCCTGCCTGTCGGACGTTCATACTTGGATGGAAGAATCTTCCCTCAAGCTGAACGGTTCGAAGACGGAAATATTGCTGCTTGGGAGTAAAACTCCTCTTTTCCCTTCGATTAGCTGGCCGAGATGCATGGGTGACCTCCCGGTCCCCAAAGAAGTGATTAAGAGCCTGGGAGTCTGGCTAGAACCAGACTTGTCATTTCGCACCCAAGCTAAGAAAACCGCAGGAGTGTGTTATGCCCTGCTTCGGTCGGCTCGAAAAATCTTCCCTCTCCTACCGGTAACATCGAGGAAGCTGTTGATTCAGGGTCTTATAACATCTAGACTTGATTATAGCAACGCCATTTTTTTGGGCGCCCCTGAATCCACCTTCAAGACCCTTCAGCAGGTCCAAAATGCAGCGGCAAGGCTGCTTATGGATGTCCCGAGGACGCAATCAGCGAAACCGGCATTGAAGGCGCTGCATTGGCTCCCAGTGCGGGAGAGAGTGACTTTTAAGGCACTCTGCACTGCCCATAAAATCCTCTCAGGGAAAGGCCCCCTCATCTTAAAAAACTTAGTTATTCCATACAAAGCAAGCAGAACGCTGCGATCTGATCGGAAACATCTCTTGCTAGTCCCTAGAGTCAAAAAGGCCCGTACGGGTGGGAGAAGATTCTCATTTAACACGGCAAAGCTGTGGAACTCGCTTCCTCTAAAATTACGCGCCGAGTCGTGCACACTGCGTTTTCGCAAAGGTCTTAAAACCTTTTTGTTTCCCGCTTAGTGCGCTAATCTGTCCCTCGGTACCATCGGATGTTGTCTGGAAAAGCGCTGGGATGCCCAAGGGTAACTGCGCGCTATATAAAATTTTAAATAAATAAAATAAATAAATTCAACATGCAAACATGGCGGCCGAAAACAGAGTATCTAATAAGGATAGCAGTAGTCCTCTCTCTTTGTCCAAATGTAATCCTCCAATGGGAGCCTGGTGTGAGGAATTTAAATGAAATTGGCAAACTGATATCTATTTTCACTGAAGCAAGCATTGATAAAGACAGGATGCCGAAACTCATTTGCATGCCATGAACAATAAAGGGACATGAATATTGGACCCTGGAGGTGTCTGTCTTTTCCTTTTGGAAGTTTTTGATGATAATATGAGAGTCCACCCTCACGAACGGAGCACATGTCCTGGAGTTCGGCAAGTGGAACCGTTATAGTATATATATATATATATATATATATATATATATATATTCACTGAAAAAAACATAGGTTTTACACCAGTTATAGTTAGCTGGAAGTTTTACTCACATAAAACCATTGAAATTCCCACGTTATAGTTAGTTGGACTCACTATAACTTGCGCGTGCAATGCACTGCTGATGACGTCACATATTACATCACTCATGACATGGTCAGTGACATCACTCATGACATCACTGATGACACCATCCAGTGAATGTGTGTCTTTCCGAGAAATAAATATGTATTATATATGTATATGTAAAAGTTGATGGAAGAATACATGTTTAAATAAGTGTTTACATGGATGTTTTTTAAAAATACATATATTAGAGAGTAATGTTTAAATATTTAAATATATGTATTAGTGTTTCACTTTGTGTATAAGTGGCTGCATGGGTTGCTGAGTAGCTATATTTGTATGTATATGGGTTATTAGATGATTTTCTTAGTATCAGTATGAGTGTTTGTATGGTTTGGTGGGGGTATTACTTAGCACATAGATGCATGAATGACTGACTCTCTCTTTGTATGTGTTTTGAAGGCAGAATATGTGCAGGACTGTATGGGTGGATGAGTGTGTATATGTGTGTGTTAGTGAGTGAATGACTGTCTCACTGGTGTCTTTATCAGTAACTACATATGTTTTAATCTAGTATATGTGAATATTGATGTATATAAGTGAGTATATGTGAGAGTGAGGGATTGTAAGAGTTCCTGTTTAAATTAGTATGTGTTTCTATAAGTGATTGTTTAAGAGAGTAAGTATGTGTAAGTTTCCTTAGAAGTAAAGTGGTAGTGTGTGTATAGCTGTATATGCAAATAAATGGATGTTCAATAGTTTATTTGCATGTGTGAGTATGTGTGTGAGTAACTTTTGGATGCCTGTCGTTTTGTAACAGGATGTATAGGTGTATCACTACATATGATGAGTGAGTATATGTATGAGTGACTATATAGAACTGTTGGTGTTGGAGTGAATGTGTATATAGATGGTGGAATTATTGAATTGGTTGTTGTAAGTGGTATGGGTATCTCCATTTTTTTGAAAATGTTAGTTTATATTTTTGAATATGTGTTTCAAGGGTTACATTACAGTGAAAGGAGGTCTGTCACTCTGTCACAAGGATGGTGTCATGAGTGATGTCATGAGTGATGTCACTGACCATGTCATGAGTGATGTAATATGTGACGTCATCAGCAGTGCATTGCACGCGCAAGTTATAGTGAGTCCAACTAACTATAACGTGGGAATTTCAATGGTTTTATGCGAGTAAAACTTCCAGCTAACTATAACTGGTGTAAAACCTATGTTTTTTTCAGTGAATTTAATAGTTTTTTTTAATGCTAATTCCTAACTATAACTGGTGCGAAACCTATGGTTTTTTCAGTGAATTTCAATGTTTTTTTAATAGCAAATCTTTATAGGTATAAAAAATAATAAATTTTAAAACGAATTTTATATTGTATAATTATGTCAAATTTTTATTTTTTTAAATATTTTTTGCCCAGAGCGCTCCCGGGGTGCGTACCGGTGAACGCACGGGTAAGCGCAATGTTACGGCGCGCCCCGGGGTGTGTACCGGGGAGCGTCCCGTTAGCGCTATTCTCGCGAACGAAAACAACATCGTGACGTTTCGAGTAACCGCGTAATGCGTCATATGATGCACTGCGTAAGCGCACCCGGAAGCACGCGAGCGCATACGATCGCGCAATGTCCTGACGCGTTTACGCCACGCGCCCCGGGGCGAGCCCTGGAGCGCGACTACGGGCACGCCCCGGGGCGCGTAGCGTAAGCGCGTCGGGTCATGTGACCTGAAAATAACACTTTTCATTGGTTGCTAACATTTTTTTTATAAAGATTGAAATCCCCACCCATTTCCTTCACTTCTTCTTTCACTTTTGTGACTGAAAGACCTGCCTGTTTTGCTGTCGGTTCTTTGTTGGATATCTTGGATTATCATGGCTGCCAGAGCATCCAGCAGTGAAGATGACTCCAATGAATTCATCGATGAAGAGCCTCCTCAGCCAAAATACAAAGAACTTTTCATCTGGAATTTTTTTTCCATACCTGCTCACCAGAAGAAGGTAAATGCTCCAAAAGTGGAGTGCAGGATCTGTCACACAGTCCTGTCACGGGGTAACCCCAATAAAAAATATTCTTTTGGGAACTCCACAATGATTCGCCATGGGGAGAGAAGGCACCCCCAGAATTTTGCCCGGGAAAGTGTCAGGGCTCTTGCACAAAAGGTTCCCAGTGATGGGGCCTCTACATCAACCGGAGGACGAACACCATTGGTGAGGGGGAGATCACAAAAGCAGGTTCCGAACATTCAGCCTGCATTTAACAAAGGCGCCCTTAAATGAAGATACTTTTATCAGCTACTTTCCTGTGGGGAGCAAAGTGTTCTGCTCATGGTTCGAGCATTGGAGAACCATCACTGCCGTTACCAGCCCTAATTTTTTTTTTTTTTGCTCCTGTTGAGCAGTTTCCATTCCCTGTTTTTGTTGTAGTTCTAAAAAAAGAAAAAAGAAGAAAAAAAAAGTTATTTTCAGAACTACCTCCAATTCTCATCAAAGAGCTATATTCTTAAAAAAATGAAAAAGAGTAAGTGAAGTGGAGTGCATTGATAAATGAAAGGAAAATGAGTAAGAAAGAACAGAAAAGTATGAGAGGAGAAAGGAAGTGAAGTAGGGGGACTGAAAGAAGGTGAGTGTTGGGAACGAAAGTAAGGAGAAGGAGAGTGAACATGGGGAATGTGCTTATTCAAACAAAATGTAGTAAAGGAACGGGGGTGTGGAAGGGTAAGAAAAGATGCATTGCTGGAGTTGCATCATTTTTGTGACACTCTCCAGCAATGCATCACTTTTGCGCTTACAGATACGTCTGAAATACTGACGTATCTAAAAGTACTTGCTACATAATACGTCATATATTTAATATGGCGCATGAGTAGAAGACTGAAGGCCTCATTTATGAGGCCATGCGTCACTTTTACGCCACCAGTGCGTCACTTTTTGTGACGCACCAGTGCTGTTAAAAATGCACCTTATTCAGTCATATTTACAAAGTGACGCATCTAGGTAGATGCATCACTTTGTAAACCCCTGCGCCACATTATACCTACGTCAGGTGTAATGTATGCAAAAGGGACGTATTGACGCAAGAAAGGGTCGTAGAGGTGACGCAGTAAAATCTATGAGATATCACTACGTCACTTTTATGACGCTGTTGCGTCCAAATCTTGCGCCTGTTTCACAGCAGGCGTAAGACTGGTGCAGGGCCTTTCACATGGGGCCTGGTCCCATGTGAAAGGATGCATTGCTGGAGTTGCATCATTTTTGTGACACACTCCAGCAATGCATCACTTTTGCGCTTACAGATACGTCTGAAATACTGACATATCTAAAAGTACTTGTGACATAATATGTCATATATTTAATATGACGCATGAGTAGAATACTGAAGGCCTCATTTATGAGGCCATGCGTCACTTTTACGCCACCGGTGCGTCACTTTTTGTGACGCACCAGTGCTGTTAAAAATGCACCTTATTCAGTCATATTTACAAAGTGACACATCTAGGTAGATGCATCACTTTGTAAACCCCTGCACCACATTATACCTACGTCAGGTGTAATGTATGCAAAAGTGACGTATTGACGCAAGAAAGGGTCGTAGAGGTGACGCAGTAAAATCTATGAGATATCACTACGTCACTTTTATGACGCTGTTGCATCCAAATCTTGCGCCTGTTTCACAGCAGGCGTAAGACTGATGCAGGCCCTTTCACATGGGGCCTGGCCCCATGTGAAAGGATGCATTCCTGGAGTTGCATCATTTTTGTGACAGACTCCAGCAATGCATCACTTTTGCGCTTACAGATACGTCTGAAATACTGACGTATCTAAAAGTACTTGCGACATAATACGTCATATATTTAATATGACGCATGAGTAGAAGACTGAAGGCCTCATTTATGAGGCCATGCGTCACTTTTACGCCACCGGTGCGTCACTTTTTGTGACGCACCAGTGCTGTTAAAAATGCACCTTATTGAGTCATATTTACAAAGTGACGCATCTAGGTAGATGCGTCACTTTGTAAACCCCTGCGCCACATTATACCTACGTCAGGTGTAATGTATGCAAAATGGGTATATTGACGCAAGAAAGGGTCGTAGAGGTGATGCAGTGAATGAACTAGGTTTTCCCCATGCTACGCTCCCCGGTACGCTCCCCGGTGCGCGTCCCGGGCGCTCCCCCCGCGAAAACCTATTTTTTTTTTTTTTTTACCCGATGGACCTTTTTATGGCCCCCACATCAAACCTAGCGGGTCAGGGGGGGTCTACCCTGCCCCCTTTTGGTTATTTCCCCCTTTGTTTTTACCACCTCTTGTGTCTCGATCCTACCGAGAAACAAGATGGCGGCCGCTCCGGACTGTTTCGAATGTTTACAGACACCCGAGAGCCAATCAGCTTTCCGTGCGCAAGTCGCGTGGCGCGCCGGGAGCGCTCCCCGGTGCGCGTACCGGGGCGCGGCTATAGATATATACATTTTTTTGAACCTAAATTACTCAAAATCCTCTGGAGCACATATCTTGAGACATAGCAAAGGCACATCGGGCTACCAGTCCCTACAATTTTGCCAAGTTTGGTGAAAATCCATTCAGCCATTCGAGCTAAAAGTGTGACCGACCGCCCTATGGAAATTAACATGGGGAAAACACGTTTTGGGACCCCCCTTTTATCTCAGCCCCCTCTTGACGAATACCCCCAAACTTCCAGGTCGCCAGTAGGTAGTTATAGTTAGGATTGATTTCCCCCAAACTTTCAGGGAAGGACCGGAGCGCCACGAAGCAAAGGTGCTGAAAATTTCAGGCAGATTCCTCCACCGGCTGAATGGATTTTCACCAAACTTGGCAAAATTGTAGGGACTGGTAGCCCGATGTGCCTTTGCTATGTCTCAAGATATGTGCTCCAGAGGATTTTGAGTAATTTAGGTTAAAAAAAATTATATATCTATAGCCGCGCCCCGGTACGCGCACCGGGGAGCGCTCCGGGTGTGCCACGCGACTTGCGCACGGAAAGCTGATTGGCTCTCGGGTGTCTGTAAACATTCGAAACAGTCCAACCAAAAGGGGTTTGGTTTTCACGGGGGGGAGCGCCCGGTACGCGCACCGCGGAGCGTACCGGGGAGCGTAGCATGGGGAAAACCCAGTTCATTCACTGCGTCACCTCTACCACCCTTTCTTGCGTCAATATACCCATTTTGCATACATTACACCTGACGTAGGTATAATGTGGCGCAGGGGTTTACAAAGTGACGCATCTACCTAGATGCGTCACTTTGTAAATATGACTCAATAAGGTGCATTTTTAACTGCACTGGTGCGTCACAAAAAGTGACGCACCGGTGGCGTAAAAGTGACGCATGGCCTCATAAATGAGGCCTTCAGTTTTCTACTCATGTGTCATATTAAATATATGACGTATTATGTCGCAAGTACTTTTAGATATGTCAGTATTTCAGATGTATCTGTTAGCGCAAAAGTGATGCATTGCTGGAGTGTGTCACAAAAATTATGCAACTCCAGCAATGCATCCTTTCACATGGGGCCAGGCCCCATGTGAAAGGGCCTGCACCAGTCTTACGCCTGCTGTGAAACAGGCGCAAGATTTGGACGCAACAGCGTCATAAAAGTGACGTAGTGATATCTCATAGATTTTACTGCGTCACCTCTACGACCCTTTCTTGCGTCAATACGTCCCTTTTGCATACATTACACCTGACGTAGGTATAATGTGGCGCAGGGGTTTACAAAGTGATGCATCTACCTAGATGTGTCACTTTGTAAATATGACTGAATAAGGTGCGTTTTTAACAGCACTGGTGCGTCACAAAAAGTGACGCACTGGTGGCATAAAGTGACGCATGGCCTCATAAATGAGGCCTTCAGTCTTCTACTCATGCGCCATATTAAATATATGACGTATTATGTAGCAAGTACTTTTAGATACGTCAGTATTTCAGACGTATCTGTAAGCGCAAAAGTGATGCATTGCTGGAGAGTGTCACAAAAATGATGCAACTCCAGCAATGCATCTTTTCTTACCCTTCCACACCCCCGTTCCTTTTCTACATTTTGTTTGAATAACCACATTCCCCATGTTCACTCTCCTGCTCCTTACTTTCGTTCCCAACACTCACCTTCTTTCAGTCCCCCTACTTCACTTCCTTTCTCCTCTCATACTTTTCTGTTCTTTCTTACTCATTTTCCTTTCATTTATCAATGCACTCCACTTCACTTACTCTTTTTTATTTTTTTAAGAATATAGCTCTTTGATGAGAATTGGAGGTAGTTCTGAAAATAACTTTTTTTTTCTTCTTTTTTCTTTTTTTAGAACTACAACAAAAACAGGGAATGGAAACTGCTCAACAGGAGCAAAAAAAATAAAAAATTAGGGCTGGTAACGGCAGTGATAGTTCTCCAATGCTCGAACCATGAGCAGAACAGTTTGCTCCCCACAGGAAAGTAGCTGATCACAGTATCTGCATTTAAGGGCGCCTTTGTTAAATGCAGGCTGAATGTTCGGAACCTGCTCTTGTGATCTCCCCCTCACCGATGGTGTTCGTCCTCCGGTTGATGTAGAGGCCCCATCACTGGGAACCTTTTGTGCCAGAGCCCTGACACTTTCCCGGGCAAAATTCTGGGGGTGCCTTCTCTCCACATGGCGAATCATTGTGGACTTCCCAAAAGAATATTTTTTATTGGGGTTACCCCGTGACAGGACTGTGTGACAGATCCTGCACTCCACTTTTGGTGCATTTACCTTCTTCTGGTGAGCAGGTATGGAAAAAAAATTCCAGATGAAATGTTCTTTGTATTTTGGCTGAGGAGGCTCTTCGTCGATGAATTCATTGGAGTCATCTTCACTGCTGGATGGTCTGGCAGCCATGATAATCCAAGATATCCAACAAAGAACCGACCGCAAAACAGGCAGGTCTTTCAGTCACATAAGTGAAAGAAGAAGTGAAGGAAATGGGTGGGGATTTCATTCTTTATAAAAAAAAATGTTAGCAACCAATGAAAAGTGTTATTTTCAGGTCAAATGGCCCGAAGCGCTTACGCTACGCGCCCCGGTGCGCGCCCGTAGTCGCGCTCCAGGGTGCGCCCCGGGGCGCGCGGCCTAAGCGCGTCAGGACGTTGCGCGATCGTATGCGCTCGCGTGCTTCCGGGTGTGCTTACGCAGTGCGTCATATGACGCATTACGCGGTTACGCGAAACGCCACGATGTTGTTTTCGTTCGCGAGAATAGCGCTAACGGGACTCTCCCCGGTACGTGCCCCGGGGCGCGCCGTAACATTGCGCTTACCCGTGCGTTCACCGGTACGCGCACCGGGAGCGCTCCGGGCAAAAAATATAAAAAAAATAAAAATTTGACATAATTATACAATATAAAATTCGTTTTAAAATTTATTATTTTTTATACCTATAAAGATTTGCTATTAAAAAACCATTGAAATTCACTGAAAAAACCATAGGTTTCACACCAGTTATAGTTAGGAATTAGCATTAAAAAAAACTATTAAATTAACTGAAAAAAACATAGGTTTTACACCAGTTATAGTTAGCTGGAAGTTTTACTCGCATAAAACCATTGAAATTCCCACGTTATAGTTAGTTGGACTCACTATAACTTGCGCGTGCAATGCACTGCTGATGACGTCACATATTACATCACTCATGACATGGTCAGTGACATCACTCATGACATCACTGATGACACCATCCTTGTGACAGAGTGACAGACGTCCTTTCACTGTAATGTAACCCTTGAAACACATATTCAAAAATATAAAGTAACATTTTCAAAAAAATGGAGATACCCATACCACTTACAACAACCAATTCAATAATTCCACCATCTATATACACATCCGCTCATTCACCAACAGTTCTATATAGTCACTCATACATATACTCACTCATCATATGTAGTGATACACCTATACATCCTGTTACAAAACAACAGGCATCCAAATGTTACTCACACACATACTCACACATGCAAATAAACTATTGAACATCCATTTATTTGCATATACAGCTATACACACACTACCACTTTACTTCTAAGGAAACTTACACATACTTACTCTCTTAAACAATCACTTATAGAAACACATACTAATTTAAACAGGAACTCTTACAATCCCTCACTCTCACATATACTCACTTATATACATCAATATTCACATATACTAGATTAAAACATATGTAGTTACTGACAAAGACAGTAGTGAGACAGTCATTCACTCACTAACACACACATATACACACTCATCCACCCATACAGTCCTGCACATATGCTGTCTTCAAAACACATACAAAGAGAGAGTCAGTCATTCATGCATCTATGTGCTAAGTAATACCCCCACCAAACCATACAAACACTCATACTGATACTAAGAAAATCATCTAATAACCCATATACATACAAATGTAGCTACTCAGCAACCCATGCAGCCACTTATACACAAAGTAAAACACTAATACATATATTTAAATATTTAAACATTACTCTCTAATATATGTATTTTAAAAAAACATCCATGTAAACACTTATTTAAACATTTATTCTTCCATCAACTTTTACATATACATATATAATACATATTTATTTCTCGGAAAGACACACATTCACTGGATGGTGTCATCAGTGATGTCATGAGTGATGTCACTGACCATGTCATGAGTGATGTAATATGTGATGTCATCAGCAGTGCATTGCACGCGCAAGTTATAGTGAGTCCAACTAACTATAATGTGGGAATTTCAATGGTTTTATGCGAGTAAAACTTCCAGCTAACTATAACTGGGGTAAAACCTATGTTTTTTTCAGTGAATATATATATGTATGTATATATATATATATATATATATATATATATATATATATATATATATATATATTCACTGAAAAAACCATAGGTTATAGACCATATATAGTTAGGAATTAGCATTTACAAAACCTTATTTTACTCACACAAAACCATTGAAATTCGCATATATAGTTAGTTGCACTAACTATATATTGCGCACCCGCAATCCACTGCTGATCATGTCACATATTACATCATTCATGACATGGTCAGTGACATCACTGATGACATCACTGATGACATCTCAAATGACATCACTGATGACATCACTGATCACATCTCAAATGACATCACTGATGACATCACTGATGACATCACCGATGACATCACTGATGACATCACTGATGGCATCTCAAATGACATCACTGATGACATCACTGATGACATCACTGATGACATCTCAAATGCCATCACTGATGACATCACTGATGACATCTCATTTGACATTACTGATCACATCACTGATGACATCATTCATGTGATAATACGATGAACCTCTTCAGACTCTAATATAACCTTAGATACACTCAGTGTAAACAGACACTCACAGACTGTCACTCATCCATGGAGTTACTCACACACCTAGTCAGTCATGCAAAGAACCAATCACAACTCAATTTCCTCAACTATACAGTTATACACACCTTACTTATTCAAACATATACTAACACATATTTACTCTCTTATACAATCCCTGATACAGGTTCACAATGATCCATACAGCCACTCACACATTCACTGGCTCTTATGCACAGTTATTTATATATGTCAACTCTCACATGTACTGTGTTTTACATATGTACTTACTTTGACATGTAGCACTGAGATATCCATTCACTCACCAATACACTCATGCACACAGTCAACCGCCCATACAGCTGTTTCCACATGCACTTTTGAACCCATACATCTAGTGAATCAACTGCTCACACATCTATGCACAGAGTCATACACCTCTCAGCCACCCACACACACACTCAGTCTCCCATACAAATACTTGGGCAACCAATCAATAACCCATATTGTTACTCATATAGCTACTGATCAACACATGCAGCAGTTTACAGAACAACAGACATAATGATGCACAAATGAAGACCGTTTAGTCACTAACCTATGCACTCAGTGAGACACATTTAATCACTCACTCATACAGTCAGTCATGCACCTACTAAATCCTTCACCCAGACACTTATACATCCACTCATTCTTCAATATGTAAGACATATTTTAACTTTACAGAAACATACAGTCACTGGATGTTGTCATCAGTGATGTCATCAGTGATGTCATTTTAGATGTCATCAGTGATGTCATCAGTGATGTCACTGACCATGTCATGAAAAACCAAAAACCAAAGACCAACCCGGGCTCCTACAGACCAATATCATTGATCAACAGTGATAACAAGCTATATGCAAAAATCATGGCCACTCGCATTGGGAGGATCATTGCGTCCTTGGTTTCCCCCTGGCAGCATGGGTTTATCCCAGGAAGGGGAACCACAGATCATATTAGGAGAGCTATCACCTTATTTGACATCGGTGCTGCTAGGGGGGAGGGGGTTGCAATGATCCTCCTCGATGCGGAGAAGGCATTTGATCGCGTCAGATGGAGTTTTCTATGGAAGGTTCTGGAGGCAAGGGGATTTGGTCCTAGATTCTGTCAAGCCATTCAGGCTATGTATTCATCACCTACGGCAAGAATTCAATCAATGGGGGAAAGATCAGATAGGATCAACATAACAAGGGGTACGAGACAGGGTTGCCCATGCTCTCCAATCTTGTTCGCGCTCTACATAGACCCTTTAATCACACAATTAATGAACAGTGCGGTTATTAAACCAGTAATATCAAATGGGTTTCAGACTAAACTTCTCTCATATGCGGATGACTTAGCAGTCATCACAAAAGACCCAGAGCTAGCAATGAGGGAGGTAGTTAATATAACCGGTCAGTTTGGAGATGTGTCGGGTTACCGACTAAATGTGGACAAAACACAAATATTATGCTCTACAAAAATAGCCAAGTTGGATGGTAGATACTTAGAATCTGTAGTTTACTTGGGAATAATAATAAATGCAGAACCAGGAAGAATAATTGACGATAATTATACACCGCTTATCCATTTGATGGAAACAGAATTAAAAAGAATGGATTCATTACAGCTGTCATTGATTGGGAGGGCTAACGTTATAAAAATGACAATGTTTCCCAAGGTGCTTTATAAATTAAGGTCAATCCCATTTAAAATTGACGAGAAGATTATTAAGAAGATTGAGGCTATATTCATGAAATTTTTGTGGCAATATGGTAAAATAAGGCGATCAAATAGATATATGTCACTACCACAAGATAGAGGAGGGTTGGGATTGCCAGATATCAAGAGCTATCATTTCGCATGTCTCCTCACAGACATGGCTATCCTACTTCATCCGGGGGGCCCAACCCTCAGGCAGGCGGTGATACCATCAATTTTTCAGCTATTGGTGGGAAGTGAAGCCGTAGGGGTCTTATTAAGGAGAACTCAGAGGAGTTATTACAAGGAAATTGGATTTAAGACGCTTGAAGACGTATGGTATATATGGAAAACTGTTAAAAAAATCCTAGATATACCCACTATCCATCACAGCACACCGCTTTGGAACTCAACACTCTTTACAAACCTTAGCAGGGATGGAGCGTGGCGTCATTGGGAGAGTCAGGGCATTGTGGAGTTGGGGCAAATAATGATTAGAGATCACTGTAGAACACTTGAAGAACTTACGCAACACTATTCACTACAAGGTTATCAAGAGTTTAAATACCTACAGATTGTCAATAGAATTAAATCAATTAGGCCACGTATCACTTTGCTTGGGAGATTTGAATTAATTGAGTATCTGAAGTCGGGGGGCCATAGAATTAAGGATATATATAAAATATTTAATGATGCATCGATGGATGATATGGGAAAAATGGAAACCGCCTGGTCCAAAAAATTGGGGGATCCCGAAGTAGATCTCGATAAGGCATTAGCTATGGATAAGAGGTTTCTGCGCTCTTCGAATCTCAGGGCCCAACACTACAAAACGCTATTCAATCTATACTATACTCCGGAAAAATTATTCTCTTCGGGGAAAGCGGCAGATAGTAACTGCCTCAGATGTGGAAATGGTCCAGCTGATCTTATACTTATGTTCTATGGGTGTGAAAAACTAAAAAGTATTAAAACTGAGATGCGGTTTTTAGAGGGGCTACTTGACGTCAAAATTAATCTATCCCCAACCCTGATAATAATTGGATGTGATGTGAAATTAAATATGCGTACTGAGGCTGAAGCTTTAGTTTTCATCTCTGTAGCAGTCCTTAGGATTTTAATTAGTGCAGCCTGGAAGGATACAGAAGCTCCTACTTTTCAAATGTGGATGTGCAGAATGTTGGGTATACATAACATTGAGGAAGCACTATATGATTTAAAGGGAGCTAAGATAAGGGATATGGGTAAGCGACTTTGGGCCCCAGTAGCTACTTGGAGGACAGCAAAAGTGTAAATGAATGATTTACTGGTATTGTAGTTATTTAACCTGTCTATTGTTTATTGTTTACTATTCTTTCTGTTCTTTTATTGATGGTATAATTCTTCGTATCTATTTATGTATTTATGTACGCATTTATGAATATGTATTTACTGGTATGAACTCTCAATAAATAAATAAAAAATAAAAAAAGACCATGTCATGAATGATGTAATATGTGACATGATCAGCAGTGGATTGCGGGTGCGCGATATATAGTTAGTGCAACTAACTATATATGCGAATTTCAATGGTTTTGTGTGAGTAAAATAAGGTTTTGTAAATGCTAATTCCTAACTATATATGGTCTATAACCTATGGTTTTTTCAGTGAATTTTCAAGGTTTTGTAAATGCTAATTCCTAACTATATATGGTCTATAACCTATGGTTTTTTCAGTGAATTTCAATGGTTTTTAATAGCAAATATCAAAAGCTGTAAAATGTATTCTTCTTTTAAAGGAAAAAATATTTTATATGTATTTAATATAATTTTTTTATGTATATACATTTTTTGAGGGAACGAATTTATCAACTATCATGCTGAAGAAGAGTGTGGGGAAAAAAAACAAAGAGGAGGACTAAGAGGAAAGAACAATCAGTTCAAAAATACAATTGCTTTAAAGCATGAAGTGCTTTTCCACACATTTACATTTAAATAACCCATATTAGAACATACAAAATATCTACAGAGGAGACGGTGTACATTGAATTTTAGACTCTTCATTGGTACCTACATGTTGGTACTTACATCACCAACACAACACAACAGCTCTATTCAGAGCTACCCTACCTCAAAGCACTCTAAAATATTATTTTAATATTTCCCTTGGTTTTCCCCTTGTTACGCTTTCCGGAACGCTACCCGGTGCGCGGACCGGGCGCTAACCGTGCGAAAATTTGAAAAAAAAAGGTTGGTTTTTTTACATATATGGGCCTCCTCAGCCACCCTCAGAAAACCTAGGGGGTCAGGATATGTCTCCCGTGCCCCCTTATACCCATTCCCAACATTGTTTATCCTCCATCTTGTGACTAAATTCGTCCGAAACACAAGATGGCGGACTCCCGTTACGCTACCGGTGAGCTACCCGGTTCGCGTACCGGGTAGCGCTTCCACCGCGAAAAATCGAAAAAAAAATTATTTTATTTTTTTACCCCGCGGGGCCCTTTAATAGCCCCCACATCAATCCTAGGGGGTCAGGAGGGGTCTACCTTGCACCCTTTCATTCATTTCCCCCTTCGTTTATTTCCACCTCTTGTCTCTCGATCATACCGAGAGACAAGATGGCGGCCGCTCCGGACTGTTTAGAATGTTGACAGTCACCGGAGAGCCAATCCGCTTCTCCTCGCGAAGTTCCGTTACGCGTCTGGTACGCGAACCGGGACGCTGTCACAGATATATATATTTTTTTTAACGTTAATTTCTCAAAATCCACTGGAGCACATATCTTGAGACCTAGCAAAGGCACATCGGGCAAACAGTCTCTACAATTTTGCCAAGTTTCATAGAAATCCATTCAGCCGTTCGAGCTAAAAGTGAGTCCTACCGCCCTATGGAAAACTCAATGTTAAAAACACGTTTTGGGACCCCCCTTTTTTCTCATCCCCCGCTTGACGAAACCCCCCCAAACTTTCAGGGGACGCTCAGAAACAAAATGTGCAATTTTCCTGAAAATTTCAGCCAATTCCGTCCATCAACGCCAAAGTTATTCAACATAGAATTTTCAGAAATCCCTATTCAAAAAAATCCTAACTATATATACCTACTGGCGACCGCCAGTAGGTAATATATATATATATATATATATATATATCAGGTTCACAACCTCCGCAAAGTCGCCGGGACACCAGGACAGCGGTGCAACTCAGGGGCAGAGGTCACCCTGTAACAAATTACTGTTCACAACGCGCAGCGACGCTGCGCAAATGCACTCTACTCCGATAGGTAGAAAATCACTCCATTCGTTCTTGGCGCTTTCCAAACTGGTTTATTATTTCAATTGCTGCATCGTGAATACGGGCAAAGGAAAAAACCCCAACGCGTTTCGGCGAAACACTCGCCTTGGTCACGGGTGATTGCAGTGAATGTGTACAAACCATAAATAAAGTTACATGTGACAAAAAATTAAAATAAAAATAAACAGAGGACTCTCTGCCCACATTGTCGCGGCCATCTTGAAGTGGAGTAAGTAATCTAAATTTACATCACTTGACCAGCTTATATGCCATCCATATAAATACTTATTTCTGAATCCAATCAAATTAACACTCATAATCAATTCATAGGGAGTATTTACAGGAAAATTAATGTACGGCTCTTATATATATTAGAATCGAAATATGTCATGTAATCAAGCACTGTATCATAACGACATGACTTGTACATCTTAAATGAATCAGTCGATGCATTCATTAATTAAATGTAAGGCTATACCAGCTTACGTCAAAATACATGCAGTCAATTCAAATATAAAGTAAATTCATTAGAACTTCCCTAGTGGGCACCGATTTCATCCATAACATATTTCATATTATACTATATACATTATCACAAAACATGTTACTGAGTCATGTTTGCTAATCCCAAGTGAGAATGCCAAAATCATAGTTTACTACTATCACCGCCCCAGTGGGATTCTTGTCTGGTGAGCCGCTGTATTCCCGTATTCTAGAATCGAAAAGAGAGAAAAGGGGGGCCGATCAAATCAAGATCATGATATGTTGTGTTATACATCACTAATGTCTCTTACTGGGTTTTGAGTCCCCAATACTTGTGAATTAAAACAGATATCCTGTGTATAACGTGAATTGAATAATATCAAAAACATTTAAAACATTCAACGAAGCACTAAGTTAACCTTGGGCATGACCATAACTGCACAGCTAAAGATCTTTACAATATACAGTAACAGCATATTCATTTCCCTGAAACCACACACTTTCCTTCCTAAACTCAAATGTCTTTATAACTAGCACTCAGATTTCAGGATTCTAATCAGTCTCCTAAGTGCCATTTCATCTCTTCCTCAGAATTGAGGCCTCTGGGTATTAAAGTGTCTAGCTCGAGAATGTATCTATTCTCCATTTGTCTCAGTTTACGAATTTTGTCCCCTCCTCTGTTCATGGTAGGCAGTTTGTCGATTACGAAGAACTTAAGCAAATTTCTGTTGCTTCTGTGGAGTTCCTCGAAATGACGAGCAACTGGTGATGTTTGATCTTTATTGTCAATTGCTCTCATGTGCTCTAGGACACGTTTCTTTGCTGGGAAGATTGTGCTCCCAACATACTTCCTAGAGCAAGGACATACCAGGACATAGACACAAAATTCGGATAGACATGTCAGATGTTTACTGATAACTCTGTCTGCAGCTTCCACAGGAAAAAAGACTTTTTTTACATTATTGCTATACCTGTATGCTTTGCACTTCATGCAGGTATAGAATCCCTGAATGTCACTGCCCTTTGCTGTCCTGGTGCTCACCTCATTATTACTCAATTTGTCTTTGAGTGAATGGGCCTTTCTGTAGGTCATATTAGGATTATCCCCCAAAACCTCCATGAGAGTAGGTTCAGTTTTGAGTACCTTCCAATGGCGTTTTAGACTACCCTGTACCTGCCAAGACCTGGAGTGAAAAGTGGAGATAAATCTAATCACTTCCTTATCCGGTGGTGTTGTCTTCTTGTCTGTAACCAACAGTGTGGAGTGACTGATCTCCCTAGCTTTCTTAAATGCTGTCTCAATGATAGAGGATTCATAACCTCTCTCAATGAATCGTTCCTTCATGCGATCACTCTCAATCAAAAAGTCTTCATCCGTGCTACAGTTCCTCCGGGCCCGGAGGAACTCACCGAACGGAATGCTACGGATCAAGGCTTTGGGATGTCCACTCTCTGCATGCAGCAATGTGTTGCCAGCAGTTTCCTTACGATGTAAACTGGTAATCAACTTCTCGCCTGATACCTTGACTGTCAAGTCCAGGAATACCATGGTGTGAGTGTTCATCTGGCCTTCCAGAACAAGGTTGAGGGCATTCTTGTTAAGGTCCATGATGAAGCTTTCTGCTTCAGTCTGTGAACCCTCCCAGATGATGAAAAGATCGTCAATGTATCGCAGCCACATTTTCACGTGGCTGCGGTACAACGGATGGGTCCTCTCTACCTGCTGCTCCCAGCCCGCCATGAACAGATTGGCAAAGCTGGGAGCAAAACAAGTTCCCATCGCCGTGCCCTGTCGTTGTCTATAATGTACATCATTAAAGACAAAGAAGTTCTGCTCCAAACAGAACTTCATCATTTGGATAATCATCTCAGTATGGTTCAGATACGAGATTGAACGGGTATTCAAGAATTTGCGGCAAGCCTTAATGCCGTCCTTGTGTCTGATAGATGTATACAAACTACATACATCTAATGTGATAAGAATGTAATTGTCCTGCCATACAAAATCAGTCAATTTATTGATAAAATCCCTACTGTCCTTTAGGTAAGAGGGTATCTTCTCAACAAAAGGACGAAGGAAAAAATCAATATATTTTGACGTATTCTCCAACAAGGAGCCTATCGAAGACACGATAGGCCTGCCCGGGGGATTGGTTGAGTTCTTATGTAACTTGGGCAGTAGATACAACACTGCTACTTTAGGGTTGCGGTTTAAAAGAAAAGCGTACTCATTCCATTCTAAAATTCCATTCTGACGCCATTCATTTAGCATCTCTGAATAAGTACTGTTACATTTTTCAATGGTTTGTAGGGAAGAGATTTCGTAACATTCTGTAACATTCAATTGTCTCATACCCTCCCTGATGTAATCCACTACATCCATTAAAACCACATTACCCCCCTTGTCCGATTGGCGAATGACAATTGTGGAGTCATTCTCTAACGACTTTACTGCTAATCTTTCTGCTTTGCTCAAATTGTCATTCCGCCAACTCTTCTTTTTAGCCAAGTTCTTAAAGTCATTGATAACCAATGATTCGAAAGTGTCAATGCTGCAAGCAGGCAAAATAGGATTGAAGGTGGATTTGGGCTTAAATAAGTTGGGACAGTTAAGATTGGTTTTAAAGCCCAAAGAGACTGCATCATTTGGAGTATTCACCGGTGTTCCAAACTCCAAATCCTTCATTGCAATCAGAGTTTCAACCTCTTCAATGGTCTCTCATGCACGTTGTGAACAGTAATATATATATATATATATATAACATTTCTATGGCAAAATGAAACCCCTCATTTTGTTCCTTTTCAAATTAAATGTATTAAGTGTTACCACTTTATTCCAATCAAGGATGACTTCAGGTGTGCCATACTTTTGTCATAAGTAAGACTGTTAGCGTTCTAGTTGTTCTTTAGAACACTCTGGGACATTCTGTCATTGGGCTATAGTTGGGCTACATCTGGCTGATATTTGGGCTACATTTGGGCTCTTTTGTCTCTGGTGGCCATCTTGGGAGACTGCATATCAGAATTGTTTTAATGAAATATAAGAGGATTTGAGAAGTCACTTAAAATGTGCCCTAATTTTTCTTTCTTCAGCACTAATCATAATTTCTATGGCAAAATGAACCCCCTCATTTTGTTCCTTTGCAAATTAAATGTTTTAAGTGTTAACACTTTATTCCAATCAAGATGACTTCAGGTGTGCCATACTTTTGTCATAAGTAAGACTGTTAGCGCTCTAGTTGTTCTTTAGAACACTCTGGGACATTCTGTCACTGGGCTATAGTTGGGCTACATCTGGCTGATATTTGGGCTACATTTGTTTTTTTTTGTCTCTGGTGGCCATCTTTGGGCTACATTGGGCTACATTGGGCTACATTGGGCTACATTTGGGCTCTAACATATATATAGCCCAATGTAGCCCAATATATATTTTTCAAAGTTAATTTTCGTAAAAACCACTGGAGCAAGTATCTTGAGACATAGCAAAGGCACATCGGGCTACCAGTCCCTACAATTTTGCCAAGTTTTGTGGAAATCCATTCAGCCGTTCGAGCTAAAAGTGAGTCCAACCGCCCTATGGAAAACTCAATGTTAAAAACACGTTTTGGGACCCCCCTTTTTTCTCGGCCCCCGCTTGACGAACCCCCCCCAAACTTTCAGAGGACGCTCAGAAACAAAATGTGCCATTTTCCTGAAAATTTCAGCCAATTCCGTCCATCAACGCCAAAGTTATTCAACATAGAATTTTCAGAAATCCCTATTCAAAAAAATACTAACTATATATACCTACTGGCGACTGCCAGTAGGTAATATATATATATATATATATATATATATATATATATATATATATATATATATATATATATATCACGAACACCTCCTTTACACGAAAGAAGTGGAAGAAGTGGAAGCCACAGCGGGGGAACATCAAGGAGGCAGCTTTATTCAGGAAGATAACACATAGCAGGCAAATGCATTTCGGCATGGAGCCTTCTTCAGTGCCCGGTGAGTGTGTCAGGAGGCGTGCACAAATCCCAAAGAAATGAGTCCCGCTCTGTTTGATAGGTTGAGGCCCAATGACTCCCCCTCCAAGTGGAAACATCACCCTAATTGCTGACCACTGTGTGGCAATGGACCGCAAGTCCCAGAATGCATTGTTCCGGTACTGGGCGATGCTGGGGTAGGTCGCAACCAAATTGCACAGGCGAGTCAGGGAAATTGGACACGACCCGTATCCTGATGTGTCCTGTAGAACAAAGCACCCCCTCGGGTCCCCACACCGCACCAACCTCCTGTCCGAGAGTCTGTTTGGCGAGGGCACGACGACAGTGCATCTAGCCCAGTGTGAGGCGCAGTGGCTTCAGCATCGCTTCTTTTCTTCTCGGGCGGTGAAGGTGGGCTCTGGATGATCCGATACCTCGGCACACAAGAAACGAGCAGCAGCAGCCGCCCACGCCAATGAGCACCAGAGCCAACTTGCAGTGCGGGGGCTTCCAAAAGCGTGTCACAGGCAAACACGCTGAAGTAAATCACGAACACCTCCTTTACACGAAAGAAGTGGAAGCCACAGCGGGGGAACATCAAGGAGGCAGCTTTATTCAGGAAGATAACACATAGCAGGCAAATGCATTTCGGCATGGAGCCTTCTTCAGTGCCCGGTGAGTATGTCAGGAGGCGTGCACAAATCCCAAAGAAATGAGTCCCGCTCTGTTGTGATAGGTTGAGGCCCAATGACTCCCCCTCCAAGTGGAAACATCACCCTAATTGCTGACCACTGTGTGGCAATGGACCGCAAGTCCCAGAATGCATTGTTCCGGTACTGGGCGATGCTGGGGTAGGTCGCAACCAAATTGCACAGGCGAGTCAGGGAAATTGGACACGACCCGTATCCTGATGTGTCCTGTAGAACAAAGCACCCCCTCGGGTCCCCACACCGCACCAACCTCCTGTCCGAGAGTCTGTTTGGCGAGGGCACGACGACAGTGCATCTAGCCCAGTGTGAGGCGCAGTGGCTTCAGCATCGCTTCTTTTCTTCTCGGGCGGTGAAGGTGGGCTCTGGATGATCCGATACCTCGGCACACAAGAAACGAGCAGCAGCAGCCGCCCACGCCAATGAGCACCAGAGCCAACTTGCAGTGCGGGGGCTTCCAAAAGCGTGTCACAGGCAAACACGCTGAAGTAAATCACGAACACCTCCTTTACACGAAAGAAGTGGAAGCCACAGCGGGGGAACATCAAGGAGGCAGCTTTATTCAGGAAGATAACACATAGCAGGCAAATGCATTTCGGCATGGAGCCTTCTTCAGTGCCCGGTGAGTATGTCAGGAGGCGTGCACAAATCCCAAAGAAATGAGTCCCGCTCTGTTGTGATAGGTTGAGGCCCAATGACCCCCCCTCCAAGTGGAAACATCACCCTAATTGCTGACCACTGTGTGGCAATGGACCGCAAGTCCCAGAATGCATTGTTCCGGTACTGGGCGATGCTGGGGTAGGTCGCAACCAAATTGCACAGGCGAGTCAGGGAAATTGGACACGACCCGTATCCTGATGTGTCCTGTAGAACAAAGCACCCCCTCGGGTCCCCACACCGCACCAACCTCCTGTCCGAGAGTCTGTTTGGCGAGGGCACGACGACAGTGCATCTAGCCCAGTGTGAGGCGCAGTGGCTTCAGCATCGCTTCTTTTCTTCTCAGGCGGTGAAGGTGGGCTCTGGATGATCCGATACCTCGGCACACAAGAAACGAGCAGCAGCAGCCGCCCACGCCAATGAGCACTGATCCAGCGGGCTATAGAAAATATATCATAAACTACGCTACCCAACTTCATAACCTATAAACAAAATTCTAAACTAAATATGGACCCATTTATAAACTTGATATATTTTGGGCCTACTGAATCAGGTGGTCAGAATAAATCTATATACACATTATCTACAAACTATATACATATTTATACATTTGCAGAAAGAATATTGTCATTAGAATAAAACCCAACCATTTAAATGACCACCATAGGCGACGTGATCTAGCTAATAGTAACCTACACTTCTGAATAACCAAGACCAGCTTGTTTGTCAAAAGTAAGATTTTATTTACTAAATTATGGTATATAAGTTGAAAGTTTTATAAATGAAATTTATTAGCAATAATGTAAGCATGATTGTAAAGAAATATGAGAAAATACAATTTAAGCAAGTGAATCAAAATCAAAGTGAATATATAAAGTTTAGCATTTCTAAAACCTAATTCCCTAACTAAGCTAAATAGATAGAAATTAAAGTAAAGTTCTTTGAGGATTCTTACGTGCTCCACGCAAAGTCCAGCAGCACATCACCCTCATCGGAAAGTCAGAAAGCAGCAGCCAGCCCAACCCTAAGGGTATGACTTTTTATACCTTTCTACGCTAACTAAACTAGCAAAGGAAAGTTTTCAGAAATCCTCGACGTCCCATTGGCTGAGAGTGACAAGTGACATGTCACCCGTTTCTCAAAAAGTTCCACTAAATCATATTTCATAGAGACCATTGTTCCTTCCACGTGAAGCCAGAAGCTTCCTCATGTTGCAACAAATGTATTAAGTCATTCTCGCAGCGTCCATTGACTTTCAATACAACTTCCGCGGATGCCAAGTTAAGGACTGACAAAATGTTCACTTTCGACCTTGGCCATGTCCGACAGAATGATGTCAGCTCATCAGTTTTTGCTTTGTGAATGCAGCTTCAATAAACGTTTTAATTCAGAATGGGCGTCTCGTGACTTTCTGCAGAATTATATGTCAGCTCTTTTTCTGCGGTTCAAATGACTAGGCCCAAAAGCAAGCAACTTATGTTTTCTAGTATAAAACAAACACAAGAAAAGTATTAATGTAAGAAATAAAGTAGATTCTGTATCCACCCCATGGTTTACTAATTAATTAACCCACCCGATTAATCAAAATGTTACCTAGCCATTGCAAACAAATAAAGCAGCGTTTATATCTACCTGTCTCCGTTTTTCCAAGAGACCCATATGCACCTAGAATAGTAGAAATGACATCACACAGACAAAGAAAAGCAAAACAAGCACATGCTTCTTTTAAGTTTGCAGCAGTTAGTAATGACAAAAACGAAAACAATAAATTATTTTATTATTTTGCACGAACAAAAAGATGCAACATTTATGCACGTTTATGAGCACACATGTTAGTCCCCCCACGTGTAAAGTTTAATCTAAGTTGTATTAGCACGACATATCACAAATCATTAATAATTTTATTCATGTTATGGAAATGTGACTTTGCGAGTTTAAACAAAATTTTGTTTTCTATCTCGCTCCATCAACTCCCTCATCTGGTGATTAACAAATCACCACACTAGCACTCAAAATTTTGGTAAATTAAATTTTTAAGAAATCGATTCAAATTCATTTGTATCAGTAAACCTAAAAGTCTGTTTCTGCATAATCTTTGCAATTAACATGACGCTCTCTATGTAACTCCTGTAATTCGATCTCCCTTTCTTCTTCTTTTCTGAGTTTATAGATTCTTTTCTTTTCTTTCAACTGTTTCTTTCTTTTATGTAACAAACAACCTAATTTGGTCAAAATAAAAATGAATACTATTATAATCAAAGGTGCCAGAATCTTGCCAAGAATTGAACTTCCGATATTATGAAACCAGTTTTTAATTGCTTGAAACCTTTTTGAAAGTTTCCCTGTAAAATCTTCTTCTTCTAAAGGAATTATCTCTGAATGCATTTGAGTAATATTCTTAATATACATTTCAATATTCTTACTTTCATCAGGTATATATGTACAGCAATGTTGGACATGTAAAATGCCACAGACTCCTCCCTCTTTTGCTAGGAGTATGTCTAAAGCAAGACGATCTTGAATTACCATGGATCTAATTGCAATAACTTCAACATTCACTAATTGAAACCCATCAGCAGTGTCAGTTGATAATCTATCAACTATAGTGGACAATTTTCTGATTCTCCCTGCATTTAGGGTTATACCAACAAAAGGTATTACAGCTTGAAAAATATCTCCCAGAACTTCGGTAAAAGTTTCTCTTTTAGCTCTATTTACATAATTATGAATTTTAAACAATCCTTCTGAATCTCTGTCAACATGAAACACTTTAGGAAAAACAATTCCCACATAACAAGTTCCATACCAATGGTCTGGAAGGTTGTAGTAGGCTTTGTCACCACAAACAAAATAAATCCCAGGAAAGATAGGATCTTTTCCACCTTTAAATCCCCAACCTCCCATAATCTGATAAGTATCTTCACAGTTACTTCCACCTACAAAATAATTATCAAAAAGTGTATTATCTCTTCTAATGCAAAGCTTTCCACTAACTGGTTTGTCTATGTGAATTGCAATATTTTCAAGCATTTTACCATTTAATTTCTCATCCTCTTTTTGCCAGAAGGCTGACTTAGTCTGCTTGACTAATTCATTTCTCTTATAAATTGCTCTTCTCTCCTCAACCATATTCAAAAATTTCTTTCCTTCAGCACTTAATTTACATGTTAGATTATTCTTGTAAGCATACTCGTAAGTGAGTTCGTTAGTAACAAGGAAATATTCTCTCATTTGTTTTGCTTTCTTATGCTTATTTAAAGCATTATCAATCTTAACATTAGCAAAAATTTCATCATAATTTGAATAGTAATATTCTAAACGACCAGTTTGATAAAATAAACTAGTTAATACACTACATGTTACAGCATAAGTGAGAGGAAGCATATTATATGTTACTCCCTCAGAAACAGAAGCAGGTAACTTAACACAGACATAGCAGTCTTTTGCATCCATTACCTTTACATATTCACTCAATAGCTTTGTGAATGTATTACTTGAAAAATCACCTATTGATTTATCTTGATGAATGTTAGGCTGATGATCAATAACTTTTGCAGATGAACTATGTTTAGTTTGGCTAACCAGAGCTTTGCTTGTTATGTTAACTTTGTGTAATTCTCTATTCATTTCTAAAGGGATAATCACAGCTAGTACCAACCAGAGCAGAACTAAAATGAGCAGACATACCAGAGTCATCTTACAGCATCTTTTAAAAACAGAACACTTTGAAGTGCTCTCCTTAACATAAGGCATTTTTAGGTTAGTTTTAGCCTCAAAAAATAAAAATAAATTTTAAAATTTATATACACCCCCCTTTTAAAATATATATTTTTCTTTTATAACCCTAAACAAGATTTCTTCGACCTTATGTCATACATAAGTTTTCTTCAACTAAACAGTTTTTCTTCGACCTTGTGTCAACTAACAAACTTTCTTCAGCCTTTTGCCAATTTAATAATTCTGTACTTCAATCATTGTCACTAATTTCTTGTATTTCGTTTTCTTCTTCACTACTATCATATATGTCAATAACAGGTGGAATTACTAAGTAAGTCCACTCAGGAGACTTGTATTTCTGGTTTGGTCTTATTATTCTCTTCCCTTTTCTCGATATCACTTCAATTTTTCTTCCAACTCCAACTTCTTTTCCTGGACTCTTTTGACTACTTATTTCCTCTACTTGTTCTATTGGCTTTTTGATCAATCTGACTCTCAATCTTCCACCTGGCCAGTAGTCTGCTTTTCTCACGTACTTCTTCTTTGGTTCAGAATTATTTGATTCTGACTTCCAAGTCCTTTTCTTTCTCTTTTCACCTTCACCTTCCACGTCACTTTCTTCAGTTTCGTAGTCTGAAATTTCAATTGACTCAGGAACTTCTCTATTCGGCAATTTCACTCCTTCAGGAACTTTACTTTGTCTTCCATCACTGGTACTCGGTAATTCGTTCTCCTCCTCTTCCTCAATTACCTCTAACTTCCCAGATTTCGGATTTTTGTTCCTTACTTCAGAGTTTGTTCTCTGCCTTTCGATACTCTCCTGGTCTGAAACTTCTTTTGGTTCAGCTTCTTTGTCTTCAATAGAGACAACCGAATCCTCAGTTATCTTTCCTTTTAACAGATTCTCTTCACCTTCAGAATCTATTTCAATTATTTCTAAGTCTTTTCTTGTCAGATTTCCATTCACTGGCACAGTTTCCAGATGTCGACTTTCTTGTCGATCTTCAGAATCTGGAATTACTTCACCTTCTGTTCTGTCTTCTGCTTCAGAATCAGAATCATCTGTGGTATCACTTTCAACATCAGACCTCTCAGGAGTTGGTACTGGAATAGTATGACTAGGATGTATCCAGCGTTTCAATCCTCTGCACTTTACAGCATTAGTAGTGATCAAGATTATCTGCCTAGGTTTCTGCCATCTAGGAGCTAGACAATTCCTTCTCCGATGTACTTTCGTTCTGACCCAATCGCCAGGTCTCAGATCATGAGTCAAAACTTTTTCATTTGATTGAGCTTCAGTTCCCACCTGATTAGACACAGAAGTTACCATATCAGATAACCTTTTACAGTAATCCAAAATTGCACTGTCATTTATGCTCAACAGTTTACCTACAGGTACAAAAGCTTGCCTCATAACTCTTCCCATTAAAATTTCATGAGGACTCAAACCTGTCTTTTTATCTGGTGTACTTCTTAATGACATCAAAACAAGTGGAAGAGCATCAGTCCACTTAATACCTGTTTCAAGACACATTTTTCCAATTCTGTTTTTGATTGTTCCATTTATTTGTTCAACTACACCTGATGCCTCTGGTCTGTATGCACAGTGTATTTTCTGCTCAATGCTCAAAGCTTCACAAATTAACTTCATCAGTTTGTTATCAAAATGGCTTCCTCCATCACTCTCAATAGTGACTGGAAAACCGTACCTTGGGATGATTTCTCTGAGTAATAGTTTTGCTACTGTAATTGAATCACAATGTCGTGTAGGGAAAGCCTCTACCCATCTTGAGAATAAGCATACAATTACAAGTACATATTTCAAACAGTTGTGTAAGGGCATTTCAATGAAATCCATTTGTAACCTGGTAAAGGGACCACCCTCTCGACCAATTATTCCTGTCCCCACCACTGATTTTCTGTTTGGATTCATTTGTTGGCATGACAAACACCTTTGACAAAAAGACTCAGCAATGGTTCTAAATTTGGTATTGAACCATGTTTCTCTAAAAAGTCTGACCATAGAATCTCTTCCTAGATGTGCAGGACCATGATATAATCTGGCCATGTCAGCAATCAAGCAATTTGGTAAGACTACTCTGCCATCTTTGTAAACCCACACTCCATCTTCTTCACGTGGTTTACAATCTGATCTTAACCATAGGTCTTTTTCTTCATCATCTGCTTCGTTTTGTAAATCTCTAATCTCATGCCATGTTTCTACAACAGTTGTTAGCATTAATGAATTTGAATCAGTTTCTTTACTCCTCTCCCGATTGTATGAATAATTTTTCCTTGCGCAGTACTTTGCTGTTTCATCTGCGAAGGCATTTCCCTTGGAAATATAATCAGTTCCTCTAGTGTGCGCTGCACATTTGACAATGGCAATTTCTTTTGGCAATTGTATTGCTTCAATTAATCTTCTAATGAAAACTGCATTTTTAATTGGTGATCCTGTTGATGTCATGTATCCTCTCTGTGACCAGAGTTGTCCATAATCATGCACAACTCCGTACCCATACTGACTATCAGTAATGATGGTAACTCTTATATCTTTTGATATTTCACATGCACGAATTAAAGCAATCAATTCAGCCACTTGTGCTGAACGAACTCCTTCAAGACATGATGCTTCTTCAACATCTACAACTGTACAAACTGAGTATGAAGCTTTCAAGACACCTCCTTCGGATCTTAAGCATGAGCCATCTACAAAGTAGACAAAATCCGATTCAGACAAAGGTCTGTCTTTGATGTCTTTTCTTGGTTTAGTGCAGAATTCCATGACATCTAAACATTCATGTTCTGTCTCAATGTCATCAACAATTTCAGAATCAGGCAGTAATGTAGAAGGATTCAGATTCAAACATCTTGAAATCGAAACATTATCTGCTCCCAGTATGATTTTCTCATACTTTGTCAATCTGCTACTTGTTAAATGTTGAGTCTTACCTCTTGTCAGTAATATTTCAACTGAATGAGGCACAAAAACTTTTACAGGAAATCCCATAATGATTCCTTCACTTTGTTCGAGGCTGATACTTGTAGCTGCAACTGCTTTCAAACAACCTGGTAATGCTTTTGCAATTGGATCAAGAACTGCAGAGAAGTATGCAATAGGTTTCTTTAAATTTCCATGTCTCTGTATTAATACAGATAATGCACATCCTTCTCTCTCACTGCAATACAGTTCAAAATCTTTCTCATAATTTGGCATACCTAAAGCAGGAGCTTGACATAAGCTCTTTTTCAGGTTCTCAAAAGATTCCATCTCAGCATCATTGAGAATAATTGGATCTTTTACATCTGACTTTGTCAATCTTTGTAGTGGTTTTGCAATTACTGAAAATCCACTTATCCATTGTCGACAGTAACCTACCATTCCCAGGAACATTCTGACCTGTCTTTGTGTTCTTGGTGGTAACATTGCTTGAATCATCTTTATTCTCTCTATTGTTACTTGTCTTTTTCCTTTTGCAATTCTGTGACCAATATATTTTACTTCTTGTTTGCAAAACTGTAGTTTTGCTGGGGACACTTTATGTCCTTCTTCTGCAAGGCGATTTAACAGAATTATTGTGTCTATTACACAATTTTCTCTTGTCTTTGCAGCTATTAACAAATCATCAATATACTGCACCAACGTAGACCTACCTGGTAAGTCTAAATCTTCTAATGATCTTTTTAACAATTCATTAAAGATTGAAGGACTTTCTGTATAGCCCTGAGGGATTCTTGTCCATCCAAGGGTCTTACCTTGGAATCTGAAAGCAAAGATTTCATAACTGTCTGGATGTAAGGGAACAGTAAAGAATGCATTGCAAAGGTCAATGACTGTGTACCATTCAGCATCATGTGGAATCTGAAATAGAATTACTGCTGGATTTGGAACCACAGGACAACATGGAATGACAATTTGATTAACCTTTCTCAAATCTTGTACGATCCTAAATGTTCCGTTAGACTTTTTAACTCCCATAATTGGTGAATTACAAGAGCTACTCTTCATTTCCTTTAATACACCTTGCTTGATTAATTTTTCAATTATAGGTGTAATACCTTCAATTGTTTCTGTTTTCATTTTATATTGTGGAGTGTTTGGAAATTCTATTCCCTGTTTCAATGCAATTTTTACAGGATCTACGTTTTTCATTAGACCCATCTCATTTCCAGTAAAATCCCATATTTCAGATTTCACTGTTTCCTTTAGCTCTTCAGGTAAATCCTTTTCTTCAAATGCAGGAAACAATTTTGTTTCTTCTGCTTCCATCATCATCATTGTCATCCTGTATAAACCATCTTCCTCCATTGTTTGTAACTCAACTCCATCAGGAGAACAATATATTCTGCAATTCATTTTACATAGGATGTCTCTGCCTAATAGATTTACTGGACTACTATTACAAACCACAAATCTATGTTTGTCTCTGTATTTTCCAATTTCAACTGGTACTGGATCAGTTAAGTCTGTTTTAATTTGCTGATTACTTACTCCCACAACTTGGATGGTATCCCCAGAGAGAGGTAGGTTTTCAATTTCCACTGATCTAACAGTAGAACGGGTAGCACCAGTGTCCACTAGAAAAGTGATGTCTACATCATTAACTTTCCCGTTTACATAAGGACCAGACTGGTCAACCTCAAGAGTGGCTCCAACAACACACTCTTCCTCCTCTCTCGGGCACCGTCAGCAATAATCATCAGAATCACTGTCTTGACTTTCTGCTAATAAAAATTGTTGTGAAGCATTTTGCATTTGAACCCTTTGCTGCTTTTGCTGTTTTTGTGGTTTTATTACCTGTTCACTTCCCTGAAATCCCACGTTTGGATTATATTTTTGAACTCCCCCACAATTCGGAAAAGGTGGTTGTGGCAATTGGTCTTGACGATTATTCACCTGTTGTTGTTGTTGTTGTTGTAACTGTCGCTGAATGTTAAATTCGTTTAAACCCTGTTGCATCTGTAGCTGTTGCTGTAGGTTAACACCATTCTGCATCTGTGGATTCAATAAGGGATTCTTTAAGTTTTTAGGAGGATGAGGACACTCGTCCCTCCAATGTCCAATTTCGCCACAATTAAAACAAGGTAATCTTTGTTTCAGCTCTTCTATCTTTGGGCTAAATTTCTTTGGGAAATTATTACTTTTAAACTTTCCTTGTATTTGGTTTGTATTTCCAGTTTGAACAAAATTAGTGTTCTTATTTCCCATGCTGGCAATCTGTTGCTCAGCCACCTTTACCTGAGCCCACATGGCTTTCTCCTTCAGCTTCTTCTGTTTTACTTCTATTTCATCGCTACAATATTTTGCTTTTCTTAGAATATCATCTACAGATAGTGATTGCCATCCGACAATACTAGTTCTGATCATTTCTCCAATTTCAGGTTTTAGTCCATAAACAAATCTATAGACAAAATGACTCATGTCTTTTTCATCTAATTTTTCATAACCACTGTATTGTTTAAAGATTAACAATAGTCTTTCATAAAAAGAATGAACTGATTCTTTTGTTTCCTGTTCTGTTCTTTCTATTTTAACCCAATCAACTTCTTTGGGTGGAATTTTGTTTTTCATCCAAACAATTACTTTCTCATAAAAATCCATTACAAGTGGATTTGGAGCGCCTGTTTCTTTGATTCGTTCAGGTTCTGCTTTTGGCCAACTAATAGATATTTTACATTCTGTCCAAAGATCAGATGGAACTACAATGTCAAAAAAATCCATCTAAATCAATCCACAGAACTTTTGACACTTTGATAAATCTATCAACTTGCCTGTACCACTCGACTGGTTTTTCCCTCAATTTTGGAAAGTCATTTGTAAATAACAGAATGTCCTGTCTCGACCAAGGGACATGAACATATCCTCCTCCTGCTACTTCTCTCATTGGAAATTGTTTTGACAATTTATCCAATCTTTCATCTTCCTTCTTTTTCGTCCATTTTACTCTCCATTTATTCAGTTCTCCTAACTTTTTGATATAGACAATCAAATCTTTAATGTGAACTATCCTTCCCATTGAGTTCAAACTCTCAATGTCACTTTCTGAAAAGTCTAATCTGTAATGCTTTGCAAAATTCTTTTGTTTACTCACATCGATTTCAAGTTCTGCAGCTAGATCCTCTAATTGATCATATTTATTTTTCGTTTTCCACTGAATGCTTTTGCAAATGAATAGTAGTTCATCATCCCGATAGTAATTTAAACTATCTGGGCCAATTGTTCCAATTATTAATTCTTCGATATTTGCTTTTAATTTGGCCACATCAAGTTTTGGTGTGGTTACCCTGACTTCAGGACTCCCTATATCTGACATAGCACCCATTGGTGTTTTTGGAGATAAATCCTCATTAAAAGTTAAATCAGGCATTCTTGATTTAGAAGTGTTTAATTCCGTTAAATCTGAATAAAATTTTTCAGCAGCCTTTTGAATTTCTGTATTTAAAGGAATAGTTAATCCATTTTTGTTTGTATTCTTTTGATCAAATACAGGCTGAACAGGACCAATTGTTACTGGAACTGTGACAGCTTCCATGCCTTTTGTCATTCTTTTAATTAATTCTTCTTTAGATCTTAAATATTCATTATAATCAACATCTTCAACATTTCTTGCCTCTCTTGCATAATCTTTTGGAGGTTCCCTTGCTCTTGGAGTCATCGTAAAATGTCTACCTTCATTTCGAGCATTCTCGAATTCTGATCTTCTAGGAGTTTCAGTGATTTCACAATTATTTGGATAAAGTTTAGGAGCTTCACTAATTGGAGGTGCACTCGGTGAAGTTTCAGTAGAAACCACCGGAGTAGACCCTGATCTAGGAGGTCTCAAAGGCTGATTAGGCTGATTCTTTCTAGTAGTTGTATATATTTCTTCCATAACTGCATCCTCAGATTCACTTTCCATAGATTTCCCTGTAGGAGAACCCATTACCATTTCATGAATTAAATACAATCCTTCACTCATGTTTCCCTGTCTCCACATTCGCAATCTATCTTCATGTGTTTCTCTTTTCCAAGATGGATTTTTAGAAGGTCTTTTAATTCCACTAGCTTCTCTTTGTAACTGATACATCTCGTCTTCCCACTCAACTAAAGCTTCAAATTGAGTTGGTCTCGGTTTTGGAACAAGAGCATTCATTTTCTCTCGTAAATTTCTTAAAACTCTTACATTAAATGAACCATCATCAGGCCAAGCTAAAACACCGTCGTTTTTAGTATAGCGTTTCCAACTGTCGAACCATAAGACAGTATGATATCCGTATTCACCTTCCATGTACGCTGCAGGTGTTTTATACTTATGAAGTAGTTTACCACCTCGCGTTTCGATTTTCTTGTCAGGTGAAAATAAATTTTTGAATTTCTGAAATAATGTTGTCTTTTTCTCAACATGTTTAAAATGATAACTCATTTTTAAAAGTTAAATTTAATTCACAAAATCGTTCGTAAAATATTTCCGGGATGTTCCGCAAAACAACCAATCCGTGCGCGAAACACACCAACAAGCCAATGACAGTTGAGCTACGTCACTTTTCTGCTCAACCAATAAATTTAGAGATTTTTCGAAGGACCAATCAGCTCACAGGCCGTCAGAGACTCAAGAGCCAATCAGAATACAGCCTGTGACGTAGGTCACCCAATCCCAGCGCGGCTCTGTGACGTACACAGCAGCTGCGGTTTCTCGCTTCTCACTCCTGGCGCTTACCTCTCCTTCACAAAATCTTTTCACAGCGCCATTTTAAGGACACTTTTCAGTGTAAATTAATTCTTAACAATGACTATAAAGACAACATCTGTTCGTTTCACTATTTAGGATAGTTTACATACATTCAAGTATCCACACTTCGGAATAGACGGCGCTATTCACACTAAGGATAATATTCAATTGTCAGTAGAGTAACCTTACCCCACCCTTCTAACACGTATAATTATGAACTCGCTTTGCTCTGAACCCACCGCGAAGTGAAAGTTCTAAGAGTTCCACTTGAACATAAAATACAATTCAAACTCGCACTTTTACACGGAAAATTCCCTAATTTCAAACACACATGAAATCCGTACAGGACTCTCACCTGTTTATAGATATCATGCACCGTTAGCAAAATAACGACGTTATCCGTACAGGGCTCTCACCTGTTTATAGATATGAAACATGTACCCGTACAGGACTCTAACCTGTTTATAGATAATCATGCACCGACGTTAATTTTACCCTTCACTCAAGCTCGGATATAACTAATACTCTCATCACAGTGAGTTTTATGGAAGGCGCTTTGTCCCTATTCTCATGCTGCTTTAATTTCTTAGAAAACCCTCACTATACAAGATTCAGACCTAGCCCTAAAACTGTGCTGCTCGGCGACAACACTATGGTACACGGCGATACCTCTTGTGATACTCGGCGATATCACTACAAACAGAACAGATGGCTTGCGTGACTAATTTCTCGCCACACAATCTATACCGGTATAGCTTACAGATAGCACGAAAAACAAACTTAACATATGTTAAAACATCGATCCTATTTCCATACCATAACGCAACCCTTAGCAACCAACATATTACCTTGGTTACCCCTTAGCAACCATCAATTTCTGCTACCAGAGAATTGATCCAGCGGGCTATAGAAAATATATCATAAACTACGCTACCCAACTTCATAACCTATAAACAAAATTCTAAACTAAATATGGACCCATTTATAAACTTGATATATTTTGGGCCTACTGAATCAGGTGGTCAGAATAAATCTATATACACATTATCTACAAACTATATACATATTTATACATTTGCAGAAAGAATATTGTCATTAGAATAAAACCCAACCATTTAAATGACCACCATAGGCGACGTGATCTAGCTAATAGTAACCTACACTTCTGAATAACCAAGACCAGCTTGTTTGTCAAAAGTAAGATTTTATTTACTAAATTATGGTATATAAGTTGAAAGTTTTATAAATGAAATTTATTAGCAATAATGTAAGCATGATTGTAAAGAAATATGAGAAAATACAATTTAAGCAAGTGAATCAAAATCAAAGTGAATATATAAAGTTTAGCATTTCTAAAACCTATTTCCCTAACTAAGCTAAATAGATAGAAATTAAAGTAAAGTTCTTTGAGGATTCTTACGTGCTCCACGCAAAGTCCAGCAGCACATCACCCTCATCGGAAAGTCAGAAAGCAGCAGCCAGCCCAACCCTAAGGGTATGACTTTTTATACCTTTCTACGCTAACTAAACTAGCAAAGGAAAGTTTTCAGAAATCCTCGACGTCCCATTGGCTGAGAGTGACAAGTGACATGTCACCCGTTTCTCAAAAAGTTCCACTAAATCATATTTCATAGAGACCATTGTTCCTTCCACGTGAAGCCAGAAGCTTCCTCATGTTGCAACAAATGTATTAAGTCATTCTCGCAGCGTCCATTGACTTTCAATACAACTTCCGCGGATGCCAAGTTAAGGACTGACAAAATGTTCACTTTCGACCTTGGCCATGTCCGACAGAATGATGTCAGCTCATCAGTTTTTGCTTTGTGAATGCAGCTTCAATAAACGTTTTAATTCAGAATGGGCGTCTCGTGACTTTCTGCAGAATTATATGTCAGCTCTTTTTCTGCGGTTCAAATGACTAGGCCCAAAAGCAAGCAACTTATGTTTTCTAGTATAAAACAAACACAAGAAAAGTATTAATGTAAGAAATAAAGTAGATTCTGTATCCACCCCATGGTTTACTAATTAATTAACCCACCCGATTAATCAAAATGTTACCTAGCCATTGCAAACAAATAAAGCAGCGTTTATATCTACCTGTCTCCGTTTTTCCAAGAGACCCATATGCACCTAGAATAGTAGAAATGACATCACACAGACAAAGAAAAGCAAAACAAGCACATGCTTCTTTTAAGTTTGCAGCAGTTAGTAATGACAAAAACGAAAACAATAAATTATTTTATTATTTTGCACGAACAAAAAGATGCAACATTTATGCACGTTTATGAGCACACATGTTAGTCCCCCCACGTGTAAAGTTTAATCTAAGTTGTATTAGCACGACATATCACAAATCATTAATAATTTTATTCATGTTATGGAAATGTGACTTTGCGAGTTTAAACAAAATTTTGTTTTCTATCTCGCTCCATCAGCACCAGAGCCAACTTACAGTGCGGGGGCTTCCAAAAGCGTGTCACAGGCAAACACGCTGAAGTAAATCACGAACACCTCCTTTACACGAAAGAAGTGGAAGCCACAGCGGGGGAACATCAAGGAGGCAGCTTTATTCAGGAAGATAACACATAGCAGGCAAATGCATTTCGGCATGGAGCCTTCTTCAGTGCCCGGTGAGTATGTCAGGAGGCGTGCACAAATCCCAAAGAAATGAGTCCCGCTCTGTTGTGATAGGTTGAGGCCCAATGACTCCCCCTCCAAGTGGAAACATCACCCTAATTGCTGACCACTGTGTGGCAATGGACCGCAAGTCCCAGAATGCATTGTTCCGGTACTGGGCGATGCTGGGGTAGGTCGCAACCAAATTGCACAGGCGAGTCAGGGAAATTGGACACGACCCGTATCCTGATGTGTCCTGTAGAACAAAGCACCCCCTCGGGTCCCCACACCGCACCAACCTCCTGTCCGAGAGTCTGTTTGGCGAGGGCACGACGACAGTGCATCTAGCCCAGTGTGAGGCGCAGTGGCTTCAGCATCGCTTCTTTTCTTCTCGGGCGGTGAAGGTGGGCTCTGGATGATCCGATACCTCGGCACACAAGAAACGAGCAGCAGCAGCCGCCCACGCCAATGAGCACCAGAGCCAACTTGCAGTGCGGGGGCTTCCAAAAGCGTGTCACAGGCAAACACGCTGAAGTAAATCACGAACACCTCCTTTACACGAAAGAAGTGGAAGCCACAGCGGGGGAACATCAAGGAGGCAGCTTTATTCAGGAAGATAACACATAGCAGGCAAATGCATTTCGGCATGGAGCCTTCTTCAGTGCCCGGTGAGTATGTCAGGAGGCGTGCACAAATCCCAAAGAAATGAGTCCCGCTCTGTTGTGATAGGTTGAGGCCCAATGACTCCCCCTCCAAGTGGAAACATCACCCTAATTGCTGACCACTGTGTGGCAATGGACCGCAAGTCCCAGAATGCATTGTTCCGGTACTGGGCGATGCTGGGGTAGGTCGCAACCAAATTGCACGGGCGAGTCAGGGAAATTGGACACGACCCGTATCCTGATGTGTCCTGTAGAACAAAGCACCCCCTCGGGTCCCCACACCGCACCAACCTCCTGTCCGAGAGTCTGTTTGGCGAGGGCACGACGACAGTGCATCTAGCCCAGTGTGAGGCGCAGTGGCTTCAGCATCGCTTCTTTTCTTCTCGGGCGGTGAAGGTGGGCTCTGGATGATCCGATACCTCGGCACACAAGAAACGAGCAGCAGCAGCCGCCCACGCCAATGAGCACCAGAGCCAACTTGCAGTGCGGGGGCTTCCAAAAGCGTGTCACAGGCAAACATGCTGAAGTAAATCACGAACACCTCCTTTACACGAAAGAAGTGGAAGCCACAGCGGGGGAACATCAAGGAGGCAGCTTTATTCAGGAAGATAACACATAGCAGGCAAATGCATTTCGGCATGGAGCCTTCTTCAGTGCCCGGTGAGTATGTCAGGAGGCGTGCACAAATCCCAAAGAAATGAGTCCCGCTCTGTTGTGATAGGTTGAGGCCCAATGACTCCCCCTCCAAGTGGAAACATCACCCTAATTGCTGACCACTGTGTGGCAATGGACCGCAAGTCCCAGAATGCATTGTTCCGGTACTGGGCGATGCTGGGGTAGGTCGCAACCAAATTGCACAGGCGAGTCAGGGAAATTGGACACGACCCGTATCCTGATGTGTCCTGTAGAACAAAGCACCCCCTCGGGTCCCCACACCGCACCAACCTCCTGTCCGAGAGTCTGTTTGGCGAGGGCACGACGACAGTGCATCTAGCCCAGTGTGAGGCGCAGTGGCTTCAGCATCGCTTCTTTTCTTCTCGGGCGGTGAAGGTGGGCTCTGGATGATCCGATACCTCGGCACACAAGAAACGAGCAGCAGCAGCCGCCCACGCCAATGAGCACCAGAGCCAACTTGCAGTGCGGGGGCTTCCAAAAGCGTGTCACAGGCAAACACGCTGAAGTAAATCACGAACACCTCCTTTACACGAAAGAAGTGGAAGCCACAGCGGGGGAACATCAAGGAGGCAGCTATATTCAGGAAGATAACACATAGCAGGCAAATGCATTTCGGCATGGAGCCTTCTTCAGTGCCCGGTGAGTATGTCAGGAGGCGTGCACAAATCCCAAAGAAATGAGTCCCGCTCTGTTGTGATAGGTTGAGGCCCAATGACTCCCCCTCCAAGTGGAAACATCACCCTAATTGCTGACCACTGTGTGGCAATGGACCGCAAGTCCCAGAATGCATTGTTCCGGTACTGGGCGATGCTGGGGTAGGTCGCAACCAAATTGCACGGGCGAGTCAGGGAAATTGGACACGACCCGTATCCTGATGTGTCCTGTAGAACAAAGCACCCCCTCGGGTCCCCACACCGCACCAACCTCCTGTCCGAGAGTCTGTTTGGCGAGGGCACGACGACAGTGCATCTAGCCCAGTGTGAGGCGCAGTGGCTTCAGCATCGCTTCTTTTCTTCTCGGGCGGTGAAGGTGGGGTCTGGATGATCCGATACCTCGGCACACAAGAAACGAGCAGCAGCAGCCGCCCACGCCAATGAGCACCAGAGCCAACTTGCAGTGCGGGGGCTTCCAAAAGCGTGTCACAGGCAAACACGCTGAAGTAAATCACGAACACCTCCTTTACACGAAAGAAGTGGAAGCCACAGCGGGGGAACATCAAGGAGGCAGCTTTATTCAGGAAGATAACACATAGCAGGCAAATGCATTTCGGCATGGAGCCTTCTTCAGTGCCCGGTGAGTATGTCAGGAGGCGTGCACAAATCCCAAAGAAATGAGTCCCGCTCTGTTGTGATAGGTTGAGGCCCAATGACTCCCCCTCCAAGTGGAAACATCACCCTAATTGCTGACCACTGTGTGGCAATGGACCGCAAGTCCCAGAATGCATTGTTCCGGTACTGGGCGATGCTGGGGTAGGTCGCAACCAAATTGCACAGGCGAGTCAGGGAAATTGGACACGACCCGTATCCTGATGTGTCCTGTAGAACAAAGCACCCCCTCGGGTCCCCACACCGCACCAACCTCCTGTCCGAGAGTCTGTTTGGCGAGGGCACGACGACAGTGCATCTAGCCCAGTGTGAGGCGCAGTGGCTTCAGCATCGCTTCTTTTCTTCTCGGGCGGTGAAGGTGGGGTCTGGATGATCCGATACCTCGGCACACAAGAAACGAGCAGCAGCAGCCGCCCACGCCAATGAGCACCAGAGCCAACTTGCAGTGCGGGGGCTTCCAAAAGCGTGTCACAGGCAAACACGCTGAAGTAAATCACGAACACCTCCTTTACACGAAAGAAGTGGAAGCCACAGCGGGGGAACATCAAGGAGGCAGCTTTATTCAGGAAGATAACACATAGCAGGCAAATGCATTTCGGCATGGAGCCTTCTTCAGTGCCCGGTGAGTATGTCAGGAGGCGTGCACAAATCCCAAAGAAATGAGTCCCGCTCTGTTGTGATAGGTTGAGGCCCAATGACTCCCCCTCCAAGTGGAAACATCACCCTAATTGCTGACCACTGTGTGGCAATGGACCGCAAGTCCCAGAATGCATTGTTCCGTACTGGGCGATGCTGGGGTAGGTCGCAACCAAATTGCACAGGCGAGTCAGGGAAATTGGACACGACCCGTATCCTGATGTGTCCTGTAGAACAAAGCACCCCCTCGGGTCCCCACACCGCACCAACCTCCTGTCCGAGAGTCTGTTTGGCGAGGGCACGACGACAGTGCATCTAGCCCAGTGTGAGGCGCAGTGGCTTCAGCATCGCTTCTATATATATATATCCCCAACCTTCAGGAAGCACTAAAAGGAAGGCCACAGGAAGCTTAATAATGTTCATTTTAATAAAATCGAACACTTGCCAGCAGTCATTGCACCAAACTGCAGGCTTCTCAGTCATATTCCTTTGCCAGGCGCATTTCAGAATACAAAAGTCCTTTCTTCAGTGGCAGATTGCAGAAATGAAAACTTCGCGCTGCAACTTTCCAATTTTAGTTTGTTATTGAACACTTTAAAGCAGGGCAGTCAAAGCACCAGGCACAGTGCATCGATCCACTAGGAATTTATTTTTTGCTTTATCAAAGGAGTGAACAGCGCACCCACTTGGGAGTAATAGACTACAAACAGCATGAAGCAGTGGGAGTGCCACGCCCACATTGGCAGGTGTTTTAAAATTGGAAAGTTGCAGCGCGAAGTTTTCATTTCTGCAATCTGCCACTGAAGAAAGGACTTTTGTATCCTGAAACACGTCTGGCAAAGCAGGTCTAGGGGGTGAGGGTGTTTCTACCCTGCCCCCTTTTTTGTGTTTTGTGCCTTAGTTTTACTGATTTCTTGTGACTCGGTTCTACCGAGGCACAAGATGGCTGCCAACACTTCCTGGTTTGGAGTGTTGACAGCCAATTAGCATAAAGCTAGTGATCAGGAGGGTGCGCAAATCCTGCACCGCCATAGATATATATATGATTTTACTTTTGATTTTCTCACCAACTACTGAATGGATTTACACCATTTAAAAAAAAAAGGGTTCTTCCTGAACCAAGAACTACCTCTACCCCTAGACCCGCTTAGGGGGTCCCACAAGGACCCCCAGGGCCACCCAAATATATATATTTTAAAAAATCGGCAAAATCTGCGCAGGGTGCGCCCACCAGAGAGCTGCGCTCGTCGTCACAGTCACTCCTGCTGGTCCCTCGCTATAAGCGCAAAAAGTGGGGAGGGGCCAATTTTTCTACCTTGGCACCCACCTTCTGGAACTCTCTCCCCGACCATCTAAGATCGGCCACGCATTATCTTCCCTTCCGGAAAGACCTTAAAACTTTTCTTTTTAAACAGGCTTTCTCTCTGTAAAACTGCTTCCACTTTCTGGAGTTTGTGGTTGTCATCTTTTTCCTCTGGTACCCTCCCTTCACAGCGCCAAGAAACCGCCAGGTAAATGTTGCGCTCTATAAATATTTTAAAATCAAATCAATCCTGCTGAGAAAAAAAAATGGAGCGCGGGCTCCCGTGCTTTGTTGCTATTTAGCCCTGGGGGGCCAAGACCTGGGGCAATATTGGTATGTAATGGGGGCCCAGAGTGGCCGCCCAGCCCCGGGACCGCCACCCCCGGGACTTTCTAACATTATGTGGGGGGGCTCACAGCCTCCCCAGCCGTGGGGACTGCCACCCCCAGGGCTTCATAAATAATTAGGTGGGGGGCTCAAAGGCCCCCCAAACCCCAGGGACCGGCACCCCCGGGGCTTTAAGACAATATATGTGGGAGCTCACAGCCCCCCTGCAGCACTGGGGACCGCCACCCCTGGGGCTTGTGTTTTTTGAAAATTAAAATTAAAAAAAGCCTGTGTGGGGGGGCTCGAGCCCCCCCCACACGCCCCTGGGACCACCACCTCTCCTGGGCTCTAAATATTATAATTGGGTCCGTGATGGACCCCCCCAGCCCTGGGGACCACCACCTCCCCGGGGCTTTTAAAATGTTCAGAGGGGGGCCATGCTGTCCCCCTCCTGGAGCTCTTGAAGGCCCTAGGGACCGACACCCCCCAGGGCCGGCTCCTGCAGTGTCCCGGGGAAGTTTGCTATGGCAGGGCGAGAGCTCTCTCTTTCAAAATGCAAACCAAATTGCTTTCCACACAGGGAGCTGCATCTTAGCAGCTCCCCATGTGGAAAAGCAATGCCGGCTCCCGAGCGACGCAATGAGCTGGCGGGACCGTGGGGGGATTGGGGATCTCCCCACTGTCCCCAACGGAGAGGGCCAGCCCCGGGAGATGGGCTCCCCGGGGCCATAAGTAGCCTGAGGAGCGGGGCAACACAGCCCCCTCCAAAAATATTAAAATTAAAAAAAGGCCAAGCCCCGGGGGATGGGGTCCCCGGGGTCAATTAAGGCCCCGGGAGGGGGGCCATGCGGCCCCTTTCCAAATTTTTTAATAAAAAAAAAAATTAGGGGGCAGGCCCTGGGGGATGGGGTCCCCAGGGCCAATACATTAGAAAAAGAAGGGGAGCCACACAGCCCCCCTTCTTAAAAAATAAAATAAATAAAAGACCGGCATCGCTCCGGAGGCCACGCCTCCTGCTTGGTAGCACTCTGTAAACATGCCCCCTGGCACGTTTGCAGATGGGGAACAAATTCCCCTTGAATACAGGGGGTGTCTGGGGGCCAACTAGCCCAACAGGAGCCTCCAGTATGCGCCAGGGGGCTGCGTTGCAGAGAGGTGATCTGAGGCCATGCCCCTTTTTACACCTCTCTGCAACACAGCTCTGTGGCGCTTAATGGAGGTAGCTGGTGAGCTAGTTGCACCCCAGGGACCCTCATGATTCAAGATGAATTAATCCCTCAACTTAAAACAAGCCACGTGGTGTGTTTGCACAGTGGTGAAGAGAGAGGGCGGGGCCTGAGGTGACATGTGTGCAAACATGCCCTCTGGCACGTTTTAAGTTGAGGAATTAATACCTCTTCAATCCTTAGGGTCCCTGGGGGTCACCTAGCCCACCAGGTACCTCCAGTAAGCGCCACGGAGCTGCTTTGCAGAGTGTTGTAAAAAGGGGCGTTGCCTCTGAACACCTCTCTGCAATGCAGCGTCTACTGGAGGTACCTGGTGGGCTAGTTGGCCCCCTTCCTTCACCATTGTGCAAACGCGCCCCATGGCGAGTTGTAAGTTGGGGAATTAATTCTCTGTCAATACTGAGGGTCCCTGAGGGCCAACTCGGCCAACAGGTATCTCCAGTAAGTGCCAATGCACTGTGTTGCAGAGAGGTGGTGCAGGCCATGCCCCTTTTTACACCTCTCTGCAATGGCGCTTACTGGAGGTACCTAGTGGGCTAATTTGCCCTTAGGTACCCTCAGGATTCAAGGGGACTTAATCTCCCAACTTAAAACGACCACAGGGCGTGTTTAGACAGTGGGGAAGGGAGGGGACAGAGCCTGAGGTGACGTGTGCAAACACGCTCTATGACGCGTTTTAAGTCAGGGAAATAATTCCCCTTCAATCCTGAGGTCCCCTAGGGGCTAACTAGCCCACCAGGTGCCTCCTGAGCTGCGTTGCAGAGAGGTGGTCCAGGCCGTGCCACTTTTTACACGTCTCTGCAGTGCAGCTCTGTGGTGCTTACTGGAGGTACCTCGTGTGCTAGTTGGACAATAGGGACCCTTAGGATTCAAATGAACTTAATCTCCCAACTTAAAACGGTCGCAGGACGTGTTTACACAGTGGTGAAGGGAGGGGACGAGGCCTGATGTGGCGTGTGCAAACACGCCCTGTGACGCGTTTTAAGTTGGGGAAATAATTCCTCTTCAATCTTGAGGGCCCATGGGGGCCAACTACTTCACCAGGTGCTTCCAGTACGGGCCACTGCGCTGGATTGAAGAGGTGGTCCAGGCCGTGCCCATTTTTACACCTCTCTGCAACGCAGCTCTGTGGCTCTAACTGGAGATACCTGGTGGGCTAGTTGTACCCAAGGGACTCTCAGGATTCAAGGGGACTTTATCCACCAAATCAAAACGGCCACAGGGTTTGTTTGCACACGTCAGCTCAGCCCCACCCCCTTCACCAGTGTGAAAACGCGTCCTGTGGCACGTTTTAAGAGATAGTTTTAATCCCCCTGCCCTATTATATACTAGGGGCTTACAGAGGAGGTCATGCTAATAACAGGGGTACCCCAACGCATAGTGTTCCCTAGTGTATGTTGGTGTTTTAACTGTATTCTAAGTGTCTTTTAGCATAGCACTGGCTCTAGGACTGTTTTGTCAGAGTCAGTTACTACCCGTGGGTACTGGTGGTAAAAAAGTTGAGGGTACAGGATGATTTTGCAACAAGGCCTCTTTCTGCTCCTCTGTTTGTTCTTTCTGCAAGGCTTCCTTCTTCCTGCACTTTTCTTTGTCTTTGAGGACTTCTGTTGCTTCTTTTTGCATTTCTTTTTCTTCTTTCTGTGTGTTTTTTTTTCTTTCTTCACATGTCCTACCTCTGTAAGCATAGTTAGAAACTAGCATTTAAAACACCTTAGAAATGAACTTAAAAAACCATAGGTTTCAGACACGTTATAGTTACAAATTAGCATTTAAAAAACCATTGAAATTCACTGAAAAAACCATAAGTTTCAAGCACGTTATAGTTAGGAATTAGCATTTAAAAACCCTTGAAATTCAATGAAAAAACTATAGGTTTCAGGGGCGTTACAGTTAGTTGGACATTTCACTCATACAAAACCATTGAAATTCCCCTGTTATAGTTAGTTCAGCTAACTATAACTCACACGTCTGCAATGCGCTGCTGATGATGTCACATATTACATCACTCATGACATGGTGAGTGACATCACTCATGACATCACTGATGAAATCTTAAATATTATGGGCCTCCCCCGACCCAGCTACCAGGAGAGACGCGTTTCAGCTGTAACAACATCCTTTGTCAATCTCGTGAGCGCCATTCTTCTCATACAATATATAGTAACAACTTACTTAATAGATAAAGTAAAAATACTACATGCTGATTCAAAATAATATACAATGGCTAATACATAATTGTACATTGCAATATGTGCATCAATACAAAAAATCATGTGGTAACACTGTATGGCCTCTTAAACTTACAACATTGCAATCAAGGAGGTAAACTGCACCAATTATCGTTTCATTGCGCATTCAAGCGTGCTCCCATAATATATCTACATCGCATTGCACATTAAACATGAAGTATAAAAAACGAATTTCAATTGTTAAAAGCACTTATATTCATTAACTAAAAAGATTAGCACATACCACCTCAAGTAGCACTAATATGTCACATGGGCTTTTTCTATTTGTGTTGTGGTGTAGAAATGGATTACCTTAACTAATTAGATATTTCTGCTTGCCTCACATTTGCTGAACACCATAGTTCTGATACTGTTGTGTCAAAATATGTCAAGTCCTCTTTGCCTCAGAAACAGTTATGTGTATATATATATATATATATATATATATGTATATACATATATATATATATATATATATATACAGCAGGTTGTGACCCTTGAATGCCAGCGCACTTGTTGCAGCGCGGTGCGTTTTCTACGACTGAGTCCGTTGTTAAATATGCATTTAAATCCAAAGGAAACCAAAGGATAATAAAAACGCACTCGCTCATGTTGTGTTTCAAGGATTTACAGCAGATTTATTTTCGGCCAGTAACCCAATGCGTTTCACCTATGCAAAAGGCTTGCTCACGGGAGCAAGAAGGTTCAATAAAGGGCCTGGACTTTGAATTTGAATTACTTGAAGAATAATTGATAACCCCAGCCAAGAAAGGCAGCACGTGTGCAAATTTCCCACTGCCTTGCTACTACCCCAGCCAAAGGCAGTGGGAAATTTGCACACTTGCTGCCTTTCTTGGCTGGGGTTATCAATTATTCTTCAAGTAATTCAAATTCAAAGTCCAGGCCCTTTATTGAACCTTCTTGGTAACTGCTACCCGTGAATGGCAGTGGGTAATTTGCACACTTGCGTCCTTTCTTGCGTCCCTTCTTGCGTCCCTTCTACCGTCCCTTCTACCGGACAGTGTGTGTACTTTGTGCAGTTGCTTAACTCCCTAGATGAGATACCTGTTTCTCAGGCTCACACTGTGGAATCCGACTCACAGTCTGTAATGGACTGGAAAACCAAACACCCATTTACTTTACAAGGCAGTGGGTTGTTTGCGCATCTGCTACCTTTCTTAATTTTCACCTTATTCTGCATCCACTACCTGAAACACACCTACCTGCTGACTTTCTTGCTGCCTTTGCCAAGTATTATTCTAATTCAAAGTAGAGGCCCTGAAATGGGCCCGGTGTTGTAATTTTCAGCCCTACCGCCCACAGTGGAAACTTAGTGCACTTACATTGCTTGCTTCGATGTGGTAGCCATTTCTCAGGCTCCAACTGCGAAATCTGATGCACAGTCTGTGTAATGAGTTAGGTATCCAAAGATCCACTTCCCTTACAAGGCAGTGGGTACTTTGCGCGTCTGCAGCATTTCTAATTGTTCACCTTTTTTTATCTTCCACTCAATCAACACATCATCTACACATACACACACCAACTTGCTGCCTTTTTAGGCTGTGGTTATCAATTATTCTTGAATTTCATATTCTGATTCAAACTCGTGGCCCTTAATTGAGCCTTTTTGTTGTAGCTACTACCCCGGCCGAAGGCAGTGGGAAATCTGCACACTTACTGTCTTTCTTGGCTGGGGTTATCAATTATCGTTCAATTTCATATTCTAATTCAAAGTCAAGGCCCTTTATCGAGCCTTTTTGTTGTAGCTACTACCCCGGCCGAAGGCGGTAGGAAATTTGCACACTTGCTGCTTTTCTTAGCTGGGGTTATCAATTATTCTAAAAGTAGCTACAAGCTCAGGAACAATATTTTCATTTGGAAACAAATTGGAAAGTAATCGTCTTTGTAAAACTTCTTTGCCATGTTCAGTCATTTTTCCAATTCTTATATCTTGTAGAATAGTTCCATAATCAGCATCATTTGCTAATCGCATATTTGTAATAAGTTCCTTATATTCAAAATATGACCAAATGTTAACATTTCCAATGCTACCAAAGACTTTCTGGCATCTTCATGCGCAAGTGTTTTAAATACTAGTTGTCCTTTTACAGGAGTAAGTTGTAGTAGATCTCCAAATCTAGAACAATCGTTTGGGTGAGTCTAGGTCTAGCTGCAACATGAAATCGAGTACTTACATTTGTTAAAGAAATTGAATATTTAGCAGAAAAAGAGCCAGAAAGTACAGATATTGTGAAAACAAATATGTTGGAAACTTATTATCGAAATAGAAGTCATCATCGTGAGAACATTTCTCTATGAAATGCTGCAAAACTATACTTTTAAACAGAATATTACAGAAAACATCAATAATGGTATATATGCTGTGATTGGTTCTGAAGGATGTTAGGTGAAACAAAGAAAATGACATTTGATTAATCACTGAAAACTGAGTTGCGATACTCCTGACAAAAGAAAATTTTACTATTTATCTCTCTTGCAACTCTTCCCTCCGTGGCATTCAGATTAGGAATTACTTGGAGATTTTCAGAGCTACGAAGATTTGTCCAACACAACTAAAGATATTATAGAATGTCCTGTTTTTGCTAATTATGTGAAAATGTTGAACGATGAAATTGAGCAAGAAGCTACAATTGCAGCTGAGATTTCTAGAGACAGTTCTCAAGACAGTCAAACTTCTGCTCCGTTAAGTCAGGATCCACTAGGAGAACCAATTGTTCAAAATGAAGCAGCAACTGCTATGGAAGAGGTGGAAACAGCAATGTATCAAGATCAATAAGATGTAAAAAACTTAGGAAACTTGGAAGAACAACTAAATATTGAGCAGAAACAAATATATGAGCAAGTGAAAGAACAGATTGACCATGGATTACTTCATGAAAAGAAAGAGTGCTCTTGCTTATCATTTCAATCTATCCGAATGTACATGAGTGGACAAGCTGGAACAGGAATACGTTTTTTTAATTAAAGTAATTACAACTTATCTACAAAAAACAACTGAGTCACATTTGTCTTGTGTTGTCACTGCTCCAACTGGGTTGGCAGCACACAATATTAAAGGATTTAATTTACACCGTCTATTAATGCTACCAGTAGAGCACGAAAACAAATTGGAATACCACAAGCTATCTGGAGAAGCTTGTTGTGAAGTTTCAAGAGTCTTGAAGAAAATGAAACTTCTCATTATTGACGAGGTAAGCATGGTATCAAACTTAATGCTTGCCTTAGTGCTTTTAAGAATGCAGCAAATTTTTAAAACAGTGTTGTGACGTATTATTTGGAGGAAAACACGTCATAGTTTTTGGAGATCTACTACAACTAAAGTGACATTTTGTTATTCCACACCATTGCAGACTTATGTCTGTATCGACTAGTGCCTTTGATCACTACTGCGGACAGCAGGGTACACAACTTGAATTGAGCTTAACATCTACACTACAGACAGCATTCAAGTTGCAAATTGATTTATGTAAGGCAGAGACAAATTTGTTAATGGATGCCACAAAAAACGTTCCTCAATGGCTGTACTAAGTACTGCTTTCAAATGTACACTGCGATCACCAGAGTTTACTGCTTGATACCAGGAGCGCATCAGCACTACAGACAACATTTAATTCAATCTCAATTTATTTAAGGCAGAGACAATTATACTGTGCCCTCAGATTTTGTTAACTGTGACAAAAAAACATTATTCGATGTTTGTGTCGAGTAGTACCTTCGATCTACATTGCGGACAGCAGGGTTCACAACTTCAATTCAGCTTTACATCTACAATACGGACAGCATTCAAGTTAGCTTTGATTTATGTAAAGCAGAGACAATTTTGTTAATGGATGCCACAAAAAACGTTCCTCAATGGCTGTACTAAGTACTGCCTTCAAATGCACAATGCAATCAACAGAGTTTACCGCTTGATACCAGGAGCGCATCAGCACTACAGACAACATTGACTTCAGTCTTGATTTATTTAAGGCAGAGACAATTGGACACAACTTGATTTATGTAAGACAGAGACAATTTTGTTAATGGTTGCCACAAAAAACATTCCTCAATGTCTGTACTAAGTACTGCCTTCAAATGTACACTGCGAACAACAAAGTTTACCACTTGTTACCAGGAGCGCATCAGTACTACAGACAACATGGAATTTAGTCTTGATTTATTTAAGGCAGAGACAATTGAACTATGCCCTCAGTTTCTGTTATTTGTACAAAATAGCATTCATCGATGTTTGTGTCGAGTAGTACATTGCGGACAGCAGGGTTCACAACTTCAATTCAACTTTGAATGTAAATTTGTCTGCAGTATCTGTGCTGAAAACTGCCTTGAATCAATTCTGCGCTCAGTAGAATTGACAACTAGATACCAAGAGCACCAGCACTACAGAAAACATTCAATACAATCTTGATTTATTTAAAACAGAGACAATTGAATAATGTCCTCAGATTTTCTTAAAGTTTGAACAGTAGGAAATGTAACCTTCATTTATTTAATGCAGTGACAATTCTACTATATGTCTTCACATTTTGTTTAAATAAGTGACAAAAAGCATTCGTCTATGTCTATGTCAACAACTGCCTTCAATCTACACTGCAGACTGCAGGGTTCACAACTTGAATTCAGTTTTCCATTTACACTATGAACAGCATTCAAGTTAGCCTTGATTTATGTAAGGCAGAGACAATTTTGTTAATGGATGCCACAAAAAATGTTCCTCAATGGCTGTACTAAGTACTGCCTTCAAATGTACACTGCGAACAACAGTTTACCACTTGGTTCCAGGAGTGCATCAGTACTACAGACAACATGGAATTTAGTCTCAATTTATTTAAGGCAGAGAATATTGTACTATGTCCTCAAATTCTGTTAACTGTACAAAATAGCATTCATCGATGTTTGTGTAGAGTAGTACCTTCGATCTACATTGCGGACAGCAGGGTTCACAACTTCAATTCAGCTTTGGATGTAAATTTCTCTTCAGTATCTGTGCTGAGAACTGCCTTCAATCAATTCTGCGCTCAGTAGAGTTGACAACTAGATACCAAGAGCGCCAGCACTACTGAAAACATTCAATACAATCTGGATTTATTTAAAACAGAGACAATTGAACAATGTCCTCAGATTTTCTTAAAGTTTGAACAGTAGGAAATTCAGCTTTCATTTATTTAATGCCGAGGCAATTCTACTATATGTCTTCACATTTTGTTTAAATAAGTGACAAAAAGCATTCATCTATGTCTGTTAACAACTGTCTTCAATCTAAACAGCGCAGGGAACGTACAAACTGAGCGCCAAAGATACTACTTACTCAGTGCACCATAAATCATCACCAAGAAGAGCGAACAGTTTTATGTCACTGTGAAGCTTACTGTCCCTTTTAAATGGAATTGATGCAGAATTCAATCGACTGACGACATTACTTCAATTACTGTGCCTCCCCCGACCACGCATCATCACAGGGTATGTTCAAGCTCAGCGCCAAAGGTATTACTAACTCAGTGCACCAGAAATAATCACCACATGACTGTATTGAATGAGATGGCTTATTTAGAAAAAAATATATCATACTTTTTGGAGATATACTTCAACTTACTTCTGTGAATGGACAACAAATATTTATTAGAAAACTTGATTTTAAAGACTTTGCTACCAATGCGTCCTGCGTGGACCACACATCATCGCAGACTTTACAGAACTTTGTTGCTTCACGTGCCACTAACTCGTTCCACCACTTATCATTGCTGCATTCATACACACTAAATTACCAATATTGTGCAGCTGTAATCAATGCCACGTAGTCATGGGCTCTTGCTAACCGCTTCCTCCTGCCATTACCACATGGCCGTATTCAGGCAAAATTTAACTGATTCTTCATTCCTTACGTATAATGTGCAGTACCAAATAAAGTAACCTCCCTCAAACCTACACAAAATCGCCAATTGCCCTTACTAAGCCAGAATACACAAGACAAAAAACATTACTACCAGTACGTCCTCCCCGGACCACACATCTTCGCAAGCTCCACAGAACCTTGTTGTTTCAGGTACCACTAACTCAGTGGAAACCAAACTAAGTATAACATCTTTTTCATATTCTGATTTAAACTCAAGGCCATTTATCAAGCCTTTTTGTTGTAGCTACTACCCCAACCAAAGGCAGTGTTACATTTGCACACTTGCTGCCTTTCATGGCTGGGGTTATCAATTATTCTTCAATTTCATATTCTGATTTAAAGTCAAGGCCCTTTATAGAGCCTTTTTCATGTAGATACTACCCCAGCAGAAGGCAGTGGGAAATTGGCGCACTTGCTGCCTTTCTTTGCAGAAGTTATCAATTATTGTTCAATTTCATATTCTGATTCAAAGTCATGGCCCTTTATGGAGCCTTTTTTTGTTGTAACTACTTCCCCGGCTGAAAGCACTGGGTAATTTGCACACTTGCAGCCTTTCTTGGCTGGGGTTATCAATTATTCTTCTATTTAGATAATATGTATCACAATATCTGTATTGAAACAACAGGGAAAAATATTGAAACAATTGGTGTACAAAATGTTGAACATGAACCTCTAGTTGTTTTAGTTAATGGCGTTCCTACTAAGAGTAAGAAAATCTGGCAAGAATTAGTGAAAGCTAAAAAACAATGAATACTATAAAAATGTGTATTTGGGAGAAGAAGAAATAACCGTAGAAGAAAATAGTGATTCCACATCTGGACAAATTGAAAAAGTAGATGAGTCCAGAACTGAAGAGATTTACAAACATTATAGTATTCATCCACTTCATTCTAAAGAAGTGATGGGGAATACATTAGAGTTATTCCAAATAAAAGAAGCAAAGTAAAGTCCCATTAGTGTATGGGAAAAAAGCTTGTAAGCTCATTGTTTCCCTCAGTTGTTTCCAACAGGGAAAGGAGGACGATATGATGACCGACCTGTGCAGATTCCTGCATCTGAATACCGGACATTAAGGTTGTATGCAGAAGATCCAAGATTTTGACAATTTATTCCGTATTTGTTTCATCTTTTGTTTGAGAGTGACTTGTCTGGACTTTCTTATGCAGTGAATCATATATTGAAAACAGGTGTACATCTGCAAAATGTTTCGGCAAAGGAATTCAAGTACAGCAGAAAGATAATATTTTGGAATCTCAGCTAATTAATCTCATGGCATGTCAGCGTGGTACTAATGAGTACTGGTACCATCGTCATGGAGAACTTGAATGTATGCTAAGGAACATAGAAACTACTACATGGTTCCTTACTCTAAGCTGTGCTGAATATGCTTGAGATGATTTACTTCAATTTCTTCGAGAAGCAAATCCAAATATACTAAATATTGAATACAAGACACCTGGAGAATTGTGCTCTTTGGATGCAGTTAATGTATGCAGGTGTTTCAATCATAGGTTTGAAGCTATGATGTCTTTTATCACCAATAAAAATAATCCTCCTCTGGAAAGGTTTTGGATTTCTTTTGGAGAAAGGAGTATCAAGCAAAATGTGCTCCTCACATACATTTGCTAATATGGATCAAAGATGCTCCCAAATTTGGAACCGAGTCAGAAGAAACTGTGCTGTCTTTTATTGAAGAATATGCTACATGTGATATACCCAAAAGTACAAAAGATAAGGACTTAAGACAACAAGTCTTACGATTCTAAAGCCATCGTTGTGGGAAATACTGTCATCGAAAGTACAAATCTAAGGACAAGTTCTACACCAAATGTCGTTTTGGATTTCCACGTCCTGTAATATCGAAAGGAAGAGTGAACAGTTTTATGTCATCTTTGCGACATACTATCACAAGAAAGTCTCTCAAAAATACCTACAACTTAAAAAGAAATGAAGAGTCAAAATACATAAATGACTACTACCCAGTAATTTTGTCCATGTGGAATGCTAACATGGACATTCAATATGTTGCAGATAATTCCATTGCTGTTGCTCGATATGTAATATCCTACATAACAAAATCAGAAAAGACACAATTGAAGGAGATGTGGGAAGAGATTTCCCACGAGAAGAATCTAAGTAAGAAATTATATCGTTACAGTTTAAAGATGTTATCTCATCGAGAAATTGGAGCGTATGAATGTTCAGATCGCTTATCATCTGCAAGTCTTTACTCCAAATCTAGAAGAATCATTTGGTTGAGTCTAGGTCTTGCTGCAACATGAAATCGAGTACTTAAATCTGTACAAGAAATTTAATATTTAGCTGAAAAAGAGACAGAAAGTATATGTATTGTAGTGTATTGGTTCATAACACTTACTATTCCAACTGTTGAAAGATCCCTCCCATTTTATTCATTCTACTTTGACTTTCTAAGAAGAACCCTCTCTTCTGAGAATCCTTTCAAATAGAAGGAAAAGCAACATAATAATAGCAATGGACTCATCTTCCAGCTATTCTTCAGAAGGAGTTTCAGTCCTGAAGAGCCTCCAAAGAAGAAGAAAGAAGCTCTAATTTGGAAGTTATTTACTTTCCCTGAGGGCAAAACAAGGTTAATGCTCCGTTAGTAACCTGTAAAATTTGCCAAACAACTCTTTCAAGGGGTGATCCATCCAAAAAATACTCCTTTAGCACACCAAGTATGGTGCGACATGTCAAGAACTTGCACCCCAATAACTTTGCTCGAGCTCCAACATGGAGGTTACAGGAGAACCCACCTGCTGCTACACCAAGCACATCGACTGCAGCAGCAGCATATTCAGAAAGCAGTCCACACCAACAGATTGATCCTGATTTCGGTGAAGTTAACATTCTATGCATTTATTGCGATTAACTTTTGTCTTACGGGGAACAGTCTATCGACCTGATAAAATGCAGGAAGCAGGAGCATCGCTATCCTCGACATTAGTTTTTTTGACATTATCTTGTAATTGGTATCAACTACCCCAGCCGAAAGCAATGGTAAATATGCACACTTGCTGCCTTTCTTGGCTGGGGTTATCAATTATTCTTCAATTTCATATTCTGATTCAAAGTCAAGGCCCTTTATCGAGCCTTTTTGTTGTAGCTACTACCCCAGCCGAAGGTTAATGCTCCAAAAGTAATCTGTAAAATTTGCCAAACAACTCTTTCAAGGGGTGATCCATCCAAAAAATACTTCTTTGGCACAGCAAATCTAGTGCGACACGTGAAGAACTTGCACCCCAACAACTTTGCTTGAGCTGCAACACAAAGATTGCAGGAAAACCCAGTTGCTGCTGCACCAAGCACATTAACTACTGCACAGCATCTTCAGCCAGCAGTCCATACTCACATATTGATCTTGATTTTGGTAAACTTAAATTTCTATGCATTTATTGCGATGAACTTTTGTGTTACGTGAAACAGTCTATCAACCTCATAAAGAACAGGAAACAGGAGCATCGCTGTCCTCAACATTAGTCATTAGACATTTATCAGGCTTTTTTGTTGTAACAACTACCCCAGCCGAAGGCAGTGGGAAATTTGCACACTTGCTGCCTTTCTTGGCTGGGGTTATCAATTACTGTTCAATTTCATTTTTTTTTTTTTACATTTTTTTTATTAAAAATTTTTATCCCATTTTTTACAATGATTTCCAATATAGCACATAAAGCATTCAATATACAAAAGAACAAGAAAAAAACTGAATCATATTCCTATTCACATTAGTATTTTCTACATACCGTTAACAAACTTGATAAAATCATACCATTAACATTACTTTCTAACTTTCTACTCCTTTCTACTCACTCCAGCCTTGAATGCCCTTCCTTAATTCTTACTATTCTTCCAACGAGCTAGAGGTTGCCAAATTCTTTCACCCTATGCTCTCGCCCTCCTGCCCTTTCTTTCATAGATAGCTTTCTCCATGTTATAGGTAGAAATCAACCTTGCTATCCAAAGTTCAAATGTAGGGGGGACCCTATCAAGCCATGTTCTTGAAATTCCAATTCGATACACCTCTGTTCCTCCCGAGACTCCAAGGATTATTATATCATCTGTCAATTTTCTTTTAATTCCCAATGAGTTTACCAAAAAGTTTTCGATTGCCCCTTTTAGTTTATGTAGTTGTGGACATTGAGCGAACATATGAACAATATCCGCCTCTTTTGAGTCGCAGCGTGGGCATGTGATTCCAGTGACCCCCACCCCACTGTGCAATTCTGGCTGGCGTATAATATAGATATTGTTTTGTAATGTTGCGATTGTAATGTCGCAGAACATAAAGTTGTATGCCCTAAATCCAAGGCTGTCTGAAAATCCTCCAGGGAGGAACCCACCTTTTCAACCCATTTAGTAGCGAATTTATCTCTATCATCGATTTTTAGTGAATACAATTCTGCATAAAGCTGTCTAATTGTGCAACGGTTCGTCTTCTCTAAATATTCCATCATCCTACTATGTTCAAACCCTATTATTCCGCCTCTTTTATCTGCTAGATAACTTCTTAGCTGTAAGTATTTAAAAAAATGGTTTCCCATTATACCATATTTCGTTTGTAAGTCCTGAAATTGTCTAATTACCCCCTCCGTGTCCAGTAGATCCCCTATCTTTTTAACCCCCTTATTGTCCCAATCCTTCATAATTGTGTCCCTGAATATATCTCCTGGCAGTGAGTGATTATTATATAATCGTGTATAGTAATTGTATCGGCCAATACCAAGCTTTTTTGCCACCACCCTCCAAACATTATATGCTGCTTGTAGAGTCTTAAACTTAGTGTGTTTAAAATAATTGTAGTCGACTGTTTTCAGCAGGCCATTCTCGGCGTCCTCCCCAACTAGTGCTCTATATACATTCGTGTCCTGATTCTCGTTTCCCCCTCCACCTAATAACCCCTGTGTATACTGCAAAACTGCCGCCCAGTAATAAAGTCTAAAATCCGGGGCCCCCCATTCCCCCTTCTCCCTCGGAAGTACCATGTATCGATACGCTCTTCTAGTCTTCCCTTGGGCCCAGATTAGTCTATTAAGAATTAATTCCAGTTTCCTAAACCATGATTGTTCAAAGAACAATGGGATCGCTCTAAATAGATATAAGAATTTTGGGAAAGTGATAATCTTAATAACGTTTATCCTCCCCATTAACGTCAAATGTAAGTTATGAATCCTTTCGGTGTTTCTTTTTACTTTGCCTAGTAGTGGATTCATATTAAGTTCTACTAACTTATCTAAGTCGGTGGTCACCTTTATCCCTAAATATGTGGCTTCAGGAACAATTCTATTATCTTGATGTATTGTGTATTTATTCTGCACAATCTGGGTTTTGCCTTTATTAATTGAATATCCTGCAATCATTCCAAACTTCAAAGCCTCCTGCTCTATTTCAGCTATCGCTCTCCCTGGTTTTGGTGTTATAATAGCCACATCATCTGCATAGGCGAATAGCTTATAATCCCTCCCATGTAGTGTAACCGGGTAGATGTTACTATTGCTATCTAATTTTCTTAAAAATGTATCTAGATATAGAGCAAACAGCAGGGGTGAAGCTGGGCAGCCCTGTCTAGTCCCTCGTTTAATCTGGACTTCCTTTGTGTAGCTTCTGTTTATTCTTATCCTTGCTGTTGGTACTTCGTATAGAGCCTGAATTGCCTTGATGTAGCCCTCGCCTATTCCAAACCACTTCACAACCCTCCATAAGTAGTCCCATGAGACCCTGTCGAAGGCCTTTTCAGCATCAAGAAATATGGCTGCGACAGGGTCTCGTGCCACCTCCGCGGCATCCAGAATAGTTATCATTTGTCTAGTGTGTTGGGTCGTACCTTTTCCAGGGATGAAACCATGCTGAGAAGTACTAACTAGCCCTTCAATAATTTTGCTTAATCTTTGAGCTAATGATTTTGAAAAAAAAATTGTATCTGCATTTAAAAGAGTAATTGGTCTGTAGGACCCTGGCTCTAATACTGGCTTGTCTTTTTTTAAGATCACTATAATGTCCGCACCTGCCCATGAGTGTGGTATCGATCTGCCTACCTGTGCCTGTCTAAAAGTCTCTAACATGTCTCCCCCCAGTTGGTCCCAAAAAGTTTTATAAAATTCAGCCGGGATTTGATCTGGTCCTGTGGCTTTCCCCGCCGGTAGGTTTTTCACGGCCTCCCTTACCTCTTGTAGTGTTAATGGAAGATCTAATTCCTCCTTAGCTTCGGTGCCTAATATGTCATGCTGTATCCCTACCAGATAATCTGTGATTTTTTCATCCACATTTCCTACGCTTGATTCATATAGGTTGCCGTAGAAGCTTCTAAAAACCTCCTGTATCTCCTCTGGTGTACTAACCACATTTCCTAGCCTATCTTTAATTTCTTTTATATCCCCTGCTGATAGGTTTTGTTGGGTGCGTATTGCTAGTAGGTGTCCAACTCTTTCATTAAACTCATAACACTTTTCCTTCTTTGCTAGGTATTTCCCTGCCGCCTTCTGTGCCAAGCTTGCCCCTGCCTCTGCTTTATTTACTTCTATTTCTAATAGTATTTCCTCTAGTGGATCTCGCCTATGGATCGCTATAATGAATCTTTCTTCTAAGGCCCGCAGTTCCCTCATCCTGTTCTCCATCTTGACCTTCTCTTTCTTAGTTCTTAGTAATGTATAGCTTAGTGTTTCCCCCCTGATTCCGGCCTTAAATGCGTCCCAGGTCATATTAGTCATGGCTGTATTCCTGTTATCTTTCCAATATTGGGGTATCCATTCCTGCATATGTCTTATATATCCCGGTTCCCTCAATAATCCTCTCTCAAATGTCGATGTGCTACTTTTACTCGTACTCCTATTAACCAATGGTAGATTTAACACTAATGGATTATGGTCCGAGACCACTATCGGCAGTTTTACTAATTTAGATTCACTTATAATTGATCTAGATATAAAAAAGTAGTCTAACCTAGCTACCATCTTATGTGGGGCTGAATAAAACGTGCTCCCTGTCCCTATTGGATTCTTTTCTGCCCAAACGTCTACTAGTGCATTGTGCTGCGCCATATATTGTATGGCCTTGCATGTTTTTTTCTTTCTTCCACTATATCCTCCTCTATTCAACAAGCTCATCCCATCCAACCCATTAATGTTAAAATCTCCACAGCATAATATAGGTTCAGGCCATAATGCGAGTTCTCCATCTAGCATTTCAAACCAAAAATTTCTGGTTCATCATCATTTGAGGCATAGATTGACACCATTGTATAACATCCACCTTGTGTTTCCACCTCCGCAATTACCCATCTTCCCTCTTGATCTTCTTTTTTCTTTTTAACTTTTACAACCCCTTTTTGTAGCTAATATTGCCACCCCTCTTGTTCTCGTTTCTTGCCTTGTACAGGCAAGGATGTCAAACCCCATCTGTTCCAACAGAAATTTTTCTTTTCCTGAAATGTGTGTCTCCTGCAGACATATTATCTCTACTCTAAGCGATCTCAACATGGCAGCGACTTTCTGTCTTTTATCTCCATTGTTCAAACCACATACATTCATGGAGATTATCCTTAAAGCCATTTACATTTTCCCAGATTTTCACATCTCCAGTGACATGCTATTTTCACTCTATCCATAGAAGCTCTTACTGATACATCCTTCTCTCTATTGTGTTATTTTTTCACTTTTTTCACTTTTTGTGCTATTTTTCTCCAGCTTTCAACCTCCCCTTTCCCCACCCCCCCTCCCCGCAACCCTCCCCCAGGACTCCCGCCCCCCCTTCCACCCCTCCTTTCACAGGCAAATAGGTCACACATGACCTATATGTGACTGCTGTGTGTTGTAAAGTCGCGTCCCTCTCCCTCCCTCCCCTTTTTTTCCCAATTTCATTGTCCTCCCTTTCTGGCCCTGACGCCTTATGTTGCTCCTCTATCCTGGCTTTACCAGCTAATCCATTATCTGTTCCCTCTTCCCTTGTTTTTCTCTGTCAGCTCTGTTAGGTATTCTCTGGACTTTACCTCCGAGAAAAACATCCTAGTATGACCGCCTACAATGGTCTTCAGTTTTGCAGGAAACATTAAGTAAGCCTCTGCCCTTGTTGCTGAAAAGGTGTTATCATTTGCCTAAGTCGCCAAAGTCTCTCTACCGTTACATGACAGAAATCGGGGCGAGCAAAGAAGGTTGCTCCCTGTGCTTTTTTTTTTAGCATCTGGTCTGGCTTTTTCCATTATTTCTTGTCTTGCCAAATAGTTACCACAAAAAACTAACAGAGCCCTAGGCAAATTGTCCTGTCTATCATCTTTCCTCTTTTTGTTTACCAGTGGGAACCTATGCGCTCGTTGTACTTCTAATTCCCATTGCCATGGTACTTCAGGGAAGGCTTCTTTCAACAACTTAATAACAAAACCTCTAGGGTCCTGCCCCTCCACCCCTTCCTCCAGTCCAAGGAGTCTCACGTTATTCCGTCTCTGCCGGTTCTCAAAATCTTCAATTTTCCACTGCAAGTCTTCTGCTACTTTAGTCTGTTCCGTTTTGAATGATTGTCATTCTGTAATCTCATCCTCGACTCTGCTAGTCCGTTCCTCTACAAGCCCAACTCCTTCTTCCACCTCCTCGTATTTTTTGTTCATTTTCCTAATTGAGGCTTGAATTTTCTTAGTATCATGTCTGGCTCTCCTGCTCTCTGTTCTTGCTTCAGCCTGCATTTGTTTTAGAGTGTTAAACAACATATCCATCGTCGCATGTTGTGAGGTTCCAGGATCCCCACCTCCTACTTCTCCACCTTCCCCTGATATAGTCTCCTGATAGGTACTTGCAGTCGCAGAGTAATCCCATAGAAGTTTTTTTTTCGTCTCGTCTGGGGAGCCCCCTCGCCTTACAGTCGGTTTCCTCTTTTCTTATTTTGTATTTCTATCCCCACTCTCTTCTGTGTCTGAACTGATTTCGGTTGCAGATTTGCCTTCCTCATCGCTAGAAGTAGTGTCTGACCCTTCATTTACAGAGAAGAATTTATCACCCTCTCGTTCTTTTAGTGATTCAATGCTTGCCAGGCTACCCCACTTTGCACAGTTAATCTGGCCCAAATTGTTTGTCATTTCCTCTTCAACTTGCAGCAGTGCGTCCAACATCCTTGCATTGTTGTCATTTCTTACCCCGTCTACCTCTGATACCGGCACCTGGCTCTCCTGTTTGTTCGAGCTGCCGCACCCCTCTTCCAACTCTGCTGGCACTGCTGCTCCCGCTGAAGCCGCGCCGTCCACGTCTGAATTCCTTCGTTGCTTGGATACCGAGACGCTAACGTCCTCGAGGACGGCTCTTGGCTCCCTCGCGTCTCCGTTGGCGTTCTTGCTGTCACTCTTCTCCTGTGATTGTTCCTCCCGTGATTTTGCTGCTGCACTCGGTGCGGACCTTGCACTAAAGGATTCCGGCAAGGTAGGCTGCCTGAGGATCGCTTCTTTACCCTCTTTACTTATCCCAGACGCGGTAGACTGTAACTCGTCCCGCTTAGCAGTGGGTTTTGTTCCCATCTTCCTCTCCTTATCAATTTTACGTTGAAGGGTTTTCTGCGCCATAGTTGACGCTGGTGCTGGAGTCCCGCGTTTGCCTGGGAAGGGTGTTTTAGGGATCGTGCCTGTTCCCTGTAGCTTGTTTGTATTATCAGCAATAGGCACTGCTTTCTCTTTGTCTTTATCCTTATCGTTCTTCTCTTTCTTTCCTTTCTGTGACATCGCGGCATAAAGTGCTTCCCAGTAGCTACGTGTAGTTTTAATCACTATTTTGAACGCTGCCAAAGCACTTTTTCTAAGACTCCTTTCTGTGCTCTTTAGGTCGCTGATCTCCGCCTTAGTTAGCCACCAGAGCAGCCTCATAACCGGTACCAGAATCTCCTCAGGGCATCATCCACGTCATCCAGGTCGGGAGAGGGAGTAGATGCGACTGACCACTACACCACACTGGCGGCCATCTTACCCCCCATTACTGTTCAATTTCATATTCTGATTCAAAGTCAAGACACTTTATCAAGCCTTTTTGTTGTAACTACTTCCCCCGGCTAAAGGCAGTGGGTAATTTGCACACTTGCAGCCTTTCTTATTTTTTACATTATTCATCTTCCACTCAATCAACACATCATCTACACATACACACACCTACTTGCTGCCTTTTTTGACTGGGGTTATCAATTATTGTTCAATTTCAAATTCCTATTCAAAGTGCAGGCCCTTTATCAAGCCTTTTTGTTGTAGCTACTATCCTGGCAGAAGGCAGTGGGAAATTTGCACACTTGCTGCCTTTCTTGGCTGGGGTTATCAATTATTCTTGTTGTAATACAAATTCAAAAAGCAGGCCCTTTATTCAGCCTTCTTGGTAACTACTTCCTGTGAATGGCAGTGGGTAATTTCCACACTTTCAAAAGGCAGAGGCGTCCCAATTAAGAAATGGATATCTGAAAGTATATCCGAGTTCGGTATTGCTACTATGAGTATGTAACTATAAACAGCATGCCCATAAACTAGGCGGGAAAGGCAAAGGTGTCACAGGACATGGGGGACAAGAGTAACTTAGATGTGTGTCAGGCTCAAACAATAATATCTAGGGCAAATTGCAACACAGAATATTTCCAGCTGTACACATATAAAGGGCATATAGTAACACATCTATGGTAAAACTTTTGTATCAATAAAATTTTTATTTTTATAAAAAGACAATTCACACAATCGATATCATTCATGTATACAATTTTTAAAAAAAGTCAATATGAAAGACAAGTTCAATTTGAACAATTATTCATCATGTTAAAAACATTTGTGGTTTTTATACATCATAATTAAAAATTTCTAAGAATCACAAAAGGTCGACGCGGCGTTTCGGTATTTTTCTTTGAACACCTTCTTCAGGACTGATTCTTGTTCCAGAAAAGTAAAAGTGGCTCTGCTGGAGGGTGCTGACTATCCAAGTAAGAAAGAATCACCATCTGCCGTCATCAATTAACAGGTGTGATATCTCTTTTTAAGTTGGGTATTTGACCAATGTTCGTTACTTCGCCATCTATATTGATGTGCGGACTTCAGGCCGTATGTCTGGACCTGTTGGTCTGTATTGTTCGTATTGGATATTGCTGCCAGGAGGAGCCACCGTAATGATTATAAATTCGACGGTTCTCTACCAGAAAAATCAATAGAGAATTTCCACACTTGCATCCTTTCTTGCGACACACAGTCTGTGTAATGAGCTGGGTATCCAAACATCAACTTCCCTGATAAGGCAGTGGTTAATTTGTGCTTCTGCAGCCTTTCTTACTTTTTACCCTATTAATCTTCCATTCAATGAATACATCATCCACACATATACACACTTACTTGCTGCCTTTCTTAGCTGAAGTTATCAATTACTCTTCAATTTCATATTCTGATTCAAAGTCAAGGCCCTTTATCGAGCATTTTTCATGTAGATACTACCCCGGCAGAAGGCAGAGGGTAATTTGCACACTTGCAGCCAATCTTATTTTTGACATTATTCATCTTCCACTCAATCAACACATCATCTACACATACACACACCTACTTGCTGCCTTTCTTGGCTATGATTATCAACTATTCTTCTATTTCATATCCGTATTCAAAGTGCAGGCCCTTTATTGAGCCTTTCTTGTTATAACAACTACCCCGGCCGAAGGCAGTAAGAAATGTGCACACTTGCTGCCTTTCTTGGCTGGGGTTATCAATTATTCTTGAATTTCATATTCTGATTCAAAGTCAAGGCCCTTTATCAAGCCTTTTTGTTGTAGCTACTACCCCGGCCAAAGGCAGTAGGAAATTTGCACACTTGCTGCCTTTCTTGGCTTGGGTTATCAATTATTCTTGTTGTAATACAAATTCAAAGTGCAGGCCCTTTATTCAGCCTTCTTGGTAACTACTTCCCGTAAATAGCAGTGGGTAATTTCCACACTTGCATCCTTTCTTGTGACGCACAGTCTGTGTAATGAGCTGGGTATCCAAAGATCTACTTCCCTGATAAGGCAGTGGTTACTTTGCGTGTCTGCAGCCTTTCTTACTTTTAACCTTTTTCATCTTCCATTTAATGAACACATCATCCACACATACACACACTTACTTGCTGCCTTTCTTGGCTGGGGTTATCAATTACTCTTCAATTTCATATTCTGATTTAAAGTCAAGGCCCTTTATCGAGCCTTTTTCATGTAGATACTTCCCTGGCAGAAGGCAGTGGAAAATTTGCGCACTTGCTGCTTTTCTTCGCAGGGGTTATCAATTATTGTTCAATTTCATATTCTGATTCAAAGTCATGGCCCTTTATCAAGCTTTTTTGTTGTAGCTACTACCCCGGCCAAAGGCAGTGGGAAATTAGCGCACTTGCGTCCTTTCTTGGCTGGGGTTATCAATTATTGTTCAATTTCATATTCTGATTCAAACTCATGGCCCTTTATCGAGCCTTTTTGTTGTAACTACTTCCCCGGCTAAAGGCAGTGGGTAATTTGCACACTTATAGCCTTTCTTATATTTTACTTTATTCATCTTCCACTCAATCAACACATCATCCAAACATGTACACACCTACTTGCTGTCTTTTTTGACTGGGGTTATCAATTATTCTTGAATTTCATATTCTGATTCAAAGTGAAGGCCCTTTATCGAGCCTTTTTGTTATAGCTACTACCTCGGCCAAACACAAAATGACATGGCAGGACTATGAAAAGCATCTAAATCCACAGCACTACATGCCAAAAAGAAATGCTTACTGTGTAAGTGACATTTTCCATCTGTAAGATATAAGATCTGTCAATAGAAAAGAAACATGTTCTCAGTGATGTGAAATGAGTTTTTGTGATATATTGAAACTATTTTCACAACTTCTTTACTGTTGTTTGTTGTTACAGTGTTTTTTGCTCCTCACCTTCAATATTTTAAGCTACACTGCAACTATTTTCATAACTTCATTACTGTAATATCGCGGTTTGTGGTGCTCACATAAAATATTTTGTGAGTCCTTGAAACTATTTTTAAAACTTGTTTACTATAATATCATTCTTTCAACTGCTTTCAGAAAACATTTTTGGATACATTGCAACTATTCTAAAACATCCTCTACTCTAATATCATTGTTTGAGGTGGTAACAGAAAATAAATGTGATACATTGTGCTGTGTCTTACTACAATATTAAAACAGAAGTGTGGTAGTGTTTGCTGGTAGTGTAAAGATACAGACTGTGGTATTGAAGGTCTAAAACACAAGTTTGACGGTGCATGGAAGAGTGTATACATAGTCTATAGGGGTTTGAAGCAGTCCATGCCCCAAGGCCCACTTTGTATCATGAATACTTCAGTACTAGCTGAATGATTACAATTCTGCAAGAAGAGTGTCTCAAGCCATTTTTAATATATAATAATAAATATATTCTTGTACCATCTCATAATTTTATAGAGCTTCTAAAATATTTTCATCATGTATTTCATTTTCCTGATTATCAATTTCAAAAGTCATATGATCATACTCAATATCATCTAATGATTCCACAAAATCAGCATCCTAGATTTCGTCTAGGAAATCACAACTGATATCTGCAGCATTCATGTCTTCCTCTTCATTCTCGCTACTTACAAAAAAGTATGTTCAGCTCTTCTATGACACTGTTACTAATTTCGAAACCGTCTTCCAAATTGTTTTGTTGATTTTCCATACTGAATTTCTTATGTTGTATGTCCTTGTACAAAAACATAAACACTTCATTTTATCCTTACTGTAATATCAGCATATGTGCTGATTCTCATAAAATAAATTAAATATTTATCTTGGAAATGAAGCAACAATATTTTGTACTTGAGTGTATATTATTTTGAAAACATTCGAAAAATAAATACAATAAATACAGTGTCACTATGCATTGTGTCAAGTGCTTTATTTAGGATATACAGGAATATGTTACCTTTGATTGTAATGACATACAAACCAAAACAAGATAGAACACTGCAACAAAAGCACATTACATAATGGTACAAAGCATGTCATTGGAATGTTGGGTATTAGGATAACATACACAACTCACATATAAAATGATTTCAGAAACTTGTTACTTTTTCGATGATAAGGATTAGTAATGTCTTTCCAAGAAGATTTGAATATTTAAAAGGGTAAAATAGGAGGTGAAGAACAGAGGTAAGAGGTTACATCTCAGGATGCAAGAATGGATGAAAAGGGTGGTCCAAGGTCTGCATGTACAATGGACAGTGGAGACGTTTTCAGGGCGGTTACATCCAAGGTATTCTATAATGTGCAATAAGTGCTGACGATACCACCACACAGAATGGGCAAGAACAGATAAAATGATGGATTGTATGTGCTAGGACTATGATGAGAATACACTGTAGGAGGACCAGGGTCAAGTGCAAAGATTAAATAGTTAAGACATAGCAAACAAGGTGGCAACAAGAACCAGGAGGGTCAAAGAGTGGTGGAGGCTGGGTTTCTTAACCCGTGTCCTACCTACTGTGTTG